>NC_092861.1:22031437-22085889 GCF_032062135.1 Pyxicephalus adspersus
GTCACCCTCAAAAAGGCTCACAATCTAATGTGCCTACTATAGTCATATGTTATTGCCACAGTCTAACCTAAGTTATGTTTCTGGAACAAATAATGTCCTAAACGAGCTGAAAAGTGAAATTAGATATCAATATAAATGTTGGTTGAAATATAAGGATTAATGTCTATGCAAACACTAAAAATGAACTTCTCCTATTTGTTGCCTTTTTGATTTTTGATAACCTTTTAAAAAATCCTGTTAAATGTGTTTTGTTAGATCTGATCAAGAAGTGGAAATAAATCTGTTGATCCAGCACTCTTGTTACATTGTTTTGTGTATTACAAATGCTCTTGCGTTAAGGTGAAGAGAAATGGAGGGATTGTGTGTTGTTCTGTCATAGAGTGACGTGGCTACTCTTTCCTAGAGGGAGTATTGTCACCCTAAACAGGATTATCAGGTGAAAATACAAGAAAAAAATCTTATAATAAAGAAAACTAATGCAGCTACCAGGTGTGGGTTAAGATTTGCTATGTAAAAGGATTGCCAGCCACACACTTTATTACACGTGTTTCTGTTAAAACAAATGGAAAGGCAGGAGAACACTTTATGAGCATGAACCCTCAATGATGTGGTGTGCAGAGTGGATTGCCATGTTATGTTCTCTTCATTTAGGTTTTGAAGAAGCTCTGGAAGTATTCTGCATCTTCCTAGTGTACTGTATAATGATGCTGTAAATCCTTGCAGAGTCAGTCTCTCCAAAGCTTTAGCCACATTTAAAAACTCGCCACTTACCAAAACCCCAAGCTGTTACTTTTTCAAAATGTATCGCTATCATCAAAACATACTGCACTCCAATGGCATTCCAAGGGAAGAAAATACAGCAAAGGACTTTCACTGCATAACACTGATCAAAACAAGGACACAATAATACAATATAGATTTCTTTAATTACCTGGTTGTTGGCTTTGTCCAGTGATTGAAGAACTGATCACTTTTCACTGCAGCCATAATGGCTGCTCCATTGGCTAAGCTCACAATGCTTGGTAAAAGCTCATTGCTCCAGCACTGGAGACATTGGTGAATGTCTTGTATGGGTCTATATTACTGGCCCTTATCTTCTGTGACATCTGAACAGCAGGAATACTGTATACAAATGTGCTTAATACCTGCAGGCAATTGCACCCGGTACAACACAAATAAAAGAGCACAAACTGTATTTAAACATAAAAGGTTAGACAAAGGGACATGACAATAATGTCATGCAAAGGCAACCAGTTGGCATGGGCACAGACAGCAGCAATAAATCCACCAGTCATCACTCTTTGAAGCAGCACCGGCAGGGATTCGGATAACAGTATTGGGATGTTTCAAAAAGGCTTTCTGTTTGTAATGGTGCTAAATAAGTAAAAAAAAAAAAAAAAATTAAAAAAAAAAAGGGGTCAAAAAGCTTTGCATTGAGTTGGACAAGTCAGGTATTTGGCACCTTTTAGGAGGAAGCCCACAATGCTAGCCACTGAGAAGTATTTTGTTTTTATGTAGAGCTGCTTTACAAACACTGTAGAGAAAAGAACTACGCACACTTTTATATCAAATTGAACTTCACTTCTTAAATGCAAGAAAAATGATTGGTTGTTCTAGCCAAATGATGTTGCTGACATCCAGTGAATAATCAGAACAATGCTTGTGTTTATCACAACCATAAGTAATTCCATCTGACACCCCTCATACATGTTTTTATTATAGGAAAAGCTTTATTGTTATTATTAAATAACAATTATAAATACAAAACAAGAAACAGACTCACTATATGAAATCTTTATTGTTTTGCTGATAAGTATTCACATTCAGCATTCAATAAGAGAAATTATTTACATCATGAAAGATTCTTAAGAAGCCCACATGGGCTTTTGTATCTTTCAAATACTTGGTTAATGTGCACCTGTCTGGGAAAAAAAAAATAGGAGGCATCTTTACAGACATATCAAGAAAATGATAATCCAGTAAGAAAGGGGGAATAGTCTTTTGTTTGGGCTCATTTATCTAAGTATCGGAGATAATGCCTATAAAAGCAACATCCGTCCCGCAAAATGGAAAGTTTCAAGTCATCCCGACACCAGTCTGTGCAGTGCATTTTTATTAGAGGTCTTTTTTTTCACCCTTTCATGACTGTGTTGGAAATTATACACTGATAGACAGTGTAGAGAGCGAGTGCAAAATTGTTAAAGAAATCACATTATACACGTCAGTCAGTCAAACAAAATATTCAAAATCATTACTTTGTCCTTTGCCAGGCATTGCCCACTTTAGTGCCAATATCTGCCACTGTTAATAGGTGGACTTTTGCCTTTCTCCAGAACCCACATAACAGAAATAGGTCCTGGCAATCCACCCATGCCCCAAGTACTGCATTTTGGAAGATAAAGGTTTGTCCACATTCACATTAATTACCACCATTAATTTTATGGAGTGGTGGTGATAAAACTGGCAGTAAAAGGTAAACTATTAGCATATGCAAGTACCTAGGACAGAGTGAAGTGTGAATTTTTGTTATTTATTTAACACTTTAAGACAGTGCAAATGCACCCATTGACAAATACATTTGAAATGGACAACCATTATCTGTATGTTCAAGTATTCCCTTCCAACCAAACAAGATCAGTGTTTTGTTGGCTGAACTAGGAGATTCTGACATCACTTAAAAATTTGATGCCGACTTTATGGGGTGGTTTAAACTCAAATCCATATAAAAATATGTTTTATAAAAAAAACAGGAGAATGTTTAAAGGTTTCAAAATCAAACTTAAATTAAAGGTTTGCTGGGCCAAGGCCATCATATAATCTCTGTGCTGCCAACTGTACCAACTCCCGGAGGGTCTCATCTTCATCCAGTCCTTCCTCGCTTTCCACAGTCTGAGAAATAAAACACATTCATCCATTATTTATAGAACAGCATAAAATCACTCAAATAGATGAAATTACACTTAATAATAAGGGATGAAGAGATCAAATCTATCTAAACTGTAATCTACACAGAAAAACAATTCAGAGTAGATGTTCCCTTTATCGTGTTTGAGTGCAGCCACAATGATAAAACTCTCATTTGGAGGTGATCATTCTTGGTTTGGACAGATGAACGCCCTCGAAATGGACTCCCTTCCAAAACTCTTGTATATTTTTCAAACAGTACCCATCGCTCCTCCTAAGACCTCCTTTAATGCACTCTGCTCACCCTCCATTATTTTTATATGGGGGGCCGTAAACCTAGACTTAAATGTATCTCGCTATATAGGCACGGGTCTACCCCACTTTGAATTATACCACATATCTTCCATCCCCCTCTGCATAATTGAATGGCAAGCGTCCTTTAACCTCAAAATTTCGATTCAAGCTGAGCAGGCTCTATCCCCAATGAATCTTCGGGCTGGATTTCTCCACACTCCCTCAAACAATACTCCCCGATTCTCCCCTTACTTCCTCTGCGTTGAAGGTATGGCATTCAGTATATCACCGATATGATCTATCATCTTTGCCTTCTCCTCTGACTGCTTTACTTGATAATCCCTCATTCCCCCCTGGGCTTTTTATAGAGAGCCTGAAAGGCTACAATAGTGAATTTTGGCCTCAAGCCCGTCACTTTATGGAACATGCAACTGGCACTTTTGTACCAGCTGATGCCCCCCCAACCCTGTCGCTCTTGGTCACCAGGGCGAATGAGGTGATGAAGACGGAGGAAATTAGGGCTTCTGATAACTATTGTATGAGCAAATTCTACTCCCGATGGGCCTGTTGGGACAATATAGTACCTCGTACAAACTTAAAATTAAACTTAATACCCATTCTCTGAAGAGTTCTACTTTTTGAAGTGTATTTGATACCTACCTTGGGTCCTCACTATACGGTTTCCCTCCCCCCTTTTTGTAATATCATGCGCCTTTTGAGACAAGTATACAGTATTAATGTTTTTTTTTACAATGTACTATTAACGATGCCTATTTTATCTCTACACATGAATCTCTATGCATGCATTGTCATTGATACAAGAAATCTTTATCGTCTCCAATGTATACTTGTAGTATTTTAGTTTGTAAAACTTAAAAAAAAAAAAATTTGACCCCACTGCAAAGTATAGGAACTTTTAGCAGAGGAAGAGCCTGCAAAGTGGAAAGTCCATGAAGTCCCTAGAAAATCTAAAAATTCTAAAAGCCCAACATACTATATAATCTTCAGAAAACTAAAGTTAATCAGAGATAGCTTTAAAATGGTGTTAACATTTCCTGGATTGCATAATTAAAGCTTACTCAACGAGTTTGCTAGCTGTCTGGAAACATTATGAAACCTATAGACAGCTTACCTTAGCTAGCTTTTCTCCTCTGAAGTTTAGAGACACTGCCTCTGTATTTCTGGGGTTGTGAACCTCAATGTCAACTTCTTCATTGTCCTCATATTCCCGGATAATTGCAGCTTTAAGACGGGCCATTTCATTTTGTTCCCCATGTACCAAGATCTGCAAAACAAATTACTCCATTGTTTCTGTGTGTTATATACCAACAATAATACAACTTTACTGTTCTGTCACAATGATCAAGTGCTTTTTGAAAAGCTTTATACTGGTTCCAGTGTTGTGAAGTACCAGTTCAGAATTACAAAGCCAGGTGACTGCCCTAGAAGTGACATACAGCTTGTAATATACACAATAGCAGCTTTTAAAAGAGAGTACTGATGACAGATTCCCTTGTATGGTTTTGCCAACATAGATCTTATTTTCATATAAAAAAAAAAAATAATGCTGTTAAAACACAGGATGTATACCCTGGCTTTAGGATTTACTCACCACATGGGGAGGTTTAAGGGCCCTTATGAACTCACTGGTTTGCTGGTAATCTGTATGTGCAGAGAATGAGATGTAATCTACAGACATCTTAAGAGGAAGCTTCTGTCCAGACATAGTAGTGACCTCCTCTGGCTCAGACATTATATGCTGTGGAAGAACAATATGAAAATAACACAGTATTGGTAAGTTTATATTTATTATTCACATCTGCTAAAATGCACAAAAAAAAAAAAAATAAAAAAATAAAAAAAATAAAAAAAAAAGATAATGAAAACAATGTCTTCTGAAGGAAGAGGACACAATCACAACAGGTGCTAACCCATGTTGTGTATGCAGCACGAAATTCTCATGAAATGTTTTCAATAAGAAAACATACATTATAAAATATATAAAACTCTAATCAGCCTTAAGGTAGGAGTTTCTCTGCAGGTTCAGGTTCTAACTTCCAACTGGCAGAAAGAAAATAAAACCTGGAATCTGATTGTCTGCTAAATGCCAAACATATCTATAGGCACTATTAAATCTAACAATGAACTAACAAGGTAAATTCCAAGGAATTTGGTATTTTTCCTACAAAGTGGGCTTTATCTACATCTGCTAATTGAAAAAAAATAATTACACACACAAACACACTCCCCAGTGTTTTTTTCCTTTTTTTTAACAATGCAAGTACAGTAAAATACCCTTGCACCCAGACAGAAATTAGGTGAGCGTCTCACTTTCTGTAGCTAGCTACCTTTGCTTCACTAAGAGCTGTTCTGTCAGCCCTGTTTGAGTTTTCCCCTGGTGGACACCCTCCCACTAGTTACGTAAACGTTGAAAAGGTGAAGTGTTCTGTAGTCCACTGTAGACAAAGTTTGTACACTTGCTTGGGATTTTAATGAATGGCAACCTTACTACAAGTAGTAAAAGTTCATTGAATCAAAAACAAAAAGCAGAACGGCTATAAATAAGAAACCTTAAGATTGCTGATGTGTTTGAAGACGAAGGGGTTGTTGATGTTAATCTGTTTGCGGATTTTGTCGTTCATGGCATTGACGTAGGTCTGGTAGACTGCCATACATTTCTTTGCCAGGGAAGAGGCGTAGTAGATTGGGATGTCATGGAGCTCGGGGTGGTTCTGCCAGTATTCATCTGAAGGAAGATCATGCAAATATACCAAACTGTTAATTATACAATGACAGTGCAAAACACATATAATGCTCATTCCTTGGGAGCATACCAAAACGCAACATGAACATGCAAAAAAAAAAAAAAAAAAGGGTGTTTGTGTCCTCTTTACCCTTGTTTTCCCAGTGGACTTTATTTTGATTTTTCTTAACCACCTGGGCGTTTCACCGATGTCTGGATTTCTGTACCAAAAGCGTTACAGGTTTTCATGAATTTTTTTTTTAAATTGTAGACCTGTAACTTACAGATGTCCGAACAGGGTTCTAGTAGATATCATGAATATAAAAAATGTTTGAAACACACAATCATGTAAAAAAAAAAATACTTTTAATAAAATTAAAATACACAAAAATCAGCTTAAACAAGAATACATAAATAAATGAAAAATACTGAAAATGTGATAATTCGGTATACTGCATAGTAATATATTTTTCTAAAACACCTCCCTAGTGTCCCAACCGTCCAACGTCACATACCTATAGACAAAACCACATAAATATATTTTGTATTGGATTGGATACAGAACTTTGTATTGAATCCAATACAAAATATTTGAATTTCACGCTACGACCCCCATCGACGGGCGCATGCACGGACATCATCAGGATTTGCCAAGGGACGCGTACGCCGGGTATTCTAATTCTTTCCAAACTTCCATGCAAAAAGTGTTACATTTTTTGCATGGAAATTTATTTTAGATTGTAGGCTATAATTCACCGAATTACTCAATAATTACTTATAATTCACCGAATTACCGCATAACTCACCGAAATATGTCCAAAATTTTATAAATTTAATAATAATTTTTTTTTTTTATAAAAACATAAAAAAAAAAGTTAAAAAAAAATCTTTAAAAAAAAAAAAAACTAAAAAAAGTTTAAAAAAAAAAAAAATAGTGTATAATGTACAGTAGCTTATATAATACAATTATATATATATATTATATAAGGATATCTTTGTATTGGACTCAATACAGCTTTTTTGTATTGGGTTCAATGCAAAGGAACTCAATACAAAATTTTGAATTTCCCGCCCCGCCTCCACCGACGTCACCGGGAAACCAGATCACCCAGTGATCGTCACTGCACTCGCCGGATGAAGAAAGAAGAGAGAAGACGTCTCCGGAGGAGCTGCGGGGAGAAGGTGAGTATTTTTTTTTGCGATCGACGCTGGATCATCGCAGCGGGGACCAGGTAAGTAATGGGATTTAGATAGGGAGAAAAGTTCGGGTTTATCGATTTTTGTAAAATCGATAGACCCGAACCAAGGTCGGGCTTAACGGTCAGGTGGTTAACTACATGGCTATGGGGTTAGTATAACAGCCAAACAACTAGCAATTTTAGCATGGCTGCCTACAAAGTTTTTATGGCAAAGATTATTTTAAAGACTTTCTATTCTCTATTGCCTCTTTAATGTATATTTTACCCACTATCACCTTACCTAATATCAACAGAAGCTCCTGAGCTCTTCCCAGAGCAAACACGGGAATTAATGCTCGACCTCCTCGGTTTACAATGTCATGCACAGTGTTACAGAAACGCGCTTCCCTCTCCTCTCGCTTTTCATGTATGTGTGTGCCGTACGTGGACTCCTGCAAACAAATAAATAGCGTCTTAGAACTGCTGTACAATTAGGGTAAAGTCAGCCCATCCCAATACTCTTAATCAAACTTTTTTAAGGATAAATTCAGGCAAAATTGAAAACCAACAAATTACAAATGCCAAGCACAAACAATAATAGGCAATACATACGATAATGAGAATATCTGGTTTGATGTTTGGAATTTCAGCTGCCATCAAGTGTCTGTCCTCTTGTCTGGAGAAATCACCAGTGTACAGCAACTAGCAAACAGAAAAAAAAAACAATATGATTTGATTTGATTTTTGAATCCAAAAAAACATGAAACACATAAATTAGCCTTTCAGTAATAAATAAGTAAGTATTATATTATTATATCTTCTTATACACCTTGTAGTTTCAAGTATTGCACAGAGCTGCACAGTCCGAATGCTGGTGAATCTGAAATAATTTAGAGGGTATTTGTAGTAACTGATAAATTTTAAAGATTTTTTTACAAGTTGTCACATCAATCATATTTCCAATGTTCCTGGGTCTTATCATTTATCAGGGAAGCTCAGGGACCACTAGAGGGGACCTTGCAAGGCCCCAAAGAGTTGGCACGTTGACAAATGGAATAAATCATTAAAACATCTCTTTGGAGTGCTGATTACTTTCTTCTCTATGCCTCTGGTTATATGTCATTCATATCTGAATGAGAGATTTATCAAAATGTGCACAAGACTGAAAATGGTTCACACAGTTCTATTTGACAACAACATAGGTCAGGATATGTAGCTAGACATATCATAAACATGAGACGGATGTAAAATGGAAGTATTAAAATACATCTTTCATTACAAACCTTGTAACGATCAACATATTTTCACCAGCTGTTCTGAGAAAATATGCACTTATCCACAAATGTCAGTCTGATTGACTAATGTTAGCTGCTAATAAGGGGTTCTTGTAAAGTCTGATACTACGGGGTTTACTTGGCCATGGTCTAAACTGGTCAGATAAGTATTTCCCTTACTTAGCAAGGCAAACTGAAGCGGTACGGACATGTCTTCAAAGTGAGAGATATGTCTTGGTATATATGTTGTGTACTATCCATGCTGGTGTATCAGCCACAGAATAATAACTAAAAAGCAGTGTTCTCCCTAGCCCTTTTAGCTGGGCGCACCACCCAGCACTTTTTCAGTAACCACGCGGCAGATTTTGGGTGGTTACTGAAGAGTTGGGTCACAATACAGCTTCTTCCCACCCAGCTTTAAAAAAATTCTAGGGAGAACCCTGAAAAAGTATGGATTCAAAGCAAGCTGCAAGGTAGGCTAGTACTGCTCACTATACATTAGTAAAATCTCTTACAAATTAGAAGATAGTTTCCTGAAATAAGCATGCCATTACTCACTTTGACACCTGCAATTTCTATCATGAACATAGCAGCTCCCAAAACATGGCCAGCATGGTAACACCAGAACTTGATTCCAGCTACTTCTTTCACTTCATGGAAATTGATGGTCTCGATTTTGTCCATGCTTTCCTCTAAGTCTGTCTCTGTATACAGCATGTCATCTGCAGATATATTACTGAAAAACAAAAAGAAAACTGCATTAAAGTGTTTACACAATATTACAATATATACAATATTTTTACTTAGCATACATGCATTTAACATAAAAACAAATCTAGGTTCATTAGAAATAAATATATTTTATTTTTTCAAGAACAGTGCCACCCAAACCTTATACTTTGGTTATTTGATTCTGTTGTTGAACTATTTTCCAGCAGAAGTACTTAACTACCGAGTATGGATACAAACCCTTGACTACAAAGAAACCAAAAAAAAATGTTTAAATTACCTGACTTTGACGTAATCAGAGAGGAGCCATCGGTAGATAGCTTTAGTGGCATGTGTCATAAAAGTCCTGCCTTTAAAGCTGGTCTTCTGAAGAAACCAAGGAAGAGCGCCACAGTGATCCAAATGAAAACTAGAAAGGTAAGAGATATCAATATTATCAATAATTGAACATTGTTTTTCTTGGCCTCTAATCTCACTTATATTCAAACAAATTTTAATAATAAAAGGATAATTGTACTACTTTTAGGCCTAAGTCTACACAGACTGACTCGTGTTTGAAATACCTATTCATTCCAATGAGACAGTCCTCACCAGACTGTTTTCATGATGGGCTGTAAAGAGAATACATCCTGCAGAATATGGAAAGTGTTAAAATGCCCATAAACTCCCAAAAACACTTGAAAACTTCTACAAATGTTCCAAATGCCCCATGAAATGTTTGGAACATTTAAGAGTGTTTTTTTGCCTTCTTTAAGCATTTTTGAGTGTTTTCTCCTCTTCTCTGCCACATATCTTTGTTTACAACAACTTTATAAACACTTAAAAAGCTGTATGGGAATTTGGAAGCATTTAAAATTAAAGTCAGACTTAGTCTATTCTAATCAGGTCCTAAAGTCCTTCCCCGGCACTACTAAATCTCATACTGTCCTGCGCTCCCTCACAATCTTCGCTGTGCAGTGCGCATAGCGTCATCTTTAACATTCTGCCAGCTATTGGAAGAATCCAAAGCTCACACAACATTTGTTCTGGCAGCAAAAGGTTGTGCAGTGTAAAAGGCAAGGAGATATGATTATTCTAGGTGCACTGAGCGCTTTATGAGTTCAGTAACTGGTAAAAATCCAATTAAAAAGCCGATCCATGCAATCCAATTGGTTACAATAGACAACAACTTTCCAGTTTTTTAGTGCTTATGCATTAGGCTCTATACGCCTATTTATCTATGACTTTAATAACTTCATACTAGTGAACTTCTGTTTTGTTCTCATGAGAAAAACTTCTCATATGAATAATAAGAAAAAGAAATGAAATGCACGTCTTTTATATCTCAACATGATGAGCTCAACACTAATGTTTTACTTACTGACTAATTAGAAGTAAATCAATCTCTGCAGGATCGATCAAATCGATATATGGGAGGGCGTCCATTCCTTCTAAGCCAGGGTGAATCCCGCAGTCCAGCTAAAGGAACCAGAAAAATAATTAGCATCTACAAAAGAACAGAATTACACTACGATTTATAGCAAAAAAGTCATTGTTATAGCTGAATTAAATAAATAAACAGAGGAGTGAGCTGAATAAAACTTTATTTAATTGTAAAATTAGGACTTCTGCTTTACTCCATACTTAGAACATAAGCAACAATAATTAGATAGTAAAGATGCAATCTTTGAAATCCCCTTTTTTACCCAATAATCACTTACCATGATCTTTCTTCCTTTGAATTCTAAAATGATACATGACCTTCCAACTTCCTGCCCAGCTCCCCTGTGAATAAACAAAAGATATTTGCGTGTATAATAGAGATAAATGTGTTTATTATATTGCCAGGACAGATTAAAGCAAAGATACAGTTAGCGTATAGAAGACGGAATGGGGGGGCAGTATTATGGGGCAGTTAGTGTATAGGGGCGGCATAGGGGGTCAGTTAGTGTATAGGGGGGCAGTTGGTGTATAGATGGCGGTATAGGGGGTCAGTTAGCGTACGGGGGACAGTATAGGGGGCAGTTAGCCTACAGAGGACAGTATAGGGGGCAGTTAGCCTACAGAGGACAGTATAGGGGGCAGTTAGCCTACAGAGGACAGTATAGGGGGCAGTTAGCGTATAGAGGCCAATATAGGGGGCAGTTAGCGTATAGAGGCCAGTATAGGGGGCGGTTAGTGTATAGAGGACAGTATAGGGGGCAGTACAGGGGGGAGGCGGATAGTGTATAGAGAAGCACCTAGTGTATAGAATGAGAACAATATGGAGAAGTCAGTGTACCGAGCACGGTATATACAGACGGTACAGTGTACATACAATGGTCTGATGAGAAGTTGGTCGCTCTCCTCTGCCGGTATCGTACCGTCGGCTTTCCTCTTCACAGACATCTTTACATGCAATTACATTAGCAGCACAACCAAACCTCTCTTCCGGCCGTCCGCTTACTTCTCATCCCCGCCACTTCCGGGGATCTTAGTCCCCCTCACGAATGGTTCCGCTGTGCATCTTTATTGAAGGTTCCGCTGCAGGGGCTCTCCGGTGGGTGACAGTCGGACTGGGGTGAGTGTAATGACAGACTGGAATGATGATAGCACTGTAGGAGTTACATTCCTCTGTGTCCCAGAGTTGTCAGTGATCTTTGTTTCTGGCTCCTTGCTCCCAGTTTCCAGGATGTTCCTTGTGCATCATGGTATTATTGTCCGCATTGTATAGAGAACACAAGGAGTGGTGGAACCTTCTACCAATGTTTTCTGTGATTATAGAACCTGGAATTATACTGTGCTTACATCTTCCTTGTTTCCTGCAATTATAAAACCCCCTCCCAATGTCTATATGACCATAGCAAAATCTGTTCATGTATTGTGTGATCCTAAAACTTTTTCCAATGTCTCGTGTGATTTCAGAACCATCATTTAATGTCTGGTGTAATCCTGGAAACTTCTTTCATTGGGCTGATTTATTAAAGCTCTCCAAGGCTGGAAAGGATACACTTTCATTAGTAAAGCTGGGTGATCCAACAAACCTGGAATGGATTTCTTCAGTGTATCAAATGTTTTAAATCCTGCACCAGATCCATTTCAGATTTGCTGGATCACCCAGGTTTACTGATAAAAGTGTATCCTCTTCAGCCTTGGAGAACTTTATTAAATCAGGTCTTGCGTTATTACAGAACCTTCTTTTGATGTTTAATATCATTATGATGATTGTAACAATCAATGTAAATTCTGATTGTAGAACCTTCTTCCATTATCTGGTGTGATTACAGAGCTATTTCCAATGATTCCTGCAATTAAAATCTCCTCCCAATGTCTATATGACTGTAGAACATTCTGTTTTCTTGGGTGGTTATAGAATTTTCCTTCAATATGTAAGGTGATCATAAATACTTTCTCAATGTCTTGTGTGATTTTGGGAGCATCTTTTAATGTCTGCTGCAATTGTGGAAATTTTTTTCATTGTCTAGTGTTATCGTAGAACCTTCTTCCAATATTTAAGGTAATTAGAGAGCCTTCTTCCAACATCTAGTGTGATTGTAGAACTCTCCTCCATTGTCTACTGTGAGGGCAGAACCTTTTACTATACTTACGGTGATCGTAGAACCGTTTTCATATGTCTTGTGGGATTTCAGAACCATCCTTTAATGTCAAGTATATTCATGTCAAGTATTTCCCATGTCTCATGTGATCGTTGAACCTTTTTCCCATGTCTTGTGTGATTGTAGAACCTTCTTTCTATGTCTCCTGTGATCGTAAAAACCTCTTCCCATGTCTCTTATGATTGTGGAACTTTCTTTCAATATTTAGAGTGATTAGAGAGCCTTCTTTGCATGTCTTATGTGATTATAGAACCAACTTCCCATGTCTCATGCAATTATAGAACTAACTTCCCATGTCTTGTGTGATCAGAGAACCTTCTTCCCATGTCTTGTGTGATTGTAGAACCTTCTTCCCATGTCTTGTGTGATTGTAGAACCTTCTTCCCATGTCTTGTGTGATCGTAGGAACCTTCTTCCCATGTCTTGTGTGATCATAGAACCTTCTTCCCATGTCTTGTGTGATTGTAGAACCTTCTTCCCATGTCTTGTGTGATCGTAGAACCTTCTTCCCATGTCTTGTGTGATCATAGCACCTTCTTCCCATGTCTTGTGTGATCATAGCACCTTCTTCCCATGTTTTGTGTGATCATAGAACCTTCTTCCCATTTCCTGTGTGATCATAAAACCTCCTTCCCATGTCTCGTGTGATCGTAGAACCTTCTTCTCATGTCTCTTGTAATTGTAGAACCTTTTTCCAATGGCTTGTGTGATTGTAGAACTTTCTTCCCATGTTTCGTGCGATCTTAGAACATTCTTCCTATGTCTCGTGTGATCGTAGAACGTTCTTCCCATGTCTCTTTTGATTGTAGAACCTTCTTCTCATGTCTCTTATGATTGTAGAACCTTCTTCCAATATTTAAGGTGAATAGAGAGCTTATTCCAATGTCTCGTTCAACCATTCTCAATGCTTACAGATATTCCCCTCTGGGAACAAGCTGGCATCTGATCTGTGACAGTCCATGTGTAAGGTGTGAAGTTTTCATTCACATGTGGAATGCTCATGTATGACCAAACTATTACCTAACATGGCCATGTAGACACCAATATACAGTCTTTAGGTAATGGTGATATTAGGATTAGGCTTATCTCAAATGGCTGTACATCTGAGGCACATTGTATCATAAACTGTATAAAGCATTCAACCTTTGCAGTTTGGTGCACCCAAAGCCACAGTCATGGGTTTCGAGTCTTTTGCATTTCTATTTTTAAAGGGGAGGGGTTCTTTTTTTAGATTTCCACATAACTATGTATGTAATGCAGACACGTGCTATTAGCTGAATGGTAAAGGGGTCCTAACACTATCCCGAAAAGGTGTGATGTCATTGTCAGGGTGCAAGGACTAGCCAGCACAGGCACTGTGGGCACCCAGTAATGGCACTGGCAAGGTACTTGAGCATCAAATTTAGACAGGAACATCATGCTATAAACGGAAAGGGGGAGAAAGCCCTGTTCTGTTCTGCAGGAGGAATGATGGGGCTATGCTAATGAATTGACTCTTCCTGTAATTGTCATATTTTCCAGCAAGCTTGCAAGTGAGCTAAAAAAACTGCAGTTCCTACTATCTATAAAGCAGATGTAGTTAAAGTTCTGTAATCGATTAATAATAAAATTTTTATTTTATATTAAGCTGTGTACTGTAAATAAATTATTTTGACCTAGTAACAACATCTTGCAGTCTCTGGATATCAGAATGAAAGAGGAAGAAGTAGAAGAATAGACCTGATTTAATAAAGCTCTCCAATGCTGGAGAGGATACAAATTCATAAGTGGAGCTGGGTGATTCAGCAAACCTGAAATGGATCCAGTCCAGGATTCAAAATATTTGCTATCAAATAGCATATGACTTTGAATAAATCCATTCCAGGTTCGCTGGATCACACAGCTTTACAGATGAAAGTGTATTTTCATAGACTTTGAGAGCTTTAATAAATCAGGCCCAATGAACCAGTCACTTCATTGCTGTTTACTGAAAGAAGGAAAAACAAAAAGACGGAGAGATCTCATTGCTGTGCTTCATCTCCTTTCACTGTCTAAATAAAAGGCTGGGGCTAGTCCAGTATGACCTGGCCAGCAGAATGAGATTCTAGTTAACTGAAAATCTTTCTTAAGGGTAAACATGGCAGCAAAACTTTGTTTTGTTATTTTAACTTTTAATGTAATATTCATTTGTTCCTTTATATTTGATGTTATTGTCATGAAACTCTATTTATTAACCCATAAGTACTCTTTAACACATTTTGCATACAGTATTTCAGAAATCACTGGGTAGTGTAAATAATGAAGGAAGGAGCAATATCTTGGTGAATGAAACAATTTCATGACACCCTGTTCTTCTCCCTTAGGACGTCCGGATGGAATTGTGATAAGAGAATGTTCCGCAAGGGTAAAAAACGACACAGCAGCAGCAGTTCTCAGAGCAGTGAGATCAGTACAAAGAGTAAGGTGTGTACCCATCACATGGCACATCACCTATGTATGATCTACTATCTATCTATCTATCTATCTATCTATCTATCTATCTATCTATCTATCTACTACCCGGGCATTTCCATTGATGTATGCTACAATATATCTTCATCATTACCGGTTAGGTCTTCAGTTATGGTTTACAAATTGGAAGCTACTGATCTAGTGGTGGTTTTTGGTTGTAGAAGACATGTTTTAAAGACTGCGTTAGAGAATAAATATACTTTAAACACTGGGGCTAGTCCAAGTAGCTGTCTCTCAAAGAACATAAACATTAACATACATAAGGACATGAACATATGACTATGGCAGGGACATTAGATTGTGAGCCCCTTTGAGGGACAGCTAGTGACATGACTATGGACTTTGTGCAGCTCTGCGTAATATGCCATTGCTATATAAATTCTGTATAAAATAGTAATATGTGCAAAACCTAATAACAGAAAGCAATGTTCTTCACCATTTGGTGAGCTTTTAATTTTATGCATCAAGCAATTTCTATACGGTGCAAAAAGCACAGCAATCCAGCTTGGTATTTAAAGAGGAATTAAACCCAAAAACTACTAAAAAAAAATACACTTAACTTCAAACCCACAGAGCAGCTGATCCGTCCTGAGGTTTCTTCCATCAGGTCCCGTGTCGTCCCTGAATCTGTTTTCGGGCCGATGTGCCGGGCGGCGTCATATTCTCTCTTCGTCCGGGTTCTTCTTCCTATGTCACCCGAAGCAGGCACGAAATGATATAGATGGGAAAAAACTTGTCGATCTCACTACGCGAAATCTGCTATTTCTGTCCCATTTGGTGAAAGCGCTGCTTCTGTGCATATTGCAGAATTATGCTTATGCTCGGGCATCCGCAGAAGGAGCAGCCTCTAGGAATGAGTGACGTAGGGATCAAGAATGAAGGGGGCGGTGCTTCACTCTTGTGGTGCTTCACGCTTTTTTTCTTTTTTTTTTTTTAAAGGGTGTTACACTTTAAAAAAACACAAAGTTGTCCACCTTTTTATGCAAAGTGAAAATTCTGAGTTTAGGTATGCTTTAAGTTTTCTATCCATTTATTGCTGTGCTGCACCAATCCTCAGGCATCTTACTGCCTGCCACACACAGAAGTCACTATTCATTATCCAAATACAGGAGAACAAGAGAAGATGTTATGCAGCACAGACATTTGGCAGGTACACTAGGCTGTCTTTTGGCTTCAGTTAATCACCAAGGATTCCTATAAAGATGCAATGGATCTGATTTATTAAAGCTCTCCAAGGCTGGGGAGGATACAATTTATTCAGTGAAGCTGGGTGATCCAGAATCATTAAGAATAGATTTCCTAAAAGTCATTTTCTATTTGTTTGAAAATCTTTTCAATCCTGGACCAGATCCATCCCAGGTTTGCTGGATCACCTAGCTTCACCGATGAAATTCTATCCTTTCCAGCATTGAAGAGCTTTAATAAATCAGGCCCAATGAGGCTGATCTAATGAAATGATTTGCAATCAATACATTGTGCTCAATACTTATTTTAAATTAAAGTGGAAAAAATGTAAAAAAAATGTGAGCAGGCAGGTCATATTACAGAAGAGACAGGCACAAAGGATTTTATTTACACCTACCTGTCCATACTTTTGTCACATCGCTATCTACATCCATTCTTGATCTGGGTATTGGATTGTTGCGTTATCTTGATTGTAGAGGACGGGATGCTGGAACTCCTATGTTTGGAAGTTTATTAATTCCTGGCAGCTCCTGGAAATACCTGGCATATCCAAGAATTCTGCTCTGACCTACACATGAGTAACTCAATGTATTTGGAACACAGATGCAATAAAAATCCTACCTGCTTGCAATTTTTGAATGTGGAAATATAGTGCCAATTTAAATACTTGATTAATACATAATTATGTGCAGATTAAATAAATTAACTGCACTTTGATTTGCACATGATAGGATAAACTAAATCCTTTCCTAATCGATCAGGAATCTATTAGGAGTGAAGAATAATAACTATTGCCTACTAACTTGTAGTAAATCAGCAGTTCTATATCATGCAGATCCCTTTATTTAGAGTCCATAGAGCGTGCTATAAGTTTGCTTTACGTGTATTTTCTGAAGCTTGTGCTGTATAACTTCCTGACCCATTGTGGCCACCTATCACACATTCTTCCAAGATACTTTCCATATGGTTACTGGTTGTAAAAATCTTTGGATTTGGGTTATTACCCAACAAAGCTCACTCACTTTCCGGTTATAGCTTGGCCTCCAATTGGCTTTGGTAATGTGCAAAGTGTTGTAATTGTAAATGTTTTATCTTCTAGTCTGTAGATTCCAGTCTTGGAGGCCTTTCCAGATCCAGCACAGTGGCTAGCCTGGACACTGATTCTACCAAAAGCTTTGGTGAGTCATTTCTAAATACTAGGTACTAATAAAAATATGTCTATTCTCCTTGGTTAAATGACTTTTAGATGGTTACTTCAGTGTCATGTGGGCTTCATATCATCTGCAGATGGTCCGATTCAGTTGAGACTTGAGTAAGATAAGGGAATCAGCAACGTTCAACCACTAAGCATAGACTTTATACCCTATTGAATGAGCAAGAACATAATTACAAACCATATATGTTTTACATTGAGGTAATCAGTTTTTTTAATCAGAAAGAGAATCGCATTAAATTGGATTCTGATGGAGCCAGACATTTGGATTATAGAGTGTTACTCCTTTTATTATGTACCACTTTATAATTGTGGGTCATCTTATCTGAAATACCTTTGATTGATGTTGAGTTTTTAAAGCACTCTTTCTGCATTATAACAATAATACATATACAGACCCTCGGGAACTATACATATTTCCTCTTGTATATTCTGTATATTGAACATCACCTAACATATTTCATTGAGGATGTAATGAACAGACTTTATTACTTCCTGAACCATCAGAAGTGTCCCTTGTATACGTGACACTGCGTGTGGTTATAAAGTGTGATTAAATTGTGTGAACATGGATTAATGTGGTTCTGTACACCCCAGGATAAAATGGCATTGGATGTAAATAAATGTAATGAATGAATTAAAATAATCATAGAAGTTGTTATAAGCTGGTATTTGCTCTGCTTTGCTATGTTTTATTATTTCCTGCCCAATTGTTGGTTCTCACTCTTACCATTGACGTGTACATATCTTACACATGAAGCAGACAGGAAGTGCACTTCCTCTATCTCTGCAGAGGTTGTTTCTTAATGCACAATAGAAGAAATGCAAGCCATGCAGGACAAGACAGCACCGCACAATAGAAGTAAATGAGAATTATTTCTGAGTACTATATTAGTGATCTTATAACCCTTCATTTCTTTCCTGTCTGCTGCCCACAGGACAAGCCACTGGTAACTCTGATCCATGTGCCGAGTTCAGGGTGAAATATGTGGGATCCATTGAGAGAGTACAGCCCGAGGAGAACAAACCAATACAGGGACCTCTGGATCTGATCAATTACATTGATGTTGCACAGGTATAAATGAATGTTTGAAGTTGGGAAATGAGATGGGAATTGTTATTATATGTGAGGATATATATACCTTAAAGTGCACCTGTAATGACAAACAAACGAGGAGTTGTAGAGGGAAGAAGTTTTTGAAGTTTGGTGTATCTGTTTCTGTTGGCTCAGAATTGAGAATGATCCGTTTACAGGTAAATAACATGACATAACATAAACTATGTAACTGTATATAAAATGTGAGCTCCTTTGAGGGACAGCTAGTGACATGACTTTGTACAGCGCTGCATTATATGTAGGCGCTATATAAATACTGTGTAATAATAATAATACTAATCGTTTAGGGAGATTTCTGATGAATTAAATGACCCTGCAACAGAAGTTATACCTTTTTCTGCCCGATTTCCTCTTTTTAGGTCACCAGACTGTTAATTTAAAAAAAAATATTCTCATAAGATTATTTGTGCTTTTATTATAACTTTACTTTTACCTTGAGACTTCTAGTTAGACCCTCTTAGAAGGAAAGAGGGCTTTGACATAAATGGGGCTGTGCTAGGACATTTTTAAAGCACCTTTTAGGACACAGAGGATCTGATTTATTAAAGCTGAACATAGACTATCATAGGAGAACCTATGTGATCCAGCAAATCTAGAATAGATATGGTAAAACAGCGTGACGTCAGTGTAGTGTTAAGTTGTATGAAGCAACCGCTGCCGAGCCGTACGCTTCAGTAATACTGAAGCCGTACGCTTCAGTAAGCCGTACGCTTCATAATTCCACCATTACAACAGTCACCCCGCTCCCCCAATACCGATTCTCATCCAAATATTTTATTTTATTTGTTTATTTCTTTTTTAGGTAAGTATGACCTTAACTGTGTATTTTCTTTAACTGTTACGTTTAATGGCATCAAATGGTTTGACTTTGATAACTATCATTTCTTGTTTGGTCTTAGGTTAGAATGAAATAATCCCATAATGAGTGATAAAAAACAAATTAATATTTTGCATTTCCTTAGTAATACCAAAGATAATATATATATATATATATATATATATATATATAAAGGTATTGCAGATATACACTCTGAGTTTTTCCAGAACAGGTTATTTTTGTGATTAGTTTTAGTTCCTTTCCAATATAATTGTGATTCCCAAATACTCTTTTGCTTTTACCTTTATGGGGTATTTTTATATAGCAGTGAATCTGACATTCACTGAAACATTCTATGATGTAGAATCTTGTGTTTTCAGTGGCAGTGACTGATTCTCCACCAGGGGATGTTATAGTGGATTTTACATCCCACTACTTTATTTGACCCTTTTGTGTTGTTAATGTACACCTGCCATCAGACGAATACAGACTGCCATACACGAGCTCGTTCTGAAAATCCTGGCTATAATGGCAATCCATTGCCAATACTTTTAGCATTGGTCTCTGCTCAAATTTCCTGAATATGCAGTACCTTTAGAAGTGAATGTTTGACACTGATATCCTCCATTGTTTTCATTTTTTAGGAACACGCACAGGCCATCTGTAAGGTTCTCTCCACAGCCTTTGATTCTGTTCTCACAGAGAAGACTCGTGTACCTGCAGAATAATCATTCTACAACACCGATCACACCAATGGTGCCTTCTGTCCACAGATGCCCTCCCGCCTGTCACTGGGCCTGATCCCTACTCAGAATATAGGGATGCATGTACATTGTATATAAGACAGAGCTATATTTATATATTATTCATTAACACTAATGGACTGATAACATGTTAGTAGAATAGCAGTCGTGTATTTTCAAAGACAAATTGACTAAGGTACACACGGGTACTGGGATTAGTGGTACTCTCCATACAAGGTAGAATTATTGTTACTTTACAGAGTATTAAATATTAAAACAGGTACATTACATAGGTGTGTAATCAGCTTTCTCACTCTATTCCCCCTCCATTTTGGGGTACATTTTTTTCAACCCTTCTTATTCTTCCCTGTAATCTTACCCCTGCAACCTTACTCTCTCTCACCCCAATCAGTCTTTCCCCCTCATTCACTGCCTCTCTTATATTTATTAGCTTATGTCCACTATGGGAAAAGAAAGACTATCTGTTCACAATTATCATTATTTAACAGGATTTATATAGTGCACATCAGCGCTGTACATTGAATAGGGGTTGGAAATGACAGACAGTGACTCAGAAGAGCTTACAATCTAGGAGATAATGCAATATACAACAATCTAAGTCTTTCTACCATGGCTGATATTTATCATAGGTGTAATTTTTTTTTTTTTTACAGGCATATACACAGTAAATGGATTGTAGGAATATCCTGACATTGTGTTGCCCTATATTTTTGCAGCATGGTACCCAGTCGAGAGCTGCAATGGGCCAATTTTGTCATTGGTGTCTGAAGCTGGCAAGTGGTACAAATCACCAATTGGTTCCAGAAATGAATATAAATTTCAGGAGCTCCTAGACTTTTTCAGGGGATTTTAATTAATTTACGCACTGTGTTTCTTCTAAAATACATGTTACCGTATGCTTTAGACTCCATATACTAGTAGACAAAATGTATTAATTTATATATTTGTATTATATATAATACTGATGAAGGTACACAGTTTAATGGTTTTATTCTACCAGCAGTATATATGGGGTGGATGATAGTGGGCTACATCATCCTCTGTATTTTTTTTATAATATCATAGACTGCAATTGTCAGATTTACATGCCTTTCCTTGCTCCAAGGAGGTTCTAATCGTTACACACAATCTGATACAATGTCTGATTCTATGCTCAATTTATGCATCTCTTGTTCTAGCATAACACTTTTTTCTGTAGTCACTGTTTTAAATGAAGAGCTAATGATAACCTTTTCATGTATATTGCAAAAGTCAGCAATTTCCTTATATACCTTTCGTTTATAAAAACCCATCATTTTTTTGTAACCTCTGGTAATAGAAATCTAAATTATTAATGCAGTGGTCTGTAATTAATCAGAAAACACTGCATACATTCTGAAACTTCTGAAAATTAAACTATAACTAAAATCAGAGCCTCTCTTCACATTTTACTATTCTGCAATGTTTGGCAAGAGGTGCACAAGTCACAAATCTCTCATCAGTGTTCTCCCCCAGACCCTTTTAGTTGGGCACACTACCCGGCTCTTTTCAGTAACCACCTGGTTGTTTTTTTGGGGTTTTTACTGAAGTATTGGGTCACAATAAAGGGGTTGCCACCCACCTACAGCTTCTTCTCACCCAGCTTTTCAAACAATTCTGGGTTGAACGCTGATTATGAATTGCTATATATTTGAAATGTCATGGACATTGCTTGCTTTACTATCCAAAGTTACTGTTTCAGAACAGTACAGATGCACCTTCATAGTTCTGTGAGTATATTGGTTTTATTAGTTGAAACATATTTTATGTATGACCCCTAATAGAAATTTTAAGCAATGTGGTTTTCATTGTATTTGAGGCAGTGTCCCATGGGTAGAAGTCATATGTTACACTTTAGCCCTGACATCTATAGCTTTTTTTTATTTTGTCACCCTAATGAATTCAGTTTGGAAAATTGCATATATACCTTATGTTTGAAGCTTCCATTGTTTGTGGCTATTTGAACTGACAATCCATCATGTAGCACCTGGAAAAAGTGACATGACAGTAGAGATGGCAAACAAAATACACTGGAATTACCAGTTTACATATATAACATACCCAATATGACGTGGGAGCTTCATCTAGTGCATAGTTGAATACATGGCATTGTATTTACAATGAGCCTAGTGACTGGCAGCTTTCACTCTGTACTTATAACACAAAAAGAGTTGTTGATACCAAAACCATGAGCACAGAATTATCCCTTAGATTGTTAAAAGCCCTGCAGAAACAAGCGGATACTTGGAGTCCAAATTGAGCCTGGGAGTTGAGCCCCTGCTTTCTTTAAACATCAGGCCATGTACAGGTGATTTGTTTAATATCAGCCTCTCTTTATTTAATGCTTTGGCCTTAGTAGAACACGTAGTGAGGATATGAACCTAGTTAAAACAAATGTTTTTTTTTTCTTATATGATTTTGATTGAAAATTACTCCTTTAATAAACATTGTAAAGGTAACCATTTTGTCTGACACATTTCAGTAAGGACATTGGTTGCTGATGAACAGCCAAACTACTAAACACTACCAACTTAATTATGTAATAAGAACAGAATACCAGTGCACATCCAGAAAGATATCCATGACAAATATGCATTATAAAACTTTATCCTGTAGAGCGATAGGAATAATAACTGCAGGATTTAATATATGATCTTATGATTCAGGCTACTGTAGCCAGGAGAGAGAATTCTAGAAATATTTTTTTTGAAAATGTTAGATTTCTGGCTACTTTGCTGATGCATTATTTCAAAAATTATGGAATCATTACCCTCGAGCAAGTATAGTAATAAGGAATACTGACACATTTACAGATGGAATTTCCTGAGTCTGTGACATAAAATGTAGTGATGCAAGGCACATCAAATGTAGTGATGCAAGGAGAAAACAAAAAATTTGGAATGTAGGCCAGAAATTGTAACTTTCATATAATTCAAGTTGTCAGCCCTGAAGGGTCTACTTACCCACCACTCCTGGTCCTCTTCTCCGTCTACCACAATAATCTCCCCCTCTGCAAAGGTAAGCTCATCTGGATTGTCTGCCATGCAATTATACACGGCTTTCCCTTTTTTCACTTTCGGTTTTGCCTGTAAGTTAAAATATTATATTTTTACACAATTACCAAAGCATTTGGATCTGCCGAAAGAAAATGTAATGTGTAACTGCAAAATGCGTCAAGAACAGCAGATAGGCTCTGACAAAGTATTTACATCATAACTTAGAAATGCTATGCATGTTTTAACATTTAATTCAATTTGGAATGATTTATGTTTTTATGATTGGATGTCACTAATTGTGGTGCCTCTAAAGTCCTGTAAGGCTCAGTAATCACCTGCTATGAGCTATTATTGAAGAGTTTAAAATGTTACTGCTACCTTTGTACCAAAAAAACAAAAAAAAAACAAAAAAAAAAAACATTTATAAGCTGCAGTCTACAGACTTATGGTCTACAGACTACAGACATATGGTGCTTATAAATATAGAACCTTCAATGTCTGGCCTATCTACATCAGGGCTGCCCAACAGGTGGATCGCGCTCTACCGGTGGAACGCAAAGGCAATGCGAGTAGATCGCCGAGCCCTGCCTTTCAAAATAATAACTCCTGTGCATGGCAGAGTTTAAGTCCAAGTTTTTATTGTTGGCAGATCATTTTGACTTGGTCATTTTAAAAGTAGTTTGCAAGCCAAAAAAGCGTGGGCACCCCTTATCTACATATAGACGTTAGCTGTGGTGTGTGGAACCCTTCAGACAGACCGTAACAAAGCATTAGAATGAACTCTTCACTAACAGTCTGAATTCTTGTTTCCATTTTTTACTGTTGATCAATTGATCATATTCAACACTTCCTCGACCCTTTTATGCATTGGCCACCACAAAATGCCATGATATGCAGCTTCCGAAAAGACTTCATTCATATTAATGGCTTGGCATGCTCCAGGGACTGATGTAATGGAACATTTCAAGCATCTACCCAAACCCAATAAATTTTACCCATATTGCTGTTGCAGATGTTATACCGATCATATGGGATAATGTTATAAGCAGAAAATGCACACCTATACTTGTTTTAAAAGCAGCATATATGACAACATGTACACTTACCAGCTGGGATTTCCTGGGCATTGGAGCAGGAGGCTGCATGGGTAATGTAGAACCAGGTTTGGGTCCTTTGGGCGGAGAAGGGGTATCATCTCCAGCTGCTGAGGACACACAGCATGTTTATTATATAAAAAGTTATTTCTCAGAATGTAGGCAAAAAAAATTAGAACAGCCAAAAATTATTCTATAAACTAAAATTCATTTAAAGGAAAATACATTGATAGAAACTCACCAGGAGGTGGTAAGGCTGGGGGTGCTAAAGGCTGGGTCTTGCTTAGTGGTGCAGGCTTCTCTCCCCTGAAAATAAAATAATTAACTAAACATAGCAAACATTTAAACATGTCACACACCTGGAAATTATTTAAGCCTAGTAGCTTAAAGTAGTGATAATTAAGCATTAGCTTACTTTCCCTAATACTGTATCAGAACAAAATGATAAATGTATACAAAAATATTAAATTCCAACATGCACCTTATTTCTCTACCAAATGACTGCTCAGAATGAAAAGAATTTGTATGTTCCCCATGTGTGCATGTGTTTCCACCAGTTCCTTCCCATGTGACAAAAAACATATTGGTAGGGTCATTGTCTTCCCTCTAAAATTGATTATGTTAGGGACTTTAAGCTAAAATTATGAAAGGGGCATTAAATTGAGGGGAACAATTAATAACATTTCCGGTCCAAGCTTTAGAATATTCTTTACGAATGTATTACAGACACATATCTCCATATATTCTAATAACTTCTGTTAGAATAAACACTTACATATGCCCTGATGTTAATTAATCTTTAAGATTTAGCTATATGTGCAAATTAGAAAAACATTTGGATATCTGATGTTGGTTAAAAGGCCATTGTTTTTGCTATGCAGCTGGCTTTAGTTGGGGTCACAGCCAGACCAGCTTAGAAAAAAATGAATTTTCACAGCTGATGCTGTGCTCAGGACAGGGCTCAAATCACCTGGCACCCCCCAACAGGTAGTACATAATCACCATAGGCTTTTCTATTCATATGGAAAAGCTGTGAAGCCCAGGTAAACCATATGTAATAAATTCACTAAATAAATTCCAGGTGCTTTAATACATCAGGTGTTCAATGTATTGCAGTTGGTTCTCTTTCAAAAGCAGCTGCAGCCTGATTCGGAGAGTCTACCCTTTGCCAGCATGTGGCAGAGAGGTAACTTTAGCTCTCAGTATCGAGGCTTTGTCAGAGGTCTGACATGTGTACAGTAACAGAACCCAGACTCCCAAATCAGCAAAGCCAGTGCTCCAACCTGATTAGGGAGCGCTAGGAGTGATTCAGCAAGAGGTGCGTTGTACCCTTGCAGAGCAAAAACTGCTTCTAGGGTTCTTCCATTAACATGCTGGTAGGGGATAGGCTTTTCTACTCCATGGCCATGGCTGCCATTAAAAAAAAAAAAAAAAAAAAATTTAAATCACTTTTTTGACACACAACAAATACTTCACGAATTTAAACTTCAACTAAACTAAAACTTCAAATGATCTTTAAAAATCTTCCTTTCAGTGTTATTATTATTGCTACTCTTATTATTCATATTTATATTGCACCGACATATTATGCAGCGCTGTACAAAGTCCATAGTCATGTCACTAACCATCCCTCAAAGGGGCTCACAATCTAATGTCCTACCACAGTTATATGTCATTAATACAGTCTAAAGTCAGTTTTGGGACTGGCTCAGTTAACCGAACTGCATGTTTCTAGAATGTGGGAGGTAACCGGAGTACCCGGAGGAAACCCACAGAAACACAGGGAGAACCTGCAAACTCCATGCAGATAGTGTCCCGGCTGAGATTTGAACCTGGGACCCAGCGCTGCAAAAGAACAGAGTGCTGATCTCTGAGCCACCATACTGCCCAATACAGGTAAATATGGAAGGAAAAAAACATAAAAAAGTACTGTTACTGGTTGTTATGGATAAGGAGAATGCATTATTCTTCAGAAACACTTCTGTAACACTGTAATACTGAATGTACACAGACTTACCCTGGCACCGGCCTCTTCTGTGCCAGCCTGTTGGGAGGTTGCGGTGGGATTGGAGGGGGAACGGGTTTGTTCTGTGGAACTGGAGGTGGCTGGCCGAGTTTGGAGTGCTGGCTCAATGCTTCCATAACGCTGGCTGTTTTTGCTACAGGTGGTGGAGGGGGATCTGAAATTAAAGCAGAGCAATAAATAAAACATGACACGCAGATAGAAGTAATATTATATATAATGACACACAAGCACACTATGGATGATCTGGGGCTAACACACGTTCCCGTGCACAATACACAAGACAGGAGGAAGGCACCACATAATAGGTTAATGGGCACACGTGTTTTGTGAGTGTTCAGGGAATGGTCAAACACACAATATTATACCAAGCTTCTATACTTTCTACTTCTGGTTATACAGAGGATGGGGAATAGGTGTTTAGCCGACAGCAGAAATTTATAAAGCAGAGGATATTCAGACAAGTAAAGGGCCATTAGCTAAGGATCTGCAGGAGATTCTGATCACTAAAATTATAATCATGGATATATTTGTAGTTATCGACTAGAGCTAAAGACAAGGATACTTAATCTTCTGGAGCCACAAACAAGCCAGAACTTCCTATTCTTTAATTGCTTACTCTATGTAAATACTAAAAAGTGTCTGGATCCTAGTTCTCAAGGACTGAATTTGAAGACCCCTGGTTTGAGATATCGTTGATTTATACATTCCAGCCTACTATACTATGTGTGGCAGAATGACCTTAAATATTTTTTCTGGTAAGATACTTTTAGACATGAGGTCAAAGAGAGCTGGAATTGTGATGTCTGAAGTTTGTTTAGCACATGCACTAGTTTAATGATATGACTTAAATTTGTCTTTTTGTCAAGCATTTTTATACCATACAGGTAAACGCAGGCTGTATACTAGGACAGCAGTTTCTGGAACCACCATTCATATATCTGTACACCCTTTTAACTTCCCCTTTTCCTTCCATAAAGCAGGACAACATCCTTGTTCTCTTAGTGTAACAATGTTCCTTTCCCTCTCCATAAAAACAAGCATGCTTGTTCACCTAGTGTAACTATGTTTATACCATGCTCTTTAGAATATTAGTCAACTCATAATTTTGCCCCCACATCACCAATGCCTGGGGACAAGCCTTGTGTTCCCTATACTAGCTAGAGTCACTGGTGGCCAAGCGGTGATGCCTTGCAGCCAGAAAAAACACCTAAAAAAGGCAAATACCAAAAATATGGCCACCAATGAACATTAGTGCAACATCATCGACATGTCAGTTCATCCACGAAGAATCGCTACAATAGCAGAGGGATTTTCATAGAATGGTGAAGCCCTATCGTATCCTGTGAAGAAGTCTCAACCCCATTTTATGGAAGTGCTGTAGCGTGGGCAAACAGCTGTTCCAGCTCCTTGACTTTTCTTAAGGAAGAAACTGCTTGATGATACTTATTCCCATTTTCAGAAGACCGCTATAACCTCTGAATGGTGGTACACCCTCTAAATAATGTATGCCGAACACAAGAATGGACAAATATGGCTGCAACAAAGTAACATCAGTTCATATTTCAGAATATTTACCTAGGTCAGGGTTACTTTACAATACCTGGTAATATCTACCCAGGAATCCATAATTAATGACTGTCCTGCTTCTTTATTTTTAGCGTACAACCAGGGACAACATGGTTGTTGGCAGCACATGGAGATGACAGGGAGTTAGACACAACATAACACGACATTAGGATGAAGGGTCATCTAGCAGTGACTGTCACACAGTGCACTAGGAAGGTGCCGATGGGTGGATGACAGAAGGACACGTACTTGTGGCAGTGGATGTTACACGCATTGGTGGCACAGGAGGGTGGATAGCTGGAGGGTCAGACGAGGACCTCTGTCTGCTGCCACTCTCATGTCCTATCGCATGGGATTTCCAGGCTGGGGAATTGGAAAGGGCGTTGTGAATACTACTGCCAAAAATGGTCGACTGAACTAGAGGGGACAAAAAAAATCAAGAGGATGGAGGAAAAATTTCCAGTGATCACACACAACACATGCAGTCATTCTATATCTGAAAATAGCTTTACATTTTAAAGTTTAATTTTCAGAATACTACCATATGTAAAACATAAGTTGCAAGAATGACCTTTGTAAAGGAAGTAAATGCTGTAGCACTACTTCATGAATACCTTTCATATATAAAGTCTATAAACTTTACACATAAAATGATCAGTAGTCTTTAGAGAGAAAATGTTGTACGTGTCTTTCCATGTGTTATCGAGGAGAAAAACTGCCAATCTAAAAGTCATCAGAATAGCTATAAGGACACACACCTCTCAGGTATGAGCTTGTGATGTGTTGGTGTATTTTGAATGCTATAAGTTTGTTACAGTTACAACTGCAACAAAATCGGGATATTGAGACAGGATCAAGCAAAAATCTAGAATTGAACTGAAAATGATTAATATTAAAAATAAAAGCAGAAACTATAAATCATATTGATTAGCGAGCCATTATATATATGTAAGACAACACACAGAACATTAAATTCATTACACTCTTACAAACTACTGCAGGAGACCTCCTGCATATTGGTGAATTCCATCTTATAATTTACAACCATTGGTCCTTTTTTTAAAAAAAAAATGTGTAACAGACCACAATGGCCATTTAGTGCACTCATTCCCGAAATAACAGGATAATTATCTAGCCAACCTAACACACAAGTTTAATGAAGTTTATGGTCTACCTATGAGATCTGTCTCCATGTTACTGGTACCAAAATGCTTTCTTTATATATAGTTATGCATTTTACATTTTTTTGTTTTTCTTTTTTTTATTTATTTTGGGGAAGTGTTTAAACCTGTTAGATTTTTTGTTGTTTTGTGTTCCATTATGAAGTTTTCCCCTTTACTGCTTGTCAAGTAGAAAACTGCAGGAAGTGAAAAGAAATCTCTGCAAAATGAAGGGAGTTCCATTCTTATGGCTGCATTTTAAGAAAAAATAGGGAAGCAGGCTCGTTAAGCATACTTTTGCTAAGAATCACAAAATATTCTTCCAAATAGTGCAGCCGAATATATAGAATTTAGAGCTCTCCTTTCATATTCTTAAATACTTCTCTAAATGAAGTGGGAGAGGTCAACGGTCATCTTTTGGTGAAAGTAAAATGTCTGAGTATTAAGCAGCACATGATGCCCCCCTTACATGCCACTTGGTCACAGTGAATGCTCACTGCATTTAAATATGCACAGTTGTCATAATGTGATATGCATATAAACGTGTGGTGCACATAACTTTTTGCACATTAATGGCAGTTACAATACTGACAATATTTCTGCTGGTAGAGGAGGCATGGCCTTGAATATGAAATCCTTTTGATTTAGTTATACCCAGACATGTAAGATGATAGCAAATAAACCATCATCAGGATTTAACAGAATATTTGCAGCAATACCAATAATAGGATACAAAGTTGGACTTTGGTCAATATTTGGCCTGGGTTTCTTACCTTTGCCAATGTTTCTTGGTGGTAGAGGAGGTGCTGGTGCTGTCACAGCAGAACTTGGTGGTGTGATATTATTGAGCACTGCTCCATAGGTATCATTCTGAATGAGGCTGGGAAGGAAATTTCTTTGCTTGTCTTTGGCAATGTTAGCTGCATCTCTTGCTAAAGCGGCAACAGAAGGCTGCCCAGCATTTGGTCCAGTCTGGTAAAAGCTGACTGGCCTGTCCTCCCGGCGGTTAGGACTTGCTTGCTGTACAAAAGCAGATAACAGCACAAAATTTAAAAACAGAACAGAATAATGCACATCTCACATTTTCTTTTTTAATACATGACTTACACAAATGACCAACAAGTAACACATAAATCAAAAAAATCACCACTTTGTGGGAGTCACTCTCTGGAACCTTTACTTTATGCACCTTCTCCATCCCAATTAAAAATCTGGCACTTCTGTATATAAGGAACACACACATTCTCTTTCCTGCCTTTCCACAATCAGTACTTGGGTGCCTGATCGGCAAACCGCTATACCAAAGCTCTATCCCATTGGAAGGAGTAGGTAAGCCTACCAGACAGCAAGTAAGCGGATACAAGTTTACATGTCCAGGTTTAACTTTATGCTGCAAGTATGAAAATGTGTTCAGTGTAGAGTACAAAAAAAATTCTTTATATAAGAAACAAGGTTTGGGGCTCTTGCCTTCTGAATAAATTGTGCTAGACTTGTCAAAGAACAGAAACTTGAGAGTAATTAGTACATAGAAACCAACGATCTTTATTCTGATTTAAAGCCTGAGCATGTTACACCAATAGGTTCCCACATCACACGCTTCTCAAAGTTTCCAGCTTTCCTTTATTATGGACATATCTAGTTATTTAGGTTGCATGGGTTCATATTATTGAGAGAGTTAGTGCAGTTCTTGCATTTAAACAGCTGCAGAATCTAAGTAAATACATATGTATCTGCAATAAAAGGAATGAGTGTGCAACCCTGGTGACAAATTGGTGCTGCAGGCAAGACGCACTGCTTGATTTCTCCAACTATCATAACCAAAGACAAACATATTTATTCCAAAATAAAACCAACCTGAATTTTCTCATCCACATCATCATCACTTTCATCCAGGTCCGCATGATGCAGCCTCCATTCATATTCCACATGGACGTGAGCATTAAATCTCCCAGTCAAAGCTTGCATCAGCTGGTAGAAAGGAACACAATATGAAAATTAGGGTGCAAGAGAAAGAAAAAAAAATACATACATTACCTACACATATGGGAAACCTGGTCATTCTAAAGGTTGTGACTGAGAGGTTAGTGTACATGAAGTGGATATGATCAGTTTTTGGAGATGTCATTTAGTAAAAATACTTACTGGGGACTTACATTCAAATTTAGGGAAGAAGAGCTTGGATCTACAGTAAGTACTTGCAGGTGAATCATCTTATATTTTAGATATTATACATAAGGACAGCTAAAACCTCCAGTGAAAGACTTACCAACTCCTCGCACTGTGTGTGCTTTAGTCGCTTTGCAATATCTAGGGGCGTTTCTCCTGCTTCGTTGGCTGCAATACAGAAAAAAAACTCATGCAGTTTATGTGATAAAAGTCTCCTTCTTGGCTGATAAACCAATGTTACCTGATTTGGGCAATCATTGAAAATTCTAGTTGAAAAATACATATTTTTAAAAAGACAATACAGACAGTTCCCATTTCTATGGGGCTCTAACACATGGCTGTTTCTAGTGGTCTTACATGCTTTTTCTATTCCTGAAACTAAGCAAAAGTTCTTTTTATAGACTCTCTAATAAAAATCAATGACTATTGCAACTGAAAAATAAAGCATTTAACCAAGTACTTATGGTTATACTAAGAGAAGCTCTGTGTTATACTACTAATCAGTAAAACTACAATTTTAGACTGCAGACAAAGCACAGGAAAAAGCCTACGGGCATGTGAGTAGGGATCATTTAATAACATTGGAGAAAACTAGAACAGGTGTGCAAAACAACCAAACAGGCTTCAGGTCAGATTAGGAATTTATCCGGGTTATATAGCTAACTGCTCCAAATTTCTCCAGTGTTTAGGAGTCAGATTCTGTAAACGGATGGGACTTACCAATCTCTATGGAAGCTTTGCCTCTTAGTAGTAGTTTAAGGCACTCTGCGTTGTCTGTTAAGCAGCAGTAGTGAAGAGCGGTGCTCCCTTTCACAGTCTGTTTATCCAAATTACCACTTGGGAGAGAAAACATCCATGTTTAGAAGAGATCACAAGATTAATACACAAGAAGCCATAAATAAGCCATTAAAGTGGAACTGTCTACAGGCAGAATATCTATTGGAGAGAAGACAGGTGATGTCCCTTGTGCAATAAACAAACTTACCTGCATGGCTGGATCATAGCTCAGCATAGGATGCTGGGATATGCAAAGTATCCCAACATTCCCTGGGGCTGACAGGAATGACTGAACATTCAGGATTGGGCAATCAATCTGGAGGAAAATTCCAGAAAGACCAGGTATATATGGCAGTGCCAGGACAGAGCAAGGACAAGGGAATGTAATTAAAAAATAGCATTAGGCAGGTTCATTTATTTTACTGCAGAAGGGTCATAGTCTGTCTTTTCTGCAATAAAAGACCTTCCTAGTCACAATCTCAAAGGTTTATTTCCACTTTAGAAATGATGAATTGTAAAAAGATTATATACATCAGAAAGACCCAAAAAAGATAAAAGTGAAGAGGATATCTTACACCGCTTTTTGTCATAATAAAAGTAAGCATGCTACAACAAACTTTGGAGCAATATAGTTTTCAAATACAGTTTACAAAGCTTTATACAGGTTGAAAAAAAAATACATTAAAATCTGGAAAACTCCCAGATAGTGTGCATGAAGGCTTGTTATCCTAAAATCAGAAGTGAAATCAGATGTTTGTGTTTAGTGGGTTTCCCTACTTCCCTGAAATGATATGGGTGGAACCAGGACACTTCACCCACTTTGTTGCAACATTTATTAGAGGAGCAATATCTCAAGCTTAACACATGATACCTGAAAGCACTCCAATATTTCCCCCAAAATGTCTACTATGGATTTACATATAATGTCTTTATTTGCTCCTTTAATATAGTAATATCATTGTTATACTAATATTCCCGTAGTACAGTGATGCAGTTATTATATAGTATTAAACCCGATTACACTTACCAGTTTTGCACTAAGAAATCAACTATGTGCAGGGAAGTGCGGTCTACAGATCTGACCGCTAGATGCAGGGCTGTCTCACCTTGTTCCTAGAAAAAGAAAAAACACACATTAGCCATCTTTATTAAAGTTAAGTTGTACAAAACTGTCTGTGCAATGCCCCCATTACTGTGTGCATCTATTAACTTTGTGACATACAACTCACACAGGGTATTTAAATTCTGCAATGACACGCACAGTCAACCAACATTGTTTAATCAATGATCAAACTCTCCAGACACAACCTATTATACAGATTTTCTGCTCATTCTCTCATGTACACGCGGCATGTAGTATGATAAAAGAAGATGGCACTCTTAGAGCTCTGCTCAAGAGTGACAATGTCCTATAATACAAAAGCATCCTGGTATTTTTTAGGCACCTGATCACACTATTCTATATGTATTATTCCACCTATGAAGTTGCATAGAAATGAGGTAACAGGGGAAAATATTATAAAAATATATAAATGTATTACTGGTTAACTGAATGCTTTGATGTGTAAGGTACATTAGCCTTCATAGGATGATAGGAATGGTATGAAGTTATAAAAAAAAAGTCAGCATTCTACAATTACAATGACGATCCATGAACTCACATGTCCATTAGCTAGTGGAATGGTTTCTGTAAGTTCCACACCATTGGCGTGCAGTTGCACCAGTGCATATATGTCTCTGGTCTTGACAGCGTCACAAAGACTGTGCAGGTTAGATGGGTTGTCAACATATTTCTTCCTTGCATATTTTTTCTCTATGTACTTTGCAGTAATGTAATCTTTCCTAGCAATCCTGAAAATGTCAAAAAAGAAGTACAACAATGATTATGTAAGAACTATAAAACCAGATATGCAGGTATCAGCAATTCATAATCCATGGATTTGCAAAAGTGATGACAAAGCAAACATTAGCAAGCCCAGACACATGGAAGAGGCTATAGCTCAAACCACAAAAGATACGGCCCTACCCCTCCACCCCTAGAGGGCTGATCAGTCTTAGTCGACTTAATGGAGCAGAAACTGATAAAATTTTTGGCTTTGTGTTTTCTGGATTACAGAGTCTTGCGAGTGCGCTCTTCAACCCCTTGCAATGCTTGGCTACAGATGGCCACATACACATTTGTAAAAAGTATATGACCATACGAAGTTGGCACAACCAGCATGTAAAATGTAAATATATTGTCTTAAAAAAGTATAAAAAGTAAAGCATACCCTAAAATAAGCACAAAAATGTGTGTTAGTTTTCTTATTCTATGGAATAGGTCTGAGAATCAGAATAGTAAAAGTCTGGGTTGTATTAGTTGTCCTAAAAGCACTATAGCTCACCCAGATTGTCCTCATCAATAAGGCGGCAAACAAGCAAGCCTATGCCCCTATCAGTGGCACCTACTTCTATATAGCACTGAAAAGAAACCAATCTGTCTGGGCGAGCTGAAAAAGCTTCCTGACCCCAAGACAGGGAAGGGAGAACAATCAAATGGCACAAGTGCAGTTATCATTTAAGTAAATTGCTATTACAGTTGCCATCAAAAAGAACTTGTTACACATATATAGAAGCAATAGAATTATGTGTAATTATGCACGTGTGATCTCATTGTAACTCACATGTCACTACTGGATGTGGGTTTCGCAGTATCATCAGCGGGCAGACAAGCCTCCATGATCTCATTAAATGCAGTATTTCCAATGTTTTTGGCAAGCTAGACAGCAAGAATAGATAATATCAACAAGATTACAAACAAGTTTAACATCTGTGATAGATATAAATTTGAAAACCAAAACAGTTTTCCAGGAAGAAGGAAGCATAAATTAAATTATACCCAAATGAACTGCTTACCATATGTCTTAGGATGAACTTGATAAACAATCTGCACCAAGTACTATGCAAGCTGGTCTTACTAAAACCTCTAGCCTGATTATATTTGGAAAAATCCCAATAGATTGTTACCAATAGAATTGTTAGATTTTTAAGGGACTGCAGAGATGGATCTTTACACCAAAGTTTTTAGTTTTGTTTCTTCCCACAAACAGTCTTACTCGCCTTACTATATTATACAGTATATAAAATCAATGAAATACCAAGGTCAGTTAAACTACCTTCTTATGCAAAGCCGGTCAGAAAGGCTGGTCTACAGAGGTCATACTATAAAAACAAAATGGAATCTGAAGCACATACCCAAGTAATAAAACGCTGTTAGAAAATTACCAATTGATCTGTTGAAAATCCAGCGCTGCTTCCTTAAAGCCCAAAAGTCTGCCTACACACTTTGGGTAGGAAAACAGCTGGTGCGATATACCGGTAGTGCTGACTTAGTGACTTTGGGTACCTTACTGCTCTCCTCCACCAAGCAGCAGCTGCTCCAAGATTTTTTTTTGTTTTCATAAGTTGTTTTTTTTACCAGATAAGAATCTAATGACTGTTATATTATTGTGAATATCAGAGCATTTATACCAGTAGTTCAGAAGTTCCCAGGACGTCCAGTGTGAGGGATTGTATTCTGGAGTAATGCACTCCGAGTTCTCTGTGTATTCCCGAGCACTCAATACATGTCAATATACCCAGATTAGTAGAAAGCCAGGTCGGGTCTGAAGGAAAAAGGGTATAAGTTCAGTTTCTATTTTCAGAAAAGTTACTATTACAACAATAGCAATTCTATAAGAATAAGCAAAAGCCTATAAACAATTACAACTATGTATGTAAAACATATCCACACACGTACTAGAACATTTCTATTTATGGCGTTCTACTCGTCTAGTACAGTTTTTTGTGAAAATTAATAAAATGGCAGAAAAATGACCTGTTACCATGAGTGTAATGCTACACGTGTGTATCGAAAGTATGCAAAGTCCACAATGGCATGCTACAACCAATGGTCGAGGAAGGATAAGGCAAAAATTTATAAATCTTGAATAGTGATGATTTATTGACTTTTTGCAAAAATACATTTTCAAGTTAATTGCTAATTAATGGGATGCCACCAAAATTACTGGGAGGGCTAGTAGGGCCAGTGGAACATGTTCAGAAACTGAGCAGTGTTTCTCAGACTCTTTATGCTAAATGAATCCCTAGAACAATTTCCAGGTCTCAGGGAACCCCTGCTAAAATCCAAGGCAAAGGAACAATTCCCTTTACATTAGTGGTTAGTTGAAAGAACTTACAGTAAGCAGTCTGAATGGCACCTTTAAAAAAGGCACCTAAAATGATCTCTAGTGTAATGCTAATGGTTCTGCCAAGTGGTGTTGGCTCAAGAACTATGCAGGCACCAGCAAATAGAAAGCCTTTCATCTAAAGCTCAAGCAACCCCTGGAGGAACCTTGGCGGAGAATGGCTGCTTTAGAATGTGTGCCAAATTTCTAGTCCCCAGCTGCCCTTGGTGCTGACCCATACAAACTACTTTAATGCGGCAGTCTGTGAAATGAACAGAGGGGAACCAGAAGGTCATTACACCAGTACTATCAGTTTCCCACAGAATATAGAATATTCTCTTGATTAGATTGTGTTTTTGCAGGGTTGGTTAGCAGGAGAGAAATATTTTGTGGCTTTTTTACAGAATTTGATTTTGATTGCTTTAAAGCAGTGGAATGGACCTGAAAACCACAACTATGAGTTGATAATAAACAGGAGCAAAGAGTCCCAGAGAAAGTGCTCTACTACTCCAGAAGGAATATATTCACCCATGAATGTAATGCTGAAAGAGCAATTTGCAAATGTACATTCCTCTACATGCACCAATTTTATCTACCTTCCTTTCTCTATAGAGCTGTAAATGACATATCATGTGATTTGTTTTACCGTCACAATGACTTTCAAGCAGACATGTACTGCTTTACATTTGTCCTGGTTTTCCAATGCTTACTACTCCCATGGCCTTGTGGTTTCTACTCCGCCTATTAAAATCATAGAAGCCCTTAGCAGGTTGGCAGTGTTGAAACATATATTACTTACAAGTCTTCCTTTGTAGGATTCAATACTACTTTACAGAGGTTAAAAATTCATATTCTGTACTTTAAAGAAAAATCATATACAAATTAAAAAATATGCTTGTAGCAAGAGTGGTGTTGGATTAACTTGTAAGCCTTACATAAAGCCATGAATGCTGGGAGTTTTAGTTCAAAACCCTAAAGGCAGGAACATGTTTGGTCTATGTTTTTAATGAAAAATTCTAATATTCCTTTAGGTCATTATTTTTGTTAATGCGTATATTTTAGGAATAATGAGCTCATTGTATCATATGCCTACATTCGTTATTCCTTCACTGCATATAGCCGTTCTAGGCACTTTGTAGTCTCATTAGAAATTCAATTAGACATTCTGGAGAGGTGGTGTTAACATTAATGTCAGCACTCAGTAATAAAGAGCTTTATGCAGACTTTGGACTATGTCCAGCAAAGCATGAATGAAATCCTCTGGAAGAAACTAATTGCCTGAAGAGGCTAAACAATTAGGTTAAGTAACTGCTACCAGAAAGCCTCGTAGTGCTCTCTTTCTAATATACTGAAAGCTTTGTGGTCTTTGCCCTCCCTGCTACTTTTCATTTGTGCAATTTTCAGTAAATTTAGTAGTTTGGTGTTAAAAATTTCTTTTCTGCACATTTATATTGGTAATATTGGTTTCGGAGTGCATTTTACTAATACAGGTTATGAGTTTAGATAAGTTAGATGCCTGTCCTAAGTTCAGAGGAGCTGTGAGGTGCAGAAAGCAAGCTGTATAGGGGAAAAATAAAGTCTCTTTCATACCAGTGGCATGAAACCAAGTGGTAGACAGCACCTGAGCCCACAGCAAACTGGTTACTGGAGTGGCATATCGCACTGTGGGTAACCAGATTTGCACTCAGCTGTGGTAGAAATCATTAAACAACAACTGCATGCCCAAAAAAGTCAGCTTAATAAAAAAACGTGCCGTGACCTCCCATTCACTTGAGTAGCAGAGGCTCAGACCACGGTAAGCCCGCTGCAGCTCACCACAGAAGCAAAGAAACCATGTACGTGAACTCTGTGTCCCTTTTAAATAGTAGGTGCATGTATGTTCTCTGTATTAGGAGAATAAACAAACCTTTTCTCCCCATTCATAATCTCAAGTACAGTTTCTTGATTGTCTGTCATTTGAGAGTGCTAAACCTGTCCCCCTCCCTCCTGGGTAAATACAAAGACTGCCAGTCATTTCCACTTCCAGGTAACGTAAACAAATGAAGAATTAACCATATAATGTCTGCAAGAGCTGCCATCTTGCCAACAAACAGTAAATAGTTAATCCTTTAATTGCTTAGGTTTGGTTCTTTTTCCAAGAAGGTGGGGGAATGTTCCACTCCTACTGGAGAAGATTGATAGTCTAGGTCAGGGGTCGGCAAACTTTTTGGACTACTAGGCCATTTCAGGAGGTCAAGAAGGCACAGTAGGCTAGAAGAAACAAGGTGTCCAAGGAAATGTTTTTTCCAACCATGACTGCAAGCGAGCAGCCTAAGTCTTCCGCTCATCCTCTGTGTAGTCTCTGTACACGTGGGCGTGCTTGGCATCGAAATGCCCCTTGAAAGTGCTGTTGGTGTCGTTGCACACTAAACACAGGGCTTTGTTGCCACGTTGGACGGAGGAAAATGTGTCAGTCCATTCGGGGTTGAAGACACGTCGTTCGAGGTCAACCTTCCAGAGACTGGTAGCTGCACCTTGCTTCTGCTCTTTAGGCATAGTAATTAGGGTTACTGTGTGGGAACTCAATAATATCGGGGGAACTTGCGATAACTCAATAATTCAATAATTTTTTACACACATTACACAAGCCCTGCCATTTCAAGTCAGCCATTGAAGGCCTGTGTGACCATGCTGTTCCTTTCTTTCATAAAGGTTTTTGTTTTAGTCACCAGACATTACATTAATAAAACCTGCTGACCTTTAAAATGAGAACAGTTTGAGAGATTAGGAGACTGTGTTAGCATATAAGTCTTAACATATACTTTAAGTAAAGAAGGTAATTATACCTGCTGCTCCACAGTCACAGCATACATCATTCCCCGGCATCTTCTGGATGTCAGATATAATTTCCTTAGTCAACTCCTGGACTATGTTGTTCTCGCCTGTACTGTGATCTCCTTTGAATGCATTGTTAAGAGCTTCTTCTTTGCTATTCTGGAGCACAGACATCCATCTAGATAGAGCAGACAGAATGGTGTTAGTCTTATTTTGGGGAAGGGGGCTGGCTAAGTAATCACAAAAGCTTGAAAGAATAGACAAACCAGTTTTATAAAAGCTAGGAAAAAACAAAAAAGACGATCCCTGAGAAAATAGAAACTACAATTGCTGATAAAATGAACATATTTCTAAATATTTGGCAAATGTGGGTAGATATGTAAGTGACCTTTGAACTACAGCAAAACAATAATTTGCCCAATGTGGTCAGATTAAATTCCACAGCTCCCCTCATTCACTCATCAAACCTTTGGACATAAATCATTATCTATCTCCATCTCAACACATTATGTTAATTAAAGTTAATTGAACATTACCTTTTATACACGAATAGGTAGTTATGTGGCACACAAAGCTTGCATTTACATCTACCAACTAAACGTGTCTGCCCAGGCATTTATCTCTTGCTGTACCTATTTACCATAATTATTTGTTGAGTAGAATGAAATAAAAGTCAATTAAAGAAATGTCTCTGTCTTTACAACCCTGCCCATGCAGATGACTGTTGCTCTATAAAGCACATCAGACAGCAGTTTCCTAAAACTTGGCAGCACCGGTACCTCAAGTTTATAATAAAACAACTAATGATACAGGATGGATTAGAGCTATTAAAGATGTAAAAAGGATGATCAGTCACAGTGGTAATTATTAATAATTTACTGTGTGATTTTACAATTGCCATTAAGAGACATTCATCACCTAATATATTTTAGGACCACTAGGAAAAGTGCAATTAAAGAGGACAAGTAGCCTTGTGCAAGAAATAATTTAACATAACACTAGGAAGAAGAAAAGAAAATACAACTGATCTATAGGTGGGAAATCCATGCAATAAAGCCTTAGAAAGGTGACTTTAAAGTCTCAGCTAAAGACTAGCGGTCAGGAAAGTAAATGACTCTCCTTTCGTGTTACTTTAAATTTTTTGAGTCTGTGGAAGTTCTAAGGGACATCAGTCTGCACCTCTATCTCATTTTACAAAGAGGCTCAGAGGAAGTAGAAAAGACACTTGGGAAGGTTATTTATGGCTCTCGCTTTTACCCTGGTGTCCACCTTGGTAAGAGATAATGCATGGCTGCATGCATAATAGAAAATACATTTATAGACAATAGGCTTGCAAGCATAAAACTGTTTATAGAAAGGCAGATATTATGCCAAAAATTATGAGAATGGAAAAATCTAGTTCTCCTAAGAATGTTGCCTAAATACCTTAATGATCTGCAAAATACTTGGAGGTAGGAATCTCTTTATCTTTATAGAAAAATTAAAAATTGGGACCTACTTTCAAAGGGAATTTCCAACAAGCAGCTCTGGGGGCTTCTACGGATCTCTCTGCCATAGGACTTACTTAGGTATTTGCTGGCATCAGAACTGCTTTTCTTGCCATACAATTCTGGGGCAGTATATGGTAGCTGAATATATGAAATTTATACTTAGATTACAGATAGATCCTCATAGCCATTAGATGCTGCATTACACAATGGAAAGTGAGTGCCAAAGTAAACAAAAAGGCAGATAAAAAGGACACAGGGGTGTAGCCCTACTGAATAATCTAAAAGTTGGAAGTAAATGAAATTAGAGGGCACAAAAGAAGCACTGATTAACATGTCCGCACAAAGATGTAAACCTGTGCTCTATTTAAACCTACCTAAGCACCCCTGTAAATCGCAAAGATACAATTCTGGGGACATTTACCTAATAAAAAGCTTTATGATTTTTTTTTATTGTATGTTGGAACATTAGTGCACACAAAGCAGATTGAATGTTTGCTTCCAGGCTCCACAATGACTCTGACAAGCCCCACCTGTTTTATTTAAACACCTTTTGGCCTTACCTTGTTGGACAGGTTGGGTCACAAGTATGAAATACCATTTGTTACAAGGTAAGCATTGCAAAACTTTTGAACATGATAAACTATGCAGTTAAAACTGAGTTATGAACATTAGGGAATTCATTAAAATTCCTTGCATGTGTACTTTAGCACAGGATGTAGGAGTTCTGAAAATGTAGAGGGTAATCAGGAATGTTCAATTTAGGCATGGGATGTATTTCTGCAAGTGAAATGAGTGAGAAGCGAATTCCCTTACATCCCTGCTAATTTTAGCACTGACCACTTGCAGCATTGATTCCATTGGGAAGAGACTGGAAGAAGGAACCCATTATATATAAAAGCTCCATATATGGCTGACTAAGTTGTATAATAGATATGAGTACCAATTGCCATGGGAAATATGATCTCCAATGGAAGAGAGAAGTGTCTTTATGGAGAAAACTTATACTATGTTCAGACCTGTATCAAAAATCACAGTTCCCATATAGCTCTAGGTGGCTTGCACCTTGTCAGTTGATACACCACTTACACCAATACACAGTATTTGAAAATTTGACAGCAGGGGGGCAGTGTGTGATACTGAACAGCTTCCTGCCCTCTACATTAATTTTCTATGGGCTGCAGAGGAATCAGTTCAGGGGTGCCAGGAACAGTAAACACACCACGCCAGTCTACACATAGTCTTAGTCAAGTTTATCTAAAATTTTACAAAGTTGTTTTTTTGTTTTTTGCAGCATGCCACAAACTCCTTTAGCTTTGGATGAAAGATTGGGCCAACTAAAGGCTAAACCATAAAGTAGAAACATTTTCATAAATGGTGTGACCAGTCCTTGTGACTTACAGCATGAAAGCGACAGAACTGCTTATGATCAATTTCAATGGCGTGCACTGTAAAGAACTGTTGCAGGGGGCTACACATTCAACTTTCCAATATACAAAATTTTCCAATATACTACAGGAATAGATGCTTTGTGTCCTAGTAAATGAGCATTTTGGGCAAATGAAATTGGTGGTGAAAACATTGGTTCCCCTCTCATTTATAGCATAAGTTATTGGGGACTGGGCTCAACTTTCATCCACTTTGGACCTTTGGATTGCACATTCACATAGCTTTTATCCCCATATTAGTGGCTGCATTTTAAGTAGAATGCCAGCATATTATTACAGTATGTCAAACTAAATCCAGAACAGAAAAACACGCACAGGCCCATAAAACAGTTAGGTGTCAGACCCACATATATCAACAATTATTATGTTTGGGTATAGTATACATGCTGTTACATTCTTTTTAATAGAGAGTCTTGCAGGGTCAATAAAGTGACATCTGCAGCGCACTGTGAATTATTTGAGGGTGTGAGAGTGGTGTCAAAGCAATGCCTTGGAGCCAAAATTGACACCTGCCTAATTGTTAGAGGAACTAGCATTTAATTGCCAAAGTTCTTTGCAATTATTTTATTAGTTTTACCAGAAAAGAGGAAACATGAAAGATTTACTTTTACTTAACATTTAAGAAAAGGTGCATTTACATTTCCAAAAAGACACATTTTATAAAAAAAATAAACTACAAAAAGAACTGTTTGGATATATTTGCATTTTGTCTTTTTATTCCTATGAAGTGTCTATAAAACATTTCCCAAAATTTGATTTTTGCTATTTGGCAGGTTTAAATGTTTGTAATAAAGGTGACATTTTACAAATGCCGAGAGTTTATATGATTTTGTAGAGGTGTATTGAAGTTGAAAGCAGTTTAATGTGTGGATTTAGTGCCTGCAGTTCCTAGATCTACCTCTAGATGGAAACATTGCACATACATCAGATATACCAAAGTACCGGTAGCTGCACCTGTTGGCTGAATTTAGGGAAGAAAACCCCATTTGTTATTAAAAGTGAATTTTCTGCATAATAAAGGGCCTTGTGTTTGCTTTGCCAGTATTCGGTAAGATAAAACCAGAAACATATAGAAAATATGTGCAGGTAATGCATAAACTGATCCTACAAGCTGCAAAACAAAAAAAAGCTTACCACAATAATCCAGTGAATAAACAAATGAAAGATGCAAAGATAAAACTTACTTACATTTGACACTCTTGTTCATCTTCAGCTTGGAAATGATAAGTCCGATCATCTAAGGTTAAATGAAATAAAAATCATAGTTATGATCTTGCAAAATTGTAAAAACTAGGTCTTCGGAGCCGTTTGTATAATCAAACCACACAATCATTAAAAACTATACAAACAACCCATATTTACTTCGTGGAACACTTTTTTGGGAATATTGGTTGATATGCACACATCTTGACTATCTGTTCTGTTAGGCCAAGCTATGCTCCCAAACCCATCTGCTATATTGGAAAATGTTTAACTATTAGATAGTGTTTAAAGATCACACAGGTTCCTTTTATATAAGAAATCAGCCACAAATCTGTCTGCCACAGAAATTAAAAATAGATGTATGTGTTACAAATACAAAAGTTGTAAAATGCAGATAAGGGTTGGAAAAAGCCAAAGATTTAACTCCAAGGGTCAAAAAGAAAACATACAATGGATCCTAAATGCACTTGTAGGTTCTTGATATGTATAGGTATACCATTCATTTTTAGTTTTGAAGGTAATTTATGATGTTCGTGTCCAAGGATCTCCTAATATTTCCTGTCCTATATAAGGAAGTGAGAAGAAATCCTTAGAAATTAAGGGGAATTCTCTTTATTTCAATCTCAGTGGCAATGGCTACCTGGACTACCACAGAAGGTAAATCTACCCAACAGACAACAATAAAATATTGGAAGGTTTAACACCTTTCCCCTTATTATCCAAAAATCAAAAATGTTTTGGCTATTAAATACAACTATGTAACTCAAACACCTGGCTTTTGAAGCATCAAACTAAAATGACCATTGGCTCAGAGGCTAGCACTCTCTTGCAGCGCTAGGTCACAGATTTAATTCTTGGATAGGACACTATCTGCAAGAACTTTGTATGTTCTGTGTTTGTGTGGATTTCCTATCACATTCCAAAAACATGCAGTTAGGGTAATTGGCTTTCTTTCAATATTGGTTGTAGTTTGTGGTAATGACATATGACTATGGTAAGTACAGAGCTCCTCTGAGGGTCAGTTAGTGATATGACTATGGATGGTCTTGGATAAGGTTTCATGCTGGCTGTCAGCCATCTCGTCATGTCTGACAGATTTCTAAAAAGCAACCTGGATAAAACTGAACCACGGTTATTCATCCCTCCCCTCAGGCACGTTGTCTGGGTGTCACCTTTGACTCGGCCCTCTCATTTACCCCCCATATTCAGAACATTTCCAGGTCCTGTCACTTTCACCTACGCAACATCTCCAAAATCCGCCTCTACCTGTCCCCTGAGACCACCAAACTCCTTGTACATGCTCTTATCATCTCCCGTCTGGACTACTGTAACATCCTCCTCTCTGGTATTCCACTAACCCGACTCTCCTCTACAATCTATTATGAACGCTGCAGCCAGACTCATCCATCCTTCCCACCGCTCCTCTTCTGCTGCATCTCTTTGTATTTCTCTTCATTGGCTTCCATTTGACCTTAGAATCAAATTCAAGCTCCTGTGCTTTGCCTTCAAATCCCTCCACAGTTCTTGTCCCACTTACATTTCTGACCTGATAGAAAGATACTCCCCGTGCGGCTCTCTACGCTCCTCCTCTGACCTACTAATGACTCCTCTCTCATAACCTAATCACACGCACCGCTCCAAAACTTTTCTAGAGCTGCCCCTACTCTCTGGAATGGTCTTCCTCGTCCTATTCTGCTTGCTCCTACTTTCTGCTCATTAAAAAAGCTCTCAAAACCCATTTTTACAAACTTGCCTACCCGTCTTCTTTCGTCTCTCTCTCACTACTTCCCACCACTACATACCTCCCATCCTATTGTGTGTTACTTCCCCCACCTCCTAGATTGTAAGCTCTTCGGGGCAGAGTCCTCTTCTCCTTTGTCACTGTCTGTATCTGTCTGTCATTTGCAACCCTATTTAATGTACAGCGCTGCGTAATATGTTGGCGCTATATAAATCCTGTTTATTATTATTAATACTAATAATATTATAAGGTGACTGTCCGCATTCCAGGGGATGATAACAGCAGCCATAACATTTAACAAGCCATGAATAAAAAGAGAACATTCCCAGGTCTAGGGAAGCCGTAATAAAAAAGTGCAAGCAAAACATTTTCTACTTTGATAAAGAGATTCTGAACGCTGGTCTTTTAACCTTTGTTATCATCACCCTCAGAGCTATATTCACTGAATGATTTATATAATGCCACAAATACCCAGCACAGCATTGCATGCCAACAGCTAAAAAGTGTCCATTATAGTCTTTGCTTTTTGTATATACTGCTGAAAAAATAACTACTTGTAATCCTAAATGTGACTGCAATATATAATGGTGTATGATACCAACATTATTACAGGCTCCCAGGTTTAACAATTATCCTAAAGGCAATTCAATCTCCACCTATGCCAAAGCAAAAAAAGTAAAAAATGTGGAGTGTGAGATTTGCCTAGTTGGCATAGGAATACAGGCTCTAATCAGCATGTAAAGTGCTGCAGAAATGACATTGCTCAAATACTAAATTACAAGACGGAGGACTTAAGGCATTGCTCACTGGAAATGACAGCTGACATTCAAAATTCCGACAACCTCCTGACCTGAGATGTTATACTTACCTTCACACACAGGCCAGCCTTCCTCTCGCCGCACCCGCGGACATCTGGCACAGTTCCGGAGAGCAGGCAGCAGGGACGCCTCAACGTGTATTTAGTGTAGCAAGCAAGCTAACAGCTGTTTCTGCAGAACAGCGCCATCAAAACATAAGTGGCCAAACCGTGTACTGCAGACCCTGTTTTGAAAATGCGATACAAAATTCATGCCGGAAAACTGAGGGTCTGGGATTTCAATTCAACAAAGGCCATGTTCTTGGACTTTGTTCCCAGATAAACAGTTAATGGGGGTGATATGCCATGTAAAAATTGTATTCACTTAAAATTCTCTTTCCTTAGAGTGCTACATGTTAACATTTCCTAAGGAGAATTGCCTGAAATCTTACTTTACAACACTCAATTTAATAGGTTATAAAGTTTAGCAATTGTACGTAACCTATTTTCAGAAAGTAAAACAAAGTTAATATTATATTTTCTATTCACACAGAGGTAAGATAAATGGAACCTACGAGAAATGAGGTCAAAGTTTTTCTTTTCCTCTGGATTGGTTTTCACTTGGCAGGTCAGCAGGTTCAGCTTTGCAGGAGGTAAGTTGGCCTAACAACAGAAAGCAAACATTGGCACAAATGGTAGCGGAACGGAGGACAACATTTATCACTGATTGGTAGGTTTTCAGAGAGCCATTATAATGGTTTTATGTTGATTATATCGTAATTGTACTTTTTACTACTGGTTTTTTGTTATATACACAGAACAGCCAAAATATTAAAACCACTGACAGCTGAAAGTGAAGGATAAGGATTATCTAGTTACAATATCACCTGGTTAAGGGTGGGATATATGAGGTTGTATGTGTTGGAAGCAGAAAAAATGAACAAGAGTAAGGATTTGAATTACTGTAGGGTACAAGAGTAAGATTACAGTTGCTGGAATATTGGGTGAGAGCATGTTCATATTGGCAGGTCTTGTGAGATGTTCCTGGTATGTAGAATTTACTACCAACCAACCTGGGCCAATATACACACCAGTCAAATCACTTTTGCAGATAAATGTCAGGGTTTCTTAATGATGGATCAGAAGTCCCCCAGGGGTTTTGCAGCTATTACATAAGATGTATGGTCACCCAACTACCAGAAATTCTCTACTGCTGGTAAGTGGTTTACAGTTTCAGTTCCAAAGATATAGATCCCAGGCTGGGGGACACTATGAGTTGGAAATGTTCTATATACAAGGTTACTGCAAGGTACAGACTGGCTGGATCTCCGCATGCTTGGAAATGTGGGCCCACAGAGATGCTGAACTTGGCTGAGGTTGAGAGCCGCAATATGTGTCACCCTGAGCTGGATGAATTGCAGACAAACCAAATACTTAGTTCACACCTTGCATACCTTTTATGCATTGTGTACACACCCCAACAAGGTGTCAACAAATACAATAAACAATGGTAAATTATTGACACAGTAAAAAAAAAAATAATAATCCAAATTTGCTAGCACTATTTACTAGGTTATAAACTAGAAATAAATATTCACTTACTGTGCCATGAGCTATCGTGAGAAAACCATTCTTAACAGAGCACTTCCTCTTTTGCCAAACTTTTCTAATACTAAAACAAAAGAAAAACAATGGTTATTAAGTGACTATTACAAGACATACAATTATCTCACAAAAAAAGAGTGAACATGACTGCCATTATATAATCATAGCAAACTACACAAAGAAAGCTTATGAAACAATAAAAAACATACTGGTGAGATTATTTACACTAAACTGATCCCATGTATTTGTATATCTAAAAACTATTACACCTTTAATCATTTATATTGAAAAATAATATTTCACAAGTACACATAAAGCTAAAATGCTCACTAAATAGATCAAACGACTTACCCATCGCTCTTCTTGTAAAGGTAGCCAGTCCTCTCAGTGCCATGTTCCTTGTTCCCTTGTGGCTGGTGTAGGCTGTATGCAGCACTCTGGCGGATCTGGGAATCCTAAGACATAGGAAATATCAAAAAGTTCATAAATTTGCTTATATGATGATCAAAAAAGATAAAGAAAGTCTATTATGTACTACAAATGGCAAATCAACAATCAAATCATGCAATCTTTTTATGTGACAGTAAACTGTAAAGAAACATTGACAAGAATAGGGTTACATTATAAGCATTTCAATTGACATGGGATGAGGATGAGAGTAACAGTAATGGGGTAAATAACTTTTTACACCTGTTTTGTGACAATAGTAACAATTAAGTACTAACCATACAATTACCGTATATGTAATGTTTTCTATTGCAGTGTTTGGTATTATGCAATTAGATCTATGGGTGTGGGTGTTTTTTTAGATATAATTACATTATACATCTGGCAATACAGTTTGCCAAGATATTTGTAGCAACACTGCAATAAAATAGATTAACCATTAAAACCAGAATACCAAAATAACAGTCATTTGTATTGTAAGCAGAGAACAGCCCTCATACTAAACTAGTATCTATAAATCTGTCATTTTAACCAATGCTATACCCTTATAGGTAAAACAGCTGATCGGAAGACAGAGAGGCTGTAAGATTACGTCTGAAAATGATCAGACTTTACCTCCTACTCTGCAAGCGAATAATTAGCTGTATAGAGCGGCCAATCTCAACCAGGGTTCTGTGAAACCCTAGGGTTCCTCCAGACGTTGCCTGGGGTTCCTCGAGCTGTGGCCAATATAATTCCCATATGAAGGTACATGCCAACACCACATGGCAGAGCCAGCTGCAAGAAACCAAGGACCCTTAGGTGTCTAAAATTGGTATTATGACCACCAATGTATGTGGAGGGGGGGCATTCTTCCTATTGGTAACCAATGCAAATAGCATATTTTTCCTTTCCTCCGCTATTGATCGCAAGAGTTCCCCAACAATTGACAATTATTTTAAGGGTTCTTCATGGGTAAAAAGGTTGGTATAGATTTATATAAAAATGTTACTGCTTTCAAAAGCCTATTCATTTTAAACTTTTGTAGCAATAATTCTATGTCTGCATGCTCAAAAGTGGTTGAGCCGGTATGAATAAAAAAGTGTCACTTGTCCAAATTCAGCCCGGCCTGAAATGTCTGCAAAGCACTATTTATAAGTAAAGTAACTACATGACATAGCTTCAATGTTATCTGAAAACGAAACAATTCTTTCTGTTTTGATTTCCAGTTCTTTACATCCCCATGACTGTCAAAATCAAAAACGAAGTTCAAAAACCTCCAAAGAATTATGAACAGCGTGTGACTACTCTCTCTCATCTGCAAATCATTACTCAAAGATTTTAAATGATATCTGTATCACATTAGCCATCTTAATATATTATTGGTATTAAGCAGCATGGAAACAAAATGCCTCTATAACATTAACAAGAACATTAGTAAATATTTCTGAGGGCAAAGCAAAGCCTAAGCAAGGGGCTGGAAACAGTACTAAGGAATCCCCTTTATAGGAGTTTTGTGTCCATTCATTAAGCCTATTGACTTGTAATTTCACACTTATGACATGGTTTGTTGGACATGTTTGTAGAAATTTATTTAATACACCTGGTATATAAAATGCAAGAATTCCCTAATATAGGGTAACTAAGTACAAATACTATAAATGATCATAAAGCTCTAAAATACATTACAGATACATGATAGGCAGAGAAATGATTACAAGTAGCATTACACCAACAAAGGTTATCAGTTAAAATGGGGGACTTTGGTCCTGAAAACCAGATGTTTCAGGGTATAATTTACCCTTTTCTTAAACAGGACCTGTGGGCATGCCATCCCTAATTTAGAGCCATGGACCGCTGTTTTGGGTCCTATTTCTTATATTGTTTTCAAGACGACAGGAGTCCCAGACCAGCTACAATGTATCTGTAATATGTATTTTAATCTATGCTTACCATTTGTACATACTTAACTTTTATTAATGAATCCTTACTTTGTCTCACCTTGGGTGTACTTTGGGTTAAGAGGGAAGCACACTATTTGAATCAAATTGCATTTCTAATTCTTATTTATTGTGCTGCTATATATTTTTTGGTGTGCAAAGAACATGCTAAATCTGCACACATCATAAACACCCACTGAAACTTTGCCAAAGCTAAAAACTATTGTAAAATGGCACCCATATGTATGAGCAATAACTACAGCATGTCTGCAGGTCACAAATGACATCAAGAAGTACATCAGGAAGTGTATTGGAAGGGAAAATGACCAAGACTTAGCTAAACCTAGGCAAAGACTGTTTGGTTTGTAGTTTCCAGTAATTTACTGAATGCAGTTAAGGACATAAAACAGAATTTATGGCTACTGGATCTAAATACAATAAATCAAATATGCACCATATACCTAACCTAAGGTCTAATTTGTATAGCTTTAGGAATGGTACTACTAACCACAAATAAAGCATGTCAAAAGTGTTTTTTGAAATATCTGACATGCACTGTAAAATATTTCTATGGAAGGCAAATGGACAATCTCCATGACTGCTTCAGTTTTGCTTCAATTTTAATGCCGATTCCTGCTTTGCCTTGTGACAAAGCCATGTTTCCTGTGTTGTCTCTGTGAATGGCTGAATAAAATCTTGATTTTCCTGCTTCAAAGATTGAAGCTTTTAAAAAGCCAGGGAAGACAAGACCTCTGTGTTTTGAAAGTTAATTTACCATTTAAATACCAGCATATAAATACAACAAATGCTTCTATTTTATCAGACTTCAGAGCCCTGCTTGCTTCAAAAAAATGAGAAAAGCAATTACTAATATAAAAATCCAAAAAGCTTTGCAATTACAAACAAGAAGGTTTTGTGTAGAGGTTCACGCCACCTGCTATTTGTACTTCTGTTGGAAAAATAAATGTTAATAATCACCATCACACTAGGAGACAGTTATCACAGCAAAGCAGTTTTAGCCTATACTGAGATACGTGTAGGCCATCTTTGGAGGCTTTTGTTGTATAATGTGTTACCAGGGCCAATTGGCGGAAAGCCATATTATTTATTTTTCATTTAGTCTGCATAACAGACAATGATGTACGGAGGCTAATAATGGAGAAACCGAGCTGGGCGTTCATATGGGGAGATATTGCCACTAAAACCCTGAGGATGTACAGACTATGTGCTGCATTCAAGCTGCTGATAATTTACACAAAGCCAAGATAAATGTATGCAATTTATGTTTAATTAAGCACGTGGAACAGGAACATTTTGTTTATAATGAATTCCCAAGGTGGACGACATCAATGTCTGCCTTACTAAAGCAATGACAATGTCATAAGCTCTGCAGGTTTATTCTAGATAAAAAACATATTTTAAAAGGGTTATAAAATTGTCCCAATTACAGGGTCACTAATTGCTCAATCTTTAGATTGAATCATTTCACTGAACTGATGGACTTTATTGCCTTGCAAAGCTGCAATACACACAATATGAATGGTGATGATGGCCAATTGTATATCCCAGCCTGAGATAACTAATTTTAGGAAGAGTAAAGAACAAGCACCAAGGTAAATCTGGAGCTCAGCCTCGACACCACCCTCTTCCTTCTCCATTTATATGTAAGTTTGTAAAGTTCTAATGACAACATGTCTTCATGTCTGACAAACTATTAAGGGCTATATCCAGCCTAAATTACAACCACACACCACTGTCCCCACCACACTTACACAGTGGGCCCAATTTAATAAAGCTCTCCAAGGCTTTCATCAGTAAAGCAAGGGGATCCAGAAAACCTGCAATGGCTTTCTTCAAAGCTATTTGCAAGCAAATGTTTTGAATACTGGACCAGATCCATTCCAGGTTTGCTGGATCACCCAGATTCACTGATGAAAGTGTATCCTCTCCAGCCTTGGAGAGCTTTAATAAATCAGAGCCAGTGTCGCAGTTGCTGTGCATATGTAGAATGAGTCATGGTAATTCCCTGTGAACTGTACAGCTGTTCTATACTTGCCACACTGGAATAGTGAAAAGAAGCAACTCCCATTCACCGATACATCTTCTCTCTTTGGCAAAACACAGAGCATGTTGTATTCTATAAATGGCCAGTGCTGACCATGGAGAAAGAGGGGCATACAGACAACTGGGTGTTTTAGCGAACAAGAGCTGACACTGTTGCAGCAGTAAAGTCAGCTCATCTGTTTTGTTCGTTGGGACTAAATAATGTCTCTTTCTACATATGCAGAAGCACAGTGAGGGCTGAGATACCAGATGAGGCACATATAGATATAATGGGCCTGATTTATTAAGGATCCCCAAGGCTAGAGAGGATACACTTTCATCAGTGAAGCTAGGTGATCCAGCAAACCTGAAATGGATCTGGTCCAGGATTCAAAACATTTGCTAGCAAATGTCTTTGAAGAAATCCATTCCAGGTTTGCTGGATCAACCAGCTTCACTGAAGAAAGTGTATCCTCTCCAGCCTTGGAGAGCTTTATTAAATCAGACCCAATGAGTACATTTAGAAGATGTAAAAAATATTGAAAGCATCTACAGCCAACCTTTGTGTAACCTAGTCAAACATTTTTTGCCATTATACTGATGTTCCCTTTAGATCTTTGTTCTATTGATCCCTTAATGATGTTCTAAAAAAATCCTTTTTAGAAGTAAGAAAAATCTTTACAACCTGTAAAGAGCTTTGGAAATTGTGTACTGTGACTAATCCATTAACATTTATGTCAGGATGAACAAGGCTCTGGAAGATGGCACATAGCACACAAATGTCATATTCATTGTAAGCATTATGCGGTTATGAAGTGCAAGTTAGCACAAGGTCTATTATAAGTGTGCTCTGCTAGACTGAACATCCATAAATGTAGTGGCTTGTGCATGTTTGAGATAGGCACAGCTCTGCGGAATCTATTCAGTGACAATGAAAGGAAGCAAAAATACAATTAAAATTTCAAGATGGTTTTAACCAATTTGTAACTGTGGAGACAGACTTTTTATATCAGGTTTACTTTCATGCAAAACAGTTTGGAAAAATATCTAGATGTTTACTCAAGAATTATTCTACAAATGTATGTGCCAAAAAGTTGGCAAAAATGTTGTTACTACATGAACAAATGGTACTGCAAACACTTCGTAAAAGGATGCAGATTTAAATGCCTAAGAATGGGAGGATGAATACAACTATAAAACTTTTTAAAAAGTTGGAATGAATGGAAATATGGAAGCTGCCACGGCTGACTTGCTGATAAAGGAGCGGGCTCCATGATTCTACTGGATTGTAAGCTCATCGGGGCGGGGTCCTCTCCTCCTGTATCACTGTCTGAAATTTGCAACCCCTATTTAATGTACAGCCCTGCGTAATATGTTGGCGCTATATAAATCCTGTTTAATAATAATATTAATTCTCATTCTTGCTTCCTTACCCAGGGAACCACAGACTAGAAACTAGCATCCAACTACTGAAGTCTGACTTTCAGTCCTGCCTACTTGTTCCAGTTATGGGACTCCCTAGGCAAACAAAAGAGAAGAGATAAACAAGACAAGAAGTTTTCTAGAAGCACCAATGGAAAAATCCAAATTACACAGCTCTCTCTTAACACAAATCGGGCATCTAGGTAAAAGCATAGCTTGTATTTACTGAGCCATTTCCTTATCAATGCTTATTTTCATGGAAACATTTTACCTGTCTATAACCAGTCCTAGAAGATGCATATATGATCATTCAGCAAAATGGAACTATACCGATCGCCTATAGAATTCTTTTTTAACAATTGTAAAAATGACTTTCATAATCACAGCTGACATTTCTTGCACACAGGAGAATGAAGCCGTGAGCCTGCAGGAAGGAGCAGGGATGATTGCCAGGTAAGACCAGTTCAATCCCAGCGGGGATCACTTGCTTCCCTGGGGCTGCCACTTCCTGTGGATTTCCAATGTACATACTCTGGTCTCTGAAGAGTTGTTCACAGCTGTTTCACTGCCTTTAAAAACCTCCATGTAAAACAATTCTGCATCTGCTTCTAGGAGACCTTTTATTTCATGTGGTTAACCCCAACCTCACCACTTCCTATAGCCAAGTCTTTATGCAAAACAGCCATGCAATGACAGGGATTTTAGATACACAGGAACATGGAATAACTGCTAGAACTTGTTCTTTTCTTGGAAAGGGCACAAGCTGCAGCGCAGCAGCTTAGGACATCATTTGCTTGCATTATGCGTAGCATTACAGTGCTTATCCATGTGAAATAAACAAATAGCTACTGGGGACTGAATGGGGACTGAAAGACAAATGGATTTTATTTACATGAATAAATGCAACTCACACTGGTATTTCATCTAGCTATTGGCACTATGCACATATAACCTGAGTTATATAGGAATATTCAATATATCATAGTGAATGGTAAGTTGGTTTAAGCCTCTACTATATCTGCTTATAATGTCTGTAAACCCCTCACTATAATAATATATATATATATATATATATATATATATATATTTTTTTTTATTTTTTTTTTTAATCTACATGAGATTGCATACTAATAAGCACATTTTGAAGATCTAGGTAGCAAGGGACCCTCATTCAGCTAAATTTTACTGAAAAGATTATTTTGGAAAACTTCTTGCAATACAGAGTCAACCATGTAT
>NC_092861.1:22087292-22090970 GCF_032062135.1 Pyxicephalus adspersus
ATGACTCTATCGTGTATTTGGCGGACTCCCCTTCAATAAACAAAGTCAGTATTGCATCTAAAACATCAGAAGTAAACACTTCATTCAAGATAAAGGGAGACCTAAAAAAAAAGAAAAAGCTGTGCTGTGATGTTTGGTGATTTTTTTGACACCAAAGTTAACCAGCACGTTAGTAAAATACTTAAGTTTATTTGAGCTAGTCTTCAATGAATTTATACAAGCCATATGTGGATGTTTAATTATTATGTTAATGTTTTATATGAAAACCTTGTTTGCTTAAAGGGTTACAATAATATTAATTCATTGGCAAGACATCACATGCAAACAGAGTAGCCAAGAAGAAAAACAACTGGCCCTGAACAAATGAGAAAATTGAAGTTGGGCAGGAAATAAAACAACAATAAAGTAAATTGCAGATTATTCATGCATTTTATGATTATTTTATTAAAAGGTTACCAAAAGCCACAAACCTAGAACACAGGCCAGAGTTACTGGCATTCTTTATACAGATAGACTTGGCTCCCTTCTGTGAAGAAAAGTGAATGGCTTGTTCTTCCAGAGCCTTATTATTCTGTGATTTCTGTCTAGTAGAAACTCTGCTTTTTCTGGTCCCTTTGGACAATAAAGTAGTAGAAATTGAAACGGTAGGGACAATACACAGACAGAAAAAGTATATATTCATCAATGTCAATCAATCCATTGAGTCCATCTACGTAGAATATTGATAGATTGATTGACATATAGTCTATGGGCAATGTTTTTGCCATCCAGGTCACAGTATGACCGGTAATACTTCACATTGTCACATAATAGTCACATTTAATTGAGCTTGTTCACTACTCATCCAGGTGATTTTCTCAGTTCCAACATGTGTCAGAAACCTAACTCAGCAGTTATAACCATACAGGTCACTAGGACGTCTTAAAGAACTAAAACTTTGTGGTAATTGGCAAGTATGCACTGTGAACTTGCCGAGAATGGCACACACTTCCTTTTCTAGGTGACCTGCAGGGATAACAGGTCCTGGATCCGGTAACCACTGCGTCCCCCTAAAGCCTTGGTTTTGAATAGTTAAAGTCTTATGACTTGTATAGTAACTAGCTTTGGTACTTGTTTAGCCCATAACAATACTCTAACCCAATCATAACAGTATTGTCAGGAGTCTCCTAAAAATTAGAAAAGATAAAGATTAATCTTTCGTGAAATGCACTTTTTTCAAAGAAAGGAAAACTGGTCAACAAGAGGCATTTAAAGGCCAGTCTATGATATACTGAACAACTGGGACTAAACAGGGGTGGTGGGCTTTGTCCCAGGTATCTCCCACACATATTGCCATTTTTAAAATTTTGACTGCTTTTAAAGTGGCAATTCACACTTTCAGCCATGTAACCTAAACCATTAGGAACTGTCCCTGACTTTATGGTCCCTTGTGAATGGATAACAGAAAGCGAACAAGGTGGTTACCCAAACTTTCACACCTTTCATCTGCTTCTTGGCAATCAATATTTACCTTAATCATGTTACCAGAATCATTTGATCAAGGAGGTTAAGAGACTTGAGATAAGTTTCCCACATATATTAGATCTGAGGAAGCCATTAAGATGAGTAGTAAAATGTCTTCAACATATAAAACAAGTTAGGTAAATTTGACCAACCACAAGTAGTGTAAAGGCAGTTCCACAAAAAAACCATACTTGACACTTTAAATAGTATATCTGGTTTTAAAATTTCATGGAGATTGTGAAATAAGGTGGTTTTTAGCAAACCAGAGAACCATAACAGTCAAAGTGGTCTTTTTAAAGGTGACCAGCAGGCCAATTGCCAAAAGGCAACAGGGACACTTTCCATCATGAGCAAATATAATGAGCCCCCATCACAGTCTCACAAGCTCACCTCCTTCTGCTCCACCTGAAGTGCAGTTTTTAGGATGTCTCTAAGTTGGCTCAGTTGTTTCCTTTCTTCATCTTGGACTTGTTTGATCTGAGAAAAAAAGGACAAATGAAATTCATGGGCAATAGGAAATTTTTCTTTTAGAAATTACTCTTGGACAAGACCAATAAATTTCAGTTAAGTGGGGAGAAAATAAGTGCAGAATTCCTTATTTGTGTACAAAAATAAAGGCGGATGTTTAGCCTTTTCCATTAACTCCACAGAACAAATGATCCAGCATTAAGACCAGCACAAGCCAAAGAAAAATAGACATTGACGTTTAATTAAAACAATGAGGGGAACTCATTTACATACCAAACAACATGTAAAATAATGCAAAAATTCTAGGAGTTTATCACTCTATACTAATATATAGCTACATAGCTTTCCTGTTTCTAGAAGCCTTTCTAACATTTAGGAACTCTTGAAATAACTTTCAGGTTCACAATTTCTATATCCACAGCTCACAGTACACGTGCACAGTGATCAGAAAGCCTCTTAATGCTGGCCAGTTAGAAGAATGTCACTTCTACAGATGGCCAAAATCCCATTGGGGTCATTAATACTGACCTGAGAGTCACAGATTTCTCAGTGATCAAGAAAAGCCAGCAATCTCTAAAGGAATCCGGGTTGAGAAACAGCTATTTAGAGCCTCAAATACACAATTCACTCCAATGCCTAGATAACCTGGATGTGTATGAAAGACTAAATCAGACCATTCATTACCAATTGGCAAGCACTGCAGCCTGCACAACACACTCTTGCATTATCAGACAATGTAAACATAAGTTCTGGACCAATATTGAGTACATAAAAGTGTTGAAAGTCTCATGTATCACATAAGACCACCTAGATTAGAGTGCAAGACTAAAACTGGCAACCCACTAAATAATAGGAAGCACTGCAAAATCACGCAATTTATTAGTTCTAGACCAATACCAGGTACCTAAAAGTGCTGAAAATTCAAAGTATTACACAGATTTTATTTTTTGAAAAATGGTTTCTTCATTGTGTGTGTACTATATAGTTATATAAACAGAGAATATTGCTCATCAATAGGTTTCCTGCCTACATATGACCAGACTCATGTTCATGTTAAGCCAATATTAGCTGAAAAGCCCTGATCACTTATCGGGTGATTCACTTTCAATCCATATTGTCTAACTGCTATTTTCAAAGGGCAAGACCAAACACAACACACTATTTTAGATAGATTCCATGACTTAGAAGGACAGAGTCCCTGAGGCACATTAATACACACTGCTCAAAAACAAAAAAACAAGAGTGTCCACTAAAAATGAAAAAATGATAGTTTTTCTTGTATTGCCTACTTGTTCAGATTGACAGTGCAAAAAGTAAAAGATCATTTTTGCAAACGGAACTTTTTCATGTTTAAAAGATGATTAACAAATAACCGACATTCTTTTATATTTACTGAAAAGGCTGCAGCAGAGGTTCAGCCAAGAGTCATAATGTAATGAAATAACTGGTTGCAATGAGTAAGATCAGAAAAGGTATTGAGTACAACATGCTTGTAAGCCACAACTAAACTAAATAATAAATAGTTGTATTGATCACAGAAAGTTTGACTGTGCAAAGTTGAAGATGTCCCTTTCATGAATAATTATCATACAAACTAGCAAAACCATAGAAAAGTCAATGAATTGGTGACATCAGCAAGAACAACAGGTTTTCACTGCTGCTAAGAAGATGATCCTACTGCTTTTTCTATAAACATACAGTGTAAGC
>NC_092861.1:22093369-22098461 GCF_032062135.1 Pyxicephalus adspersus
AGGCCAGCCAAAATTCATATTAAGCTCCTGTTCTATAGACGGGGGTACAATGCCGCTACTACAATTACCGGCATCACTCGCATCTCTGGACCAGCGGCCTCTCTGCCTATGCGTGGCCCTGCATGTAGCAGCGTCACTGGTGTCTATTGAACAGCAGCCTATGCGTGGACCCCGTGGAGTTTATACTGACAAGTAAACTCAATAATCAGGAATTATCAGGATTATTATCATGAAGCTATTGTTATATTAATTGTTTTACTGTGCCAGAGAATGCAATGTGAAACCAAATGAATGCAGCAATTCATTTGGTTTCACATTGCACGCTCTGGCACAGTAAAACAATTAATCTCAATAATAAGAAACAAGAACACATGAGAAGAGCATACAGTAATTTCCAGCGGATTGATCTAAATCGATATTACTGCATGCTCGTCTTATGTCTTCTTGTTTCTTCTTATTGAGATTGTTTTTTCAATAAATTTCAAGTTTTGCCTGCGACTTGGTCTAAGTTTTTAATTTCGACCCTACGTACATTTGAGTTTGACATCCCTGCATTGGAGCAAAATGGAAAGGACCTCCCTCAAATGGGGCCATATGTTTCAGGGACAATTTGCTGGGCTTAAAATTCACTCTAGGCATTTCCTTTCATTGACTGTTCCATCTTTAGGAAAGAACATGAAGGTCAATATCTATAGGTTTATGTAGTAGCAAAAGATAACCTCACACTTAATGTCCTCCTATTGTGTAGCATTTTATGAACTTATATCATTGCATATTCAACCAGTAACACCTCATGTAAGAGTTCTATGAATGAATGGTCACAAAATACAATTTAGATACCTTTGTTATACATTTTTGGTTTTATCAAAAGTAAAGGAAATACTTTTATATTTTATAATGTTTTATATTTTACTTTATTTGGCTAATTAAGGCTACAGGTCACACTTGACCTTCTTTAGGGTGCTAGGAGACACCAGTTAACAATAAAAGCAAACGTACTAGGGATTCTTTTGTAGCACTGCCTGCCCATCAAGTACCAAAAGCCTAGTGTGCTGGTAATATGCAGTAAGAAAACAAAATCAAGCAGTACAAAGTCTGCAAAGAATAAAAGAACATTAAAAAAACCTTCATATGTGTAAACTATTGCTATTCTTTTAATTGATAGTATTTTTTGATTCTGCCATTTATTGGTTGAATGAAGAAGTGTTGTTGAAAACTGGAAGCTTTCCATTCCATCTAGCTTTATGTACAATTTGGACTCTTGCTCAAAAACACGCATACTTTTATCCGTTAATGGTGCAATGTTTTGATCTGCCCCATACAGTTCATAGGCTTTACATTGTGTTTAATGAGAGTTTCTGCCTACTGCACCAACACACATTACCCATAGGCATACAATCGCATGATCAAAAATAAAAAAACGTTTCTGAAAAGAATTTAACATACAATGATTTAAAGCAGTTATTGTCACAGGGATGTTTCATGTGACAAGTACTGTGTTCATGTACTGATTTTTAATTCATACTGCATGGTGGTTCAACTTCACTTTGGAAGTTTCTGCTTCTTGATTTTGAAAGACTTCTGTTAACATGGGGCGCCCGTGGTAAGACTGAGAGGTGCATAAAGGCACTGAGTAACTGGGAAATTATATGTGGTTATAAACAAAAAACTCTGTGATCAGAATCTGTGTGCATAAATCCTAAATCTATGTATTTGCACATAAAAGATACATTTTCCTACACATAATATAAAATTCTGAAAGCAAGGGCTGTAATTGCTACCAGCGAGACCCAGCAGAGGTCTATTTTTCCTGCCTAATCAACAAATACCAGCAATTATCCGCTGATTGCTCATCATGCATTAAAAATGTATATTACCGTGTGCAGATCTGTCGACAGTTTCTCAATAGAGGGCTTCAGGCTTTCAACAGCTTTCAGTCCATCTTGCAAAAAGCTAGAAAGAAAGAAAAACCTGTTAGGTGAGGTCAGAATCAGAGCAGGATCTGGAACACATCAAGGTAAATTATGGAGCAAGTAATATTAAACAATAACATAAATTATCTTGAAAGCTGTGGCTTTATAGTTCATGTGCAAATACCATTACAGGCTTCCATTAAAGGGGGCAGTTTGTAAGAGGGGTTTATAGTATAACTCCATTGTTTTAAGCTATATACAATCAAATAGTTTTTTTTTAGGTAATCTGCAATACCACACTAACTGCACTACCTAACAAGAGGCACCACATGGAAGGATCCCACAATGCACATATGATATTCCAGGAATTGGGTTGACAATAGGCAGAGATGTCTTCGTTTGTTTCTAGATTACTGAATGAGCAACAAACCCTCTGTGCCATAAGCCTTTCTTGATAAGATACCCACCAAAATTCTTTATTTTGGTGGCTATCTTATCAACATACTTGGTTACATCCATGGATTAGGGCACAAACATGGAATATTTGTCAATGAAAAAGATCTTTCACGATCCAAACGACTGCATGATGCATGAATGAGTGCTGTACATACGGCACTATTCTGTTCTATAGAGGGGGGGGGGGGGGACAGCGGAGCGGCACCGCACTTGGCTCCCTCCCTTTCACTTGCATTACAATCTTTCATCATCCATCGTCTGTGGATCCACCAGGACGGTTGTTCAGACAATAGACGACAAGCACTATACACACACACACACACACACACACACAAGATTCTTGTCTGATATCAGCCCTGACCTGATTATCGGACTAGAACCACTGCACGTGTGTACCTAACCTTGGGCAATGCTAAGGGTAATTAAAGCTCTTTTTATGATAGCCAAAGTTTGCAGGCCACTTTCCTCAAAGAAAATCCAAAGGGTCTTGAATTGTAAAATAAAATTATTTAGATCCCCCTATTTATCAATATCTATTCTAATTCAGGATCACCTATCTCATAACAATTATCAAGAAATCCATAGGATCTCAAAGAGTAAAAAATCAAGTCATCAAGGGTCCTTAACTACATCACTTCCTATAAATTCATTGGGATTTCAACTTTATCTCCCAATCTCTGCCTTGTGAAGTGTTGAAATTAAATGTAGATCCTTTGGGATACTATATTTTTCTTTGATATTTTGTAGGATGCCATAGGTAATAAAGACATGTGGCTGTACCTTAAGTTGGCAATGTGATGTAAAGGAACTCAACGTGGCCTCAAACCAGAAATTTTAGAAATTTACCCACTGAAAGTGACATTAGAGGGGGGAACCAAGTTACAAGGTTGTATATGGTGACCAAACAACCAACCAACAAGAAATTATGTTTGACAGAGTAATTTTGGTATTTAAGAGCATGCTCTCTTTCCCCTCTCTTTGTAAAATTGCAAACTGAAATGTATACAGGCTCTAAATAATTATGTTTGTTAGTTTGGAAAAATCTAATACAAAGGAAAAGTGGTGGTTACAATAGTTGTGGGTTTACCCAATCATTTTTGCATATTGGTTGCTTGTGGTCCCCATGCCAGAGCTTCTTTGTCCACATCTTTCTACTAAAAAATCTCCCTCTTTCTCACTTCAAAAAGTTGTGAAGTTTACAGTCATACATAAAATAAAAGGTATTCAAAGGTGGTTTCTTGGAGAAGAGATTCCATTGATAGTAACAGAACTGGCAGCGGGAAGCTAAGAGTTAAGCCCATAGCCCTTGGCATATAAAGATGCAGCAATCACAGAGGGTACACAGCTGCTGGAACTTCGCTTCCATCCACAGTGACTAATGTCGCTGCACGGAGCCAAGCACTCCAAAAAAATCATTTAGCAAATTAGTTTTTCCTAGTGATTCCTTTGGCTGCCTAGTGCTGTAAATCAAAGATACTGTAATCCGATTATCAGATCCATTTATGTGATTAGATTTTCAGGTAAGAACTGTTGCTGCAGAATTGAATTTGCTAAAAGCCAAGGATAATTGGAATAGGAAAGTGGGGGGGCGGTGCAGTGGACAAAGATGAAATCAAAGGGTAAATGTTTCGGGGCAGAAAAGGCAGGAATGTGCCAGACATTACATTAACATCGACAGTAATACAGCATATTGATTAGCACCAGAAATGGTGCACTGAATATACCCCTGGGGGCACAGAGTGGCCTGATCAATTGCAGCAAGGAGGCAGCAAAGATAATTATACGGTACTTCCAAATCATGACAACACTACAGCACAATTTATGTCCAAAACCAGACGAATGGGGAAATATACAGTTACTAAAATCCTACAAGGCCTATTTATCTTTCAAATGATTGGCAATGCTACACTTGTGATACATTGGGCCCAAAACGTCTCTGCCTGCACTAGTAGTGCCCATTATCAAACTAATAATCCGCCATTTGCAGAACCCACCCCTTACTGTAAACTTTACTCCCCTACCATCACCATCAGCTTACAAAGCAGGCTTTCCCACCACAAACCTGATTTCAATTGTCAATGGGTATGTAGGAAGCCAGTTTTCTGAAGGTGACACTAACTGAATCAAAATATGTTTCTATAACTTTGAAAGAATAAAAAACTGGGGTTAAGGTCAGGGTTAGACCTGCCTCGTGTTTGTTTGATCTCACGTGTATCCAGATGGCTGGTACATCACGTAGTGCTGGTTCTTAAGGATCCAGCGTGTCTGCACAATTTATTGTAGACAGCAGTAAGTGGTACTGTACTGCTCACCATCACCCCCATTCATTCTCTATGGGGCTGCTGCAAGGAGAAGGGGATTTACCTCACATGAGGAAGCAGTAATTGAACCATAACTTCATGGCCAGTGTGACCAACCCCTAATGGTTCTTTCCCTCTATCTGCCGTTTAATGCATAACAATATTTCCATTAAACTTCAAGTACACATGGTACTATACATGAATATTAATAATTCAGACTGGTGAAACAAGTGTCTGCGTATCATGTTTTCTGGAACTGTAACAGATGGATGGACGGTTATTGGCCCCTAGCAATCTCTAGAGGAACCCTGCGGTTCCACGGAACTCTGGCTGAAACACTGATCTAGATAGCTCCTTCTCTGGTACGAGAGGAGTTCCTCCTCTGAACTATTCAGCATCATGTTAACCAGAGATCCTCCTATT
>NC_092861.1:22101418-22113818 GCF_032062135.1 Pyxicephalus adspersus
TGTGCCCTTCATTCTCCTGAGAAAGATTTTGGATGAAAAATTGGTAACCTTGTTGGTAGAAATGCAATTATGTAGGAAAACGTAACATTCTTTATAGGGTGACTATCAGTATGTTAATAATCTAGATTATGTAGGACTTTGAGCTGTTACATGATTACTTTTAGTGGTTTGTAATAAAACAACTGACTTGAATGATTTAAACACTTTCATTGTTTGTAAACTATCTGGTATCTTAAACATCCTTATTATATTTCCTGTTTCCAAAGTTCTATGATTTCAAGAGGTAGTACTAGTATAAAACAAACTATACACTGATCTTTAGATATAATATTATGGGTCAGTGGGCTTATCTTTTGAAAAAAAAGCATAAAAATAGCAATATCTCTTGAGTGTCCCAAAAACTGTTACTAAAAAGAATCAAATGTTGTTAGAGCAGCGGTGGCCAACGCGTGGTTTGTGAAAACATTTTAGTGGTCCACGGCCCTGGCTGGTGCACCCCCCCAGCTGAGTAAGAAGAAGAACCCTGCTGGGGGCACACCGGCCAGAGCCGTGGACCATGTCTCCCATATGGATCACAGGCTCAGGCGGTGGGGTGGGTTGTATTTCTGGACAGGTTCTGGCATCATGACGTCACTCTGGGGGAAATTTCCTCCCCTTTGAGTGACACACATGCGTGGTTTGAAATCTGGTCTGGCATTTTGTGGTCCGTAGGTCCGAAAAGGTTGGCGACCATTGTGTTAGAGCATGTCAGGCAATCGTGTTAGAACATGTCAGGCCTGCAGAAGAAGGAGTCCCAAAGCTGGGTGCAAGGGCAGCAAATAACAATTATACCCCGCAGGTTCTTGTACAAATTTAATACCATACATATTACAATATGTCAGCTCTGTCGCTTTTACATGATACAGCTACATCAAACAAAGAGTCTATTACATACCCCTAATAATATAATATTATATTCATGACCAACTGTTGAGCAGGCATTGATTGTGAAGTGTGTGATGTCTACATAATCTCTCTAGTACACATTTCCTATTCTTAATAATAAAAATGTATTTTCAGATTCTATTTGATCTTCTCCTAATAAAAACAATTCTGCTTCTGCTGCCAAGCAGTGAGCAGATGGGAGGATAAGGATGACAGAGCTTCTTTCGGTGATATATGTGGAGATGAAGAACGTATACGTTTAGCAACACTCAACGTTAATCAGAAATTGTTGTATGCCTAAGTCATTTCTTGTGTCAGTTGCTAAATTTAATACCATCTGTCATTTTATATTAAATATCAGTAGAGGCAGTTCTATTGAAGAAGAAGCCAAACTTAATATAAGAATTCACAGAAATGAATCGAACAGATATGATACAGATGTGACAATTTGTTACATTAAATTATAAAACAACTTATTTTATTGAATGTTTAACCATCCCATTGAAATCAAAACCACATTGGGCTCGATTTATAAAACGGAATCAGGCAAATATCCCTAGGTGGGAATTCGTTTTTGCCATTGAAACATGTGGACCTGGAAAACTCAAATCAGGGAATGTTTAAAAGAATGTCAGATTCCCGGTTTTATAAATAGAGCTAAGTGTTACAATTCATATTTTTCATTTGGCAAAATCGATCATAATTCAGTAAAACTATCAAAACAAAAGGGATGGTATAAAAAATACTCATAAGGATAACAATCACAAGGATTGATCATAGACAATCACAGGGAAAAACAATCTATACTGTATCAAAAAAACAAAAAATAAATAATGAGAAAATTGTGTAGTGTATATCTAGCATTATATACTTTATATATTATATAATCAGGTTCAGCTCATTTAGTCCATGCAAACATTTATCTGAGTATAGGCGACCGCTGTGCCTGGAACTCTGAGCAGCAAAGGAAACAAATATGCAAAGGTCTAAAGTTAAGTATACACGCTGCCGGTAGATTAAAAAAAAAAAAAAAAAAAACTAGCGTGTACACACTGGTTCACCAATGAAGTTTAGTGATCCGCCAGCAATCCATGGATCACAAAACAGACCAGGGACAACTGCTGTCATTTTCATATGGGGAAGGATGCAGCGGGGTGCCTGCTGTTTGCTCTCCCTTCACCATAAAACTAACATCTTGTTCATTCTAGTGTCACTTTCCAGGGACAAAAATTTGATGTCTGTACACCGCTTATGGTTGAATGATTACTGAAGACTACTCCAAGTAGCAGCATAATTAACAACTGCCTTTTGCACTGATATTATGAAATGTTTAAACTCCTCTTTCTTGATCAATTTTCCTCCTCCTGGTTACCAGCGCCTTGGTGTGCAACAGAATCAGTTCTGCCAGTAGGAGCTGAAATGCTAAGAAAAATTCAAGGATTTAGATGTGAAAATTTGGGAAGAAGTACTCCACAGTGCCTATAGCTATGAAAGTAAGTGATGACTTTTTTTAAAAGATCATTCATTGTTTGTTCAATACATTCAAATGCCTACAGCCGGATTTACTTTATTATAAAAAGAAAATAATAGAGTGCTAATACAAAGCAAAATCTGAGAACATGACCTTGAACCCCCCAACCCACACAATTAGACTATGGCTTCAGCCATGCCACAGAGCCAGTCAAGGTCACAGGTCCTTATATAGCTGGAAAATACTTACATTTTAAATATAGGTTTACTTTACAGATGAACTTCTGACACAAAAAGATTATTCCTTGATATCCAAAATGATATAAATTCACGTGTTCATCAAATTCCTTTACAAAACCCAGAAAATATCATAATAGTAAATGTAACTTTCTCCATATATTGTATCTAGCCTTTGCAGAAGACACATATATTATGAATGGAGAAAGAAGCAATAAATGCTCTCTTCTAGAGGAAACACAAAAAGGTTACCAAGATTAAAGTACAAACACACATGGCTCTTGTATTTAGACAATATTTGTCTAGCCCAGACTTGAGCTTTAACCTACAGAAGCACTGCGTCCTCCTATGTTTACCACTTAGCAAGGAAACTGCTTTTTCAGAAGCAGGATTATTTTGAAACAAAGACGGCAAAAAAAAAACTGTGTTCCTCTGATGTCCAATCTAAGCTGTCTAGGCTGAAAGAAAATGATAGTTATCTCCATGTAACGTCTAACCACATGCCGAGTGACCATAAACTTCAGTAGCTGCAGAGTGGAAGAAAAATATCTTCTTCCTTATCCTTTGATCCTATCAGTAAAACAAAACAGAGATGACTTCTTTAAAATAATGTGGTGAATTTCTGAGAGGATGTGTATTATTAGGTTTCCTTTTTTCAATGGGAAACCCATTTGTATATTTTGGTATAAAAATCTAATTGTATAAGTGGTTATAGGTCAAAAGGCTAATGTTGCTAGAAGAAAAGTGGTATAAAAGTTGTACTACCATTAAACATTTCTTCAAGGTAATCGCAAACCAACAAAATGTTTCAGTTACTTTTAGCTCTGTGCTGTAAAAATGACAGCAGATTGGCTGCTATAGAATGCAAGACATTTTTGTGTTAGCACTTATATACATCAGTTCCTCCATGTGTTTTTATTCTTTTACAATAAATGTACACTAAAAAAATACTTTCAGTACCAATAAAGTATATAAAGTCATTACCCAAATCTTCCCCTCTAAAAGTTCTTGCATTGGTTTTTCTTTAAACTTACTACTGTAGCAAGGAACTATTTTTATGATTACCTGTGACATAATCACCAAACTTGTAAAATTAGCAATTAAGAATAAAGAAGATGGCGGCACTGGAGAAACAGCGACCAGCAGAAAGAAGAGAGAAGCCGACCCAGTGGGGGACCCACTGGGCTCCATTTGTGTAGGGATTAAGGGCTTGTCATCAGTAAAAGGTAAGTGATTTTTTTTTCAGTAAAGTTCCCCTTTAAGCATAAGAAAAGGTTATTATCTATGGTATTTTCTTAATTCCAGAGTTTGCTTTAACAGTTTTAAATTCTTAGCACGGTTTCTGCACTATGGTTTGAACAGCATCTCTAAGTAGTTCTCACATATAATTAACTTAATAGGGACAATTTACAGCAATGACTAGTCTGTGTTTAAGATTCCACTATAACAATATGTAGCTACAATATGCCTGCAATACATACAATTAGACATACTTTAATAAAAAGTACAAAGTTAAAAACAAACAAGTGATACACCAGCTAAAGTGAAGCAATGCATGTTCTTTCTCAGAGTAATAAAATAAGCTTAATGGTTTATTAAATGAAGCGTCTTTAATTGCAGCTAAGTGGAATGAGTGTATCAGCATTCATTAGGCATACTTAACAAAAAAAAAAAAAAAAACTGAATACCTACAGGCAATTACATGGGTATTTGGTGTTCTACATGAGTTTCATACTCATATTATTAATAAAGAAAAAAAGTGTAGGGATAATTGCTGTAACACATGGCATCCCAATTCAGTTTATATAGTAAAGGTGTGGAGACAAGGAGACATTAAAAACTGGATCCTATTGTTTTTTTGGGGAACATTAAAGGGCTGTTGGACTTGCAGATGACCAAAGACCCAACTGTGCTCCATTTAACTGGAGAATGATGCTGCACCTGAGAGCAGCTAACAAAGTGTTTTTTGATACCAAACGTAAAAAGGACCTTAAATAGTTCATAGAGCCTATTTCTAATGTAAGCAATTTTCTTTGAAAACCTTTACAAATTGTTGTTTCCCCTTACACAAACTGTAATTGTTGCCTGTGTTGTCACGACTCTTACCTTTCTACCTTTATTGTCTAAATGCTCAAGAGCCCCAAATCTATGCTAGTGGACATCCTGACATGGCACAATGGTTCTCACGGACTGCATGTGTCCTGATTTCTAGTGACATATTGGTGTCTACCACATAGGAATTAATCCTATGCAGTGTTCTCCCCAGGCCCTTTTAGCTGGGTGCGCCAACCAGCACTTTTCAGTACCCTCCCGCCTGTTTTCAACTGCCTGCAGCTTTTTCTCACCCGGCTTAAAAAAATTTCTGGGTTCAACCCTGCTATAGCACTGGTAGGTTTTTCTACAAAAACTCCATGTAATACAGAGTTCCCAGTATACTGGACCTCATTTATACACAGAACAAAAAATAAGTCAGCCAGGACCAAATTAACTCCTGCGAGCATGCACAGGTATAAATTACGTTACTGCGGCCAATCAAGCTGACCGAAGAGGAGGTATCTCAGAAGAGGAGAAAAAAAAATGGCAGCACCCGTGATGGCATGGGGACAGATGAATGTACTTTTAAAAAATTGCAATTAGGCAGGTATGTTTATTTTATTGCAAAAAGGGACATTCTGTTTTAAGATGGCAGAGATGGAGTGCCACAAGGCCAGGCTATTTACAGGTCAGAGTGAATGTTTGACAGATATACCTGTCCCTATACTGCATCCAGGTCCAGTCCCCATGTTCAGGTGCTGGTTCTTTCAAGTGGTGGAACTACTAAGCCCATACACCAGCTTCAGAAGGATAAAAGACTTTGGGCTAGAAGATCTTACTTCCTTTTTGGTTTCACTGACTTTCTATTAAATTTTTTTCTTACATATTTAAGGATTATATTACATGTTTAGCAGGAAGAAAGTTAACAATAAGACTTGCTCTGCCGCTAACATTTATCATTTTTCTACTGAATTTTCCTTGTTATTTCCATGAGCCACCATTGAAATTATGATGAGATAATGCCTAACCCTGTGATCCAGGAAGAGAGACGCTGGAAGCAGGCCAGGAGTCTATTGAGAACACATGGCAGAGGACAGCCCGATGCACAGCAGCTATGGCCGTTCTTCAGAGCCTCAGAGGATATTAGGATGGCTCCCTCTAATAAAATTACATTAGAAGGAAGTGCTATCAACCATGTACATTCTAAACACAGGATAAAATGATTTTCCCTTCTAATAAATTAGGGCCCAGATTAATATAGGTAAATCTTGTAGGCATGTCTTTGAAGTGTCCAATCAGTTCACGAGGAAGCTTCTGGAAGTGATGACATACATCATGCTCCATCTACTACAAGCACAAAATGGTTTTTGGCATACACAACATTAAAAACAACTTTATGTATCCAAACCTTTACAACCAGCCTAACTGTTCAAATTGGCCTACACTCGTCTGTTTAAACAAAGATTTTTGCATATTCTTTGTATAACTTAGCTGGATGTATACGCCTCACTTATATGGGGTTGGTGGTTTATAATGTTTTTACCATTTTGCATAAGCTCAGTGCATGGTTTATCTATATGCAGTTTTTTCTTTGGACAAAAAAGCTGATTTTTTGTTGTATTGGATTTTGCAGTATGGTTTAAGAAAGGGGAATTTGATTTTGGTCTGGCCTATATTTTAATGCCCAGTTTCTTTGTGGTCTCCTGACTTCTAAAGTCTCAAGAGTTTAGAGAGATATTGCTTTCAGCCCTGGCCAGGGAGGGAGATGGCCAACAAGGAAAAAACAAGACAAGGACCTCTGCTTTACTTTCTGAATGCAATTTTGTTATAGTTTGATGCATTCCAATCACTTTACAAAACTAAGTGGGTGGTGTAGATGTCCGCATTAATATTAGTAATGAACAAAGTGAGAAATGTGTTTTTATGAAAGAAATAAAGTTGTTCTGTAACTAAAAGTTAAACTTCAGTCCAAGGAACACACTTTCAAAGCCATTGAAGATTAATTGCAGAATAATTGCAATGCACCTAGACCAGTATTAGTAAAGTGGTGTTGAAACCAAAATAGCTTGAGTAAGAGGAAGGGACATGGGGTTGTCAAGGGGACCCATGGGAACATGTTAAAAATGGGCGACATATTGTGCAAGCTTGGTTCACTGTTGTCACAAACCTGAGAAAGGCCATGCACCCATTACTGGAGTGTGCATGTAGACAGAAAACACCTGCAAACTGGATGGATGGATGGATGGATGGATGGATGGATGGATGGATGGATGGATGGAAGTGTTTAGGATGCACAATGCTTTAACAAACAAAATATTACTCAGTTAGGGTTTGCACCTTTAAGCAGGCCAAGACTGTCAAAATAAAATTTATTTTACTATTATCTGGGTTATATATAAAGAGGACAAAAATTAACAGTGTGTCGATTTTGTACAACAAAAAAATGCCATAATGGTAGTTTTCCCCTAAAGAAAAAAAACTGAAGCTATGCCAAAAATGGATCAAATGTAAAAATAACACCATATCACACAGACACAGTTGATTTGTGATTGACACAGAAGCACCAGGAAGTTCTGCAGTGTTAGTGATAGGTCTCTAAGCTATTTATAGCCAACCATGGAAGATTACTTTTTCATACATTCCCACTTCTCAAAAGTGTGATATGCGTAATACATGCCTTTCTAGATAAAATTGATCTGCAAAAAACTATTTTTTTTTTTGCTACCCAAGCAGATTTCTCAATTGATCTCTCTATTGATTTATGTAAAAAGGTGACTGGATATGATTAAAAAATCCACATAATATTATTGATAGCAATACAAAACCTTAAAAGTGTTACAGCAGGTACTATACCATAGAGGAAACTCCAACAAGTGAATAAGAATAAAAAAACAGAGTTGGAATTCCTAATAAGATTTATGCTGTCATTTTCAATTCTACACCAAATATATCTCAGCTAAATCTGGCAAAGCAGCAGAAGAGCTTTTCTCAGTAGTTGTTAAATATGGATTTGCTCCAAGTCCTTGGAACATATGCAAGCAGTATATAATGCTCCTTTTATCTTAGGCTGTATCCATGCTATAAAGAAGCCTTTTCAGATGCAAAATTGCAAATGACAGAATAAGGGAATGATTTCTTAGGTTTTAAATTGATGTACTAATAAAGATAATACATCAGTATTTAAAGAATAACTCACTAAAACCCATACATAAAACCTAAGGCACACTTATAAACCACAATAATACTAGATTGTAAGCTCTTCGGGGCAGGGTCCTCTCCTCCTGTATCACTGTCTGTATTAGTCTGTCATTTGTAATCCCTATTTAATGTACAGCGCTGCGTAATATGTTGGCGCTATATAAATCCTGTTTAATAATAATAATAATAAAACAGAATTTGCCATAGGCTACACCCTCAGTGACAACTTCTTAGAATCTTGGGCCCTGTATATGGTTTTGCATACGGGGCTTAGCCAGCCATGGAGGATGCTAAGAGACCTCCTGGGGCAGAGGTTTGGTTGTACCATTTTTTTATACCAGCACTAAAACTCAGCAACAGATTGCCTCACCAGAATGACTACTACCAGTATCGGATGTCTTTATATGACAGTAAGACACAAACAAAAGCTTCTGCCCACTGAATCAGCAAAGTAAATTAGAATCTGATATTATAACAAAATAACAACTGGTAAAGTTACACAGATTCTTTCCCTCTGTTCCGGATAGATTCTGGCGTTGTGGGAACGACAGGGGTAGTATGATTCACATTTTTTGGTCCTGCTCCAAATTACGTCCATTTTGGATTTAAGTGATCACCCTTATTCACATCACATTCCTGCAGATCCAGGGTTCTTTTTCTTGCATCATAATACTATGTCAGAACAAACATAAGGGCTCAATCATTAGACACCTCATTATTGCGGCCAACTCATGTATCCGCCTTTCCTGGAAATCCACCACACCACTGACAGTAGGTTTATGGATGCCTAAAATAAACAACATTATGATAATGGAGGATCTTACAGCTAATGCCAGAGGTACTACTGAAAAGTTTAATGCTATCTGGGTAGTTGGATTTATTACAGGGAAACCCCTGAAAACAAGTGCCCACCTGGTACCCACCAGCACCTACTGAGATCACATGCCTGTTATTGTGTACTCAAACTGTATATTTGCAACAGAAAGCATACATGTTTTTCTCTTTTTACACAGGTACCATTCTCGTTGCAATTTTCAAACCTTGGACACTATGCCCCTTATGTTCATTTAAATTGGACTATGGACTAGGAGTATCATATTTGTAATAGGTACTAATGCAATTTGCTATTTGTTCCAGCTTCAATTCTAAGTTGTTATATATATTATGTAAAAAAAAATCCAAAATATCAAATTTAGGAGGCCAGACATTAAAATCTCTAAAAGGCTTTAAGATGATAATATCATTTCAAAACTTATTTTCAATACCACTAAATTTGCAGAATGTTTTAGACACTCTAAACCAGTTAAGATCTCACCATGATGTTATTTATTCCTCTGTATTGGTCAAGTATAGAATAGACTCAACATATTTCCATAATACTAGACAGATAATGAAATGCTTGAAAATAAATATAACACTTACTTGCACTGGGCATGGAAGTACTTAATCAGGTTTTGCAGTAGATCCACTCCTTTCTTTATCTTGATTTCATTCACTTTCAACAGATACTAAAAAAGAAAAAAATACAATGAATTATATAAACCTGAAATGGGACTACAGAAGCCTGATGAGATGCAAGGACTTATTACATGTAAGAATGCTCATTGTTTCTCTAAGGGCTTTCAGCTTGATTTATTACTTGTCTTTTTCCTATGCAAACAAAACCTCTAAAATCACAATTTGAGCCTTCATTCATACTAGAGATATAAAGCTTCCGATACTTGCTGGTTCAACAGACAGAAAAACTCAGACAATTTGTGATCAGCATGTAAAATTCATGATATTCATGAGTCATAAATTTTCTTTTTAGAGAGTGTGTGGTTCCCAGGGAGAAGAATACATTTCAATACAGACAGGAAGACAGCTAGTGGTACCCCGAGCTCTTACTTAAAATCTCCAATAAGATGATGCAAAATCCATTTGACTTCAATAAAGTGTTTAAAAGCTTTTATTTTTAATGTACACGATATAAAGGTTTTTGCATCGCTTGCATTTATTATAAAAAACAAAAGCGTGTCGTTAACAGCGCTGACTTTACACTTTACACGTCTTAGAATTCCTTGTCAAGTATTTTTTCAGGTATTTTAGGGAATCAGAGTACAAGTAGAAAGCAAAAAAAATCCTTCATATAGAAATTTTATGTAGGACAAAACTTTCCATTTGTTAACTGAACAAGGCTATGTATTCATTTAAAGTCTTTAGCTCATTTTTTTTCTTGAGGAAAGCAAAAGGGCTGTTTGATGTGTAATCCCTATGGAGACCATTATTGCTGCCATGGACAGGATCATTCTAACACTGATAGCTAATCAGATCTTTTAAGTGTCAGTAGAAGAAACATTTTCTTAGCACTTGTCACCCTTAGCATTTCGGATATAAGAGAAGGACTCAAACATGACAGATTTCCAACCTTTACAGAGTAGTTAAACATACAGGTACAATCCAAAGGACACTAGTTCCCTATGTACACCTGAAAAGTTAAGTGACCTGATCATAAAAGTTTTTGGCTGCAGAGAAGAGAAAACAAGACATTGACTGTGTCTGCCTTGTCTAAGGTAGAAATAATAGTCATTCAGATATTTGATGTGCGCCTCACATACTGGTCGACTTCATCCATCAAACCTGGATGCCAGTGCAGAATCAAGGGATACGACCAATCCGCCAAAACGTATTCTATAGAGAGATGAGAAGTCTCTCTCCAAATAGAAGTCTGTATCCCAAATAAATTTGTATTTCAAATCTTGCTGTACAAACCTCGGTATGCTTAAAAAGTCATTCCTACAACTCACATTATATCTACAGACTATGTTAAATGTCTTTGACGTGTTTTACCTTAACCAAGAATCTAGCATACAGGTAAAAACAATGGCTGATGGCCATAAAAAAAAAAAAGAGTTCAGCTGTTCACCATTATACCTAAAAATAACACTGGTCAACAACAAATTGGTTTTGATAATCATCAGAAACCACAGCAAACTTTTCTAAATCAGTTTTTCGAGCAGATTTAGAATCTGTTTTCCCTAACACGTACAGTTCCTGAGTTATCAGTACGATCATAGGTAACATTGTACGTGCATGTATTTTATACTAAAATGTAAGCATTATTGAAGTTAATGTTTAAACATTTTCGGTGTGAAGTAAAACAAGGCACACTGTGGTAGAGATCTACTGAACAGTCAGGTACCATTGTTTCTTCAGAAATACTTAGAGTATAATTTTCTTGTGTACTCTTTGTCTGGATTGTCGCGGTACAGCATCCAGCAGTAGTCAGCCATCATACTTTCATTCCAGAAACCTTAGTAGCGATGCTCCATTAACTGAATGTCCTAGTGAAAACGTTCTCCTTGTTCGTCATTCACTATACCAAGATTTTCCTGGGAAGAATTCTAGATGTGAGTGCAAGAAATGTATTTTTAATGACATGCGACAACCCAGTTTCTGGTATGAGTCAAGCAGATTCTGAACTCCTTCCTTGTACGCAGGAGACTTATGGTTGCGCAGGAAATTTTCACACAGCCACTTGAATGCATCCCAAGCTTCTAGCTCAGCTGCTGAGAGAGATTGTTTGAAAGCATCATCCTGCAAAATAGACTTGATCTGTGGCCCTATAAATATCGCTTCCTTCATTTTTGCAGTGCTAATGTTTGGAAACTTCTCAACAAGGTACTGAAAACCCATGGAGTTTGATCTACCCATGACCCTTACTTGATATGGAGAGGTATCAGAAATATTTTATGTGGATCAACCAGAGGCAGAAACTTGACACTACTTGTTCCAGGCTTATAGGTATCTCTTGGTAGCCAATCACGCTTGACATAATGGTCTCCCATAGATCGGCTGTCCCACAGGTTTGGAAACAGCAATATTTTGTTAATCCTCCTTGCATTCCCATCAGCAAGCCAATGACATTTAGGAACGTAGGAGGGATCCCGCAGGTTGTTGTTTTTAGGCTTGTAACTGTTACAACAATACAACATTGATACACACAGATAAGACACCTTAGTTCCTTTTTGTTTAAAATTTGCTTTCCCATAGGTTTCTTTCCATGTTGCGTGTCACAATTGCTTTATCCTATGATCTATTATGCTTCTACTATGAGATCACCCAGCAATGCCAACATGTTCCTTTGTCGTATGAAATATCTTTTATTTGCAGCTCTATGGCCTGGCAATATACACATCTTAAAGTACTGTCATTTAGTTTTTGTCGGGATGGTTGCCAAGATGTGACTAAAACATAATTTGATTCCTAATTAATTCATCTTTATAAATAGCTCAATATGTTATCCTAAATAACCAACTAGCTCATCAAGAATCATTAAATTTTAACCTCATCAGCACAAAGGAATGTAAAGCTATAATGGTTCCTGTGCTTTTTTTTTCAATTTAGGAGGTTCTACACTTTTTTTTTCTTCCTAATAAATGGCAATGCATCTACTGGATATCTAATAAAAAAATATAATGGTATGCTCATTTACATATGTCTAATATTATAGTAAAAATGTGTCTTCCTGGGTCATTTCCTGCTCATAAAAAACAAC
>NC_092861.1:22115130-22125864 GCF_032062135.1 Pyxicephalus adspersus
GGTGGCCTGGCATCTATTGTTATTCCTATATGGGTATCACATCTGAATGTCCCACACATGATTGAAACTTATAATTTGGGACTATATAAGAAAAATTTGTTTTGTAGATGGTTTGCCAGTTCCAAAGGAAGAAAATTTTTGGTTTTTAGGTTAGGTTTCTCATACATGTTTTATTACTTCATTCAATTCCAAAAAAACATTTAGCATTTGGAGGCTGTGTGATAAATGCAGACATTTATTTTTGGTCATCTTCAGCAATTTTGGATTTGTCAGTTGAATTATAAATTTGGCAGGCAGTGATCTGGATAACGAAGTGAAAACGCATAAATCAGGCTGTGTCTAGAATCTTTTTCACAAGCTTTCCAGACTGAGCAGTCATTGGAGCTGACATGTATTAGCTATAGTGCATTGGAGGCATATTGAAGTCCATTGAAAGTTTATCTCCCTCGAGCTGCTGTGTGGTTTTTAGCGCATTCAATCAGCTGAGCAGCAAACATGCATCTACGATTGTGGCTGGAAAAAGTACGGACTTGCAGAACAAAAAAATTAAGAATTGGAATCACAAATGATCCGTTAATTCATGATCAATGATAAATGTCCTTTCATTTAAATGTATGCATTGTACCTATTCTCCAAATATGAATATAGGCAGCAGTATGGGTTGGCATTGGATAACGTGAGCCCTGTTTTAGACCTCAAGTAGGCATTTCCTTCCTGCTTTTGAAACACATATTAACAAATTCTATCGGAATTAAACAATACGTTTGGCAGTTTAAGGACCTTTTTTATTGCGTTTCTTTGGACAAAACATGTACTTCGGGTGCATTTGAACTACATGAACCACAGCCATTTGTTTTAAATGCTACATTTTTGCTAGTATGTGCTGTATGCACCACAAAAAAAAATGCCCACCTACATGAGCACTCCTCTATAGAGAGCAAGAGGGAGGTTGTGCCAAGGTAAGCCATTCTACAGCTGTCTATGGCACGATCTTAGCCAAAAGCCAAATAGCTGTATTTTACTACAAAACTATGTCTATAATAACTAAAAGGCAAATATCTGGGTTCTTAATCAAGGTTTATTCTTGCACCAGGTGTAGATGTGTAGATTTTTATCCATGTAAAATAATCACTTAGAGTATTACACATTAGGTGTCCCAAGTAAGAATATGCCCATGAGAACATCTGCACAATCAATATATACTGTAAGAAAAATGATAAATATGAAGGGATTGATGGAAATTGTATAAATTGTCTTCTTGCTTTGTGCAGCATGGACAGGGCTCAGTTGAGGATGTTCTAGTCTACAGTCAATCACCCCGATGGTTTTGGTTGGAAAGCTAATTTTCCAAAATCACGAAGACCCATTGTCGTGCTTAGAAACCATCTCTTCTGCACACCAATGCATTGTAAACTTTTCTCAATCAAGCAAATAGGGTAATATTCTGCGACACGCAATTTAAGTCGTATACAGCTATACTGACAATTAGGATATATGTGACTAAAGTCACACAGGTATTTACCTACAAGGACCAAGGTCTTTCAGCACTATCATCATAAATATCCAATTTTCCTACTTGAAAGGCAAAAGGTTTGATATGACAGAAATGCACATATTGCGCCTACTAGGAAAAGCTCTCAAAATGACCTTTGATGAATGCTGTGCATGAGCAAAATGATTATGTCAGCTGACAAGAAGAATCATTTATTTATGGTAAATTTCTACTGTAAAGATCACTTTGCCTTCAGTAATATTACTCAGGCATATAGAAATAGTGACATATATTAAATATGACAGGAAAATAAGAACTGCTTGGGAAACACTAGTCATATACACTACATATACCGTATTTAAAACAGTGAGAAGAAAATAAATGCAACATATAAGTTATCATTTCATAAAAGAATAATATGGTGGTTGTCATACATGCAACACAAATTAATGTTTGAATATAAGTTGAAATGTGGTCTTTTGATTAAAAAAACAACCCCCCCAACACAACACAGTTTGGTGCAGGGATTTCCCACTTTTAAAACACTTGGCTAGGCTAATGTTCATATCAAGAACTGGAAAATAAGTCCCTTTCTGAATAATACTGGCTATCAATATTACCCTGTAATGCTTAGGTATTGGAATGTCTACCATGTCAAGAAGGTAATATTTAAATCATTATAAACTATTTATCACAGGGCCCTATAGCAAAAATTTGGGGGGCCCTGGGACCTCCCTACTTTCATTGCCAGTAGTAGCAATGATAATGACCATCACTAAATTTTATATAATGCTTCTGCTTCTAGGCCTATGAATTCATGAGAAGCAGAAGTTGAATAATGACTTCTTCCTTCTTCCTAAACGGAGTTCTGCTTAACAGTGACGGCTGATACAAAAATCTAATTCTGATCATTTCAGAAGCTGTGCTTAGGATTAACATACTTTTTAAGAGATATATCCTGCAATTTTATGTGCTTATTTAAACCTAGAGTTCAGCTTTAAATTTATATACCAATGAAAAGCTGATCTATCTGCTAATTGAGAGGTTATGAAAGCCATTAGGCCAACACAGTTTTATCTGCTTTTTCAGAATGTGAACAGAGCTTTGCAAAGGTCGGTAATTATTAATTTTGCATTACTTAAAAGAACTTGAAATAGACTTGTCAGCAAAAGTATAATACATTCCTCTAATGATACTCACAGCTGCCCAAGTAATATATCAGTGTCTCCAGTAAAGACTCCTATTACACTTCAAACACTATGTGAGTAACATGTATGTGGTTTCTTCTATGCATGCATCTTTTATGGTTAGAAAGTGTTTATATTCAGTAACATTATTTACTTAGGTAGTAATAAATCTCAGGTTCACTCATAATGAATAACTGTGCTTTCCCATCACACAACCACAAATAGAATATGAGAGGTGTCAAGAGTACCTGGGCCAAGAAATCACACTCCCTGGCATTCATGAATCTACAAAACAGATCCCCACATTTGATTATACCCAGGACCTGTGACCAATAAGTAGGTTGCAATCACTGGCTGCAGATATAACTAATTTACATCCCATCTTCCCAACCAGAGCAAAATTCTCTTTCTTAAATGTTTTTGCTTTGAACAAGTGATCTGCTGAAAGATTTTCCCTTATCTCTTGTTCTAGGGACACTTCCAAAATTTTGGATTTACTTTCTAGATGGCAAAGGTTGCAAGAAAAAGCTAGATAGCCCAAACATCAAGTCGAGCCATGAGGCCCTTACAGAAAATTATATATAAACTATTTAAGTAGACATTGATTTAACGGAGTCACATCATGGTATTGATGAAACAAATAGCAGAAGCAAACTATCAAGCACTAAAGGTTTTCAATAATTGTCTGTTTAAAAATTGTTGCACAAGTTGGAAATAGGTGGCCCACTGGTTCACAAGAGAAGTGAAAGTAGCCATCTACATTATTATTATGAAATGGGTTTTATATAGTGCCAACATATTAAGCTGCGCTGTACATTAAATAGGGGTTGCAAATGACACAGGAGGAGGAGAGGTCCCTGCCCTGAAGAGGTTACAATCTAAGAGTGGGGGAAGCAGCACACAATGGGAGGGGGGATATGGAATAGTGGGAAGCAGAGAGGGTTTTAGGAGACAGTAGATGGGTAGGCAAATTTGAAAAGATGGGTTTTAGGTTTTATTTTAAATGAATCTGAAACAACTATCTCTAAACATAGATGAATGCTTTTGGCACCATTTGTCAAAGGTAACTTTACTAAACATCTTTCCTCTGCGGTATGACAACAAATATACCACTTCAGTTTTGTAACTGGAATGCTTATCCAGACTTCACGGAAGCATGCTGATTGACCTATGCAATTAGAACAAGAGGGTTTGACAAACTGTCTCCTGTCTTGTTCTTGGACACTTAAAGTCTACTTTGACACATCTCATGGTGATAGGATTAAGGTGACAAAGCTATCTTTAGTTATGTTCCTGACACTCAAAAGCTGAGAAGTGGTGAAATGTCTTCAACATTAAAGAACAAGACACAAAGTACCAGTACGCACAACATTATAATTGGTAAATAGCGTAATATTATTTGAATAACAGGTTCTCATAAATATATATTTTCTAACCAAAGCTTGTAAGAGTTCCAAATATTTCTTCCAGTTTCCCCCTGAAAAACAGACAGCTGGTTTACCTCACACATCTGTAGCTGGAAGAACCTCCTTTCTTTCTCCATCTCTTCTGCAATTTCTGCTCCACTAATCTCTGTGCGAATCATCCCGTGCAGCTTGGCATGTTCCTTCTTCTCCTTCTCTATTTTAGTCCTGGTAAATAAAACCAGAGATTTAAATAAGTAGACATCAGTACAATCACAACACAGAGGAGCTGCCATATTGTAATGCTGAATAAAACTATACCACAACCCTGTGACATACTTTACGTATCTTCATCAACTGATAAATCTTTTAAGAGCATGAGATATCCATAATCCACGAGTTGCTTTTCATTTTAGGATTATAGAATTACTCAACAAGGCACTTCATCCTTCATTATCACTATAGGATCTAGTCAAACGTAATACTCAAATAAAGAGGATTTTGAAGTGCTCAATCCATTCCAGAAACAAAATTCTTCTGATCTCCATCTGACATTTCCTTCTACCATAGGAAGTGGAGCCTTTCCTGAGAGCAACTCTCCTATGGAGTATAAAAGTACCCTTACTTAAAAAATCTTTTGGGATTGTACATTGGGGTGTTCCTGGGTCATTAGAAGACTGATTTGTGTCATACATTTAAATTAAAATCAGTCTTTGAGCAGAATGCCTCTGCTAACCTGCTATGGTCATGTCATTTTCTAAGTGTTTATTTTAACAGAGAATTCATTCCCCATACTGAATCTGGAAGAGTTCCACTCCTTTTTGTATCTCAAGCTACAGTCCGGCTTAGTCTGAACATAACTAAAATGTAAAATTTGGGGTAATCCATTTTATTTTAGCTTACAGAATGATTACCTATGCATTACAACAGTTAATCAGTTATTCAGTGTAAGTTAGCTGATGAAGATGTAAGTAATAAAATTGCCAATTATCAGGACAAATGTTGCTAAAAGCTGAACGAAAAAATCTAACACTAGTTCCGAGTGGTGCAGTAATGCAATGAATTTCTCCAATATCTAGTTTGATGTAGCCACAAGCTTAAATAGAGAATAAATGGGAAAAAACACTTAAAAATGCATGTAATTCTAAGTGTATATGCTTAAAATACGCCATGTGTTTCTTTTACCTCTCAGGTATTCAGTGGTACGATTCCTGCACTTGAATGTCTTCATGTAACAATAGCCAATAAAAAGATGAACTACACTTCTCAGGCTACATTCACATGTGCAATAATTGTTGTTAGAAAACAAACAATTACCGTCCGATCAACGATTATTTTGAATGATTGTATTGTGCACAATTCTATACATGCTGTAACGATACGATCGTTCAAAAAAAATCCACCAATATTGTACACACACTAGATACAATCGTTTGAACGATGCAAGAAATGACGTGTACCGGAGAAAGTGTATCACAGAACAATCCAGGATCACTGAATGACCGTACACACAATAGATAGCGAACGATCGTCACCCAATTAGATCCGCCTGGATGGTCGTTCGTTTCTAGCATCATTCCTCGTTCATCGGCGTCCTTGTGAACTTTTTTTGTTAACGATTAACGGACGATCGGTCATTGGTCGTTCATTTTCAACAATAATTATTGCATGCGTGTATGTAGCCTTACATTTTTATATTTTGTAGTATCAGAAAATACAAAAGCAAGATTGTAAAAGGTGCAGAAACAGAGCTGAAAACCCTAATCTGCCCAGGGTAATTGCTACAAAGAGATATAGAGATATACAGCTGACCAAATCAACCAGACCAGACCGTTCCTATAACCTTCAATATAAATAAAAGCTAGAACGTTAAGATTTTGGCTTTATATTATTTCCAAGCAGAATATGAAAGCCAGCTCTTGATTGGCTTCTGTAAACGAAAGCCCTATTTTTATCTCATTCAGCTTTGCCGTATGATTGCACTGACAGCCTAAATAAAAGACTGGAGGGATTATGTATACCGCACTATTCCCATAGCTCTTCCGTGACTCAGATGTGTTATAGAAAAGCTTGGAAACAGCTTTCAGCAACTGCAACATAAAGGATTGAAATTTCGATCCAAACCTGTTATTTGTAGAAAATAAAAAGGCTCCAACACAATCAGTAAAGTGTTACAGTACAGCTCGTCAGTGAATCTTTGATGAAAGCAAGCTTTTATTGAACGCAGAGCTTTGTTATGTGAAACCATAGAACTTCGCCGAGCACTATTTACATTCAAACTGGTAACATACCATAACATAACCTCGGTGTCATATTAGAGAAATTACAAAAGCCATTTCTAAAAGGAAAATAGAAACTGCAACAAAAGTAGAACTTTTCCCCATACCAATCAATCAAGGTTTTTTTTAATGTATGAGAAATGAATTTTTGTTTAGGTATTTTCAGCCATAAAACTTTCAAACAATTGTGAGAAGAAAAAATTTTAAAAAAATGCCCCGATAGGGAGGAGGAGATCTATAAAATATTGCCTGGGCTGCAATGCTTGTCTATCTCCAGGGCTGTCCCTTTGGGATGTCCAGTCTTGTTCTAGGTCAGCATCATTAAACCTACTTCCTGCAAGCCAATGGTGCCAAGGACATTTCCCCTAGGTTATTCAGGCCTTGCAGGAGAATTCTGCAGAGAATGTCAATATGCAGCATGGTTCTCAGCATTTACTACCTGCTAAGCACCTAGGACATGACGCTAGAATGGACCAGAGAGACCTAGCACATAGGTATGTATATGGAGATTATGGAGCTCCAGGTCAGACATATTAAAAGTGAAAGTAAAGTTCCGCTTAAAAAAAATTTGGCATCAGGTAGTTTCTTATTGTAAAAAGGGCCAGGTGACTTCCCTTCTACAACAAATAGTCTTAACCGCCTACTTGCCATCTATCTGTCAAAATTCACTGAGCATGCACATTAGGAAGGTGTTTTTTTTAGGTAAACATTTTTTCCTCCCCTTAATTATTTAAAATAGTTTCTACTTATGCAAATAAAATACTCTGGAGCTCTTCACTAGGCATCCTGCCTGGCACCACACACCACGACATGTTTTGAGTCATCCCTCGTACAGACTGCAGACTCCATAGCGCTCAATGGAAAGCCTGGTGACAGCTAATTAAACCTAATGACGAGCCTTTCCAGAAACTCTGGACGGTGCAGATCAGGCGTGTGAGGGAAGGGAGGAAAGCTGTACATCTCCATGCAGGTTGCATGGTACAGAAAAGCCTAACTCACCAGACTTCAGAGCTTCTGTTAGCGTATCACTAAAAAGCTAGACCCAAACTATGATATATAGGGTGCTAAAGATTTTGTTCTCCCTAATATGCCATTTTGACGGTTATGCTTGTAGCATACTGGTGCAGCTGACCTGCTCCAACCTCTTTTTAATGTACATGACTAGTGTTGGCTGCACATCATTGCTCAGGGTTGTGACAGTGGACTATGCCTGTGCAACGTATATCAACACAGCTGCCTGGAGTCTATGGTATTCCAACAGTGTATGTGAAAAGATAATACAAGAACACAACTAGAGGAAAGTTATCCCTGTATTACAAAATATGCCATTGTAACAGAATTGTCAGATATTTCACTTAAAAAATTGAAGAGCAAATAAGCCACTGCAATCATGCAACCCAACAAACCAAAGAATTTAGCAAGGTGAGTTTCTGACTTACACTTTTGTTTCGTAGTCTTTCCATGCTTTATCAAATGGCTTCTTTAAGTCCTGTAAGGAAATAGAAAAAAAAAATTATCAAAAAATCAAATTGTTTGTAAAAGTACATCTGTTTAAGTGGATTCAAATGACTTAACAACTAAAGATTTAAAAGAAAAGTAACAATTTCAGTAAAGGAGGCCGTGGCCCTGGGCATTAACCCTGTTCTAAATTCTAAAACTTAATTAAACTGGCTTAAAGGACTTTGAAAAGATCTATAGTTAGAGATGTGAATTATGTATTCTGCTGGAACATAAAATTTGTATGTTTATTGTAAATCTGAACTCACGTGCTACTTGCAAACACATTTAAACTTAAATGCTACTTGCCAAACATCTTTCATTTACATCCAGACCTTCATCTCAGGCACCTGGATACAACTAGCTAAATCCCTTTAGCTGCTGAATGGCAGAGATCCCATCCCCATTAAAATGCAGACCAATGCATCTGAATAAAGCCTTGTCAACACACAATACAGCATGAAGGCAATGAATACAGAACCATGTGGCAAACACCTGCAGTCCCATGTGAGGGAAATACTCGATTTTTGGCAACACAGAAATGTGCAGAACTTCGTTACCTTACTGAATTTAGCAAAGCTACAATTTTGCCCTAAAATGTGTTAGCATTTTACTGATTGATTTTACATATTGCTTGGGGCTACTATTTATTCAAACATCATTACAGGCGAATCCAAGGCCAGCTAGTTACCAATAAAACTTTTCAAAAATGTTCACATCTGCATAAGTAACTTTACCCAGTTGACCATGCCTTAAAAAGCAGGAGCTTTCCAAGAGGCATCCATATAATATACCAGAACTACATGGAACGGGCATTCTACAGTTATAGAATGCATGTCTACACTAGGATCACAATTCATCTATCCCTTGCTTTTCAGAAATAAGTGACACTTGGGCTCATTGCAGACTTGCAGTCAACTGCAGCTTTTTCAACCATGCCCCTATTCAAATGTTTGGGAGTAGCTGGGAAACACTTTGTGCAGACTGTTGCAGTTGGTTGCAGTGTGGTTCCTGGAAGCGGCAAAGCTTCTGGCTTCACACTTGCATTTTCTTCACTGGAGAAAAGTACCACACTGTAACAACAAAGGCAGTGCGAATTAACAAAAGGTGCATTTTGCCACTTCTGGGCGCATATCAGCAGTTAGCAATGCACCTAAGAGCATTAGGAACCTAAGTTTACTAGAACCAGGGAGAATTTACTAAAATTTGTAGAAAATATAGGGGTTAGGTCTCAAATACTAATCATAGAGACCACAGGCAAGAAAAGCATCTGCTGAACCCCAAGAAAAGCAAATATGATGTTAATTCAAGAGGCATCTGTATTCCTACATTATTCTTGGCATGCTTTGTGTACCAGTTCCAGGCCCATGCAATCATTCTCCATGAAACTTTGCCTCTGTAGAGGAAATTACTGTAATGATGACCAGTCACTGTTCTCTCTTTGTATAGCGTGTCTGGTCTCGTAGCCAACCCAACGTAGTTTTCTACAGGCAACTTGTAGTGATTGGGCCCAGTGGGTCCATCCAACAGCTCTACCTGCACAGGCAATGTACAACAATCTACAACACAATAATATGTCAATACTACTTTTACAAAGTAATTACTGTTTGCAAGGGTATTTGGTGCACAAAGTGGATCTATATCCTATGTGGCTATTCAGAAGAACTTGTTTATGCTTAGAGTTCAGCTTCAACTGTAAGATAATATAACAAGCAGAATGAATCAGTGCATGATTCATACAATGTGAACGATAAAGTAAGCTCACTTACCCCTTTTACACCTTTGAGATCTCCTTTTAATAAACTATCCAGTGGGAATGTTATAATGTTGTTCATATTTTGTACCTGCAAAAAAAGCAACAAACAAATGATTAGCATAAAAAATATTCTTAAAGATGAATTCAACTCTGCAACCTTAAAAACACAAACAGCAATGTTATAGGCAGATGAGGTGCCAGAGTTTTAATGTTGTTACTCCTCAGCAGCTTGCAATGTGAAATATATGCACACCCACCCAAGAACATCAACACTACTGGCCTCAATCCTGTTATACTCATGCCGTGGGAATTAATATGATTCCCTTTTTACTCCCCCAAAAAATTTTTTAAGCATGGATGATGCCTGGAATAAAGGTGACACCAACCTTTTAGGAAGAGGGTCTAGTCAAGGTACATTATTTAGTATGAAGACTTAACTTAAAATCCATCCAAATCCAAAAGAAGGCTACTATTAAATTTTGTGAATGTTGCATTTGTTTAAATTCCAGCTTACATTTGCAGACGTTTTCCTAATTAGCTAAAATAATGCTAGATATATCTAACTAGTAGGGCTGAACCTGTGTTTTTTTCAATCATCTGTAAGCAGAAGTCTATTTTTTTTTCTTTTTATTGCAATGTGCTACCCTGGAACACAGGATGGTGAATTTTTTAACACATTGGGGACATGTAAAAGAAAGTTCTGCTCTGGACTGTATTATTTAAGCCAAACAGGCTCCAATGTCTTTTATGAATGATGAAGAACCACAAACTTTTTTTTTCCAAATAATTCCACTATAGCAAAGCTTTCCAATTTGGGATGTCCAATGGTCCACACTTGCACATAGTTGGCCCATTTCTTTTCCTATTTGAAACTTACAGAGTTATGCAACATTAAAAAATAAATGCAAAGAAGATGTGTCTAAATTTTGCATACATTTTTCACATTATAAAAAAAACATTAGGTAGTATTCTGTCCCAGAAGACATTAATATTTAATTGTTCGCAATTCACAGTCATAAAAAGGGAGCAAATGTCTGAGCATCAAGGCAGGATAGCATCTGTACAACTACCCTCACATTAACATGCAAAAATCTGGGAGATAGGAGCAGGTCCATAGTGT
>NC_092861.1:22126772-22184821 GCF_032062135.1 Pyxicephalus adspersus
AAAAAAAACAGTACTTTGCCAAACAGGATCCAGCTTGTGCTGAAAAATGTTAGATTTTTGACAAAACCCTAGGTACTAGAAGACGACAGTACAAACCATGACACCTGATGGTCAGCACATCTGTCAAGTGATCTCATAGAAGACGCCTGTCTACGTAGACCGTTCACAGGCTGCTGGTTTGTGTCTTCCCACAAGACAACAGTGTCAAAAAAAAAGACAACAGCAATGTTAATGAGAAAAGGAATCAAGGGAAGTGTATTTTAACGGACCACAGGTGCTGGACTTTACAGTATGTTAGTGGAATCCATCTTGGTCACCTCACCTTGCTAAGCTCTAAACCAGAGAAGCTATGGCAGATAATCTGCATTGACACAAGCTAAAAAAAAGTAAAGTTGGCTAACAGGGCATAAAGCACTGAAAAATAATACCTCCAAACAGATCTTTAACAACACCCTTTACAACATCCTATAGTAAAGCAAAACCTCTAATCATCAAGATCCTAAAGTCCCAGTGGGACTATAATGGGATTTATAAAGCTCTATCTGGGGTGACATCACTATAGTGCTAGTGATTGGAGATAGGAAAGAATAAGCTATGGACTTGCTTGCCACCATATCTGGAACCACTAGTGCTACATTTTGGGCTTTTGCAACATGGACTTCTAAGTTTGTGGTACCCCTGCTATTGTGGTTTACTGGCCGCTAGACCCCGCATGTAGAAGTTATAGAACTTCAGTCAACACTGCTCTCCAACTGCTTATGTGTGTACGAACACACGGATATAAATCCAGTTTTTGTACATGAACAGTTAGGAGGAGGGGGTACAAAAATACAAAGCAATTAAACACAACAAAAACTAAGTGCGACCTAACGCCTAAAGGTAACTGCACTGGAAGAGTACACACTAACTGATACCAAATGCCCCTTTACTTTAAACATCTTGCATACATCTGCCAAAAGTCCATGTACACCACATCTACATGGCATATGTCTGCCAAAAGCCCATGTACACCAGATCTAGATGGCATACGTCTGCCAAAAGCCCATGTACACCAGATCTAGATGGCATACTACCATCACAAATCTAATTCTATTGTTCAATGTTCTTTTTATGGTGAACGACGCCAAGCCTTTGTTAGCTTCTCTTCCTATACAAGTCTTTGCAAATGCAGCTAAAACTGGTCAAATGCAGGTCAACCGCAATTAATTCTCAATGATCTCAAAATCAGGCAGGTCATTAAGGTGATTCAATCACAAAGCTATAGGGAAGTAAAGAAAGCTGCACAAATCTGCAACAACTGTCATGCTCCCTCTTTTACTCCATATGCCAGGCCATTCTGATTGGGCCGAGCCGAGTACTACATCATGATTGGGCAAAGCCAAGTACTACATCACCATACCTCACGGGTCAAAAATAAATTGTTAGGGATAAGAAGGGCAGATATGCTTTAATTTAACCTTACCAGAAAATACAAATGTCCAATCATACCAACCTGGTATTTAAGGGGGTAGTAAAGGTGTCACAATATAAAAATTGATCATTTGGAATTAGCTTTACATTGCATGACAGCATATCCAGATTAGTGACCCCACGTTATCTAGTATAGCTTGGCCACCCAGCCAGTAAGGAGCAGCGGCACATTGATGAGCTCCTCTGTCAATTCAGCTCCTTCCGCCAATCTGCATTTTCCATGTCATTACATGCAATGTAAGCAAGCTATACTGGCCCCTGGTACCCGTTTACCCACTTGGCAGTCTCAGTAACTATATGGAGAGGCTGTGATAAAGACACAAATATGCACACTAGGTGTATTTTTTTTTATATTGTGCATTTTTTTATGTTATAATGCATTTTAAATAAAAAAAATATGTAACTGTAATATTAGTTTGTATTGCTAGAATGTACGGTACAAGTTCGTAAGACAGAACTTTAATTCTGATAGTATACGTAGTATACCATCTTGCTATAACTTGTTCACAGGTATTAACATTCCTGTGATATATCTGTGAAAAATGTATCAATAGAAAATATTTTTAACCTCAAGCGAGTCCGTTATCCAATTAAAAGTAAAGTGTCTGTAGGTGTGTCCTAATTGCCTGCATTTATTCCTGCCTCAATTTACTTTCAGTACACTTTAACTGTCTCTTTTCTTAAGCCATTGTGTAGTTTTAAGAAGAAAGTGGTTATAAAGTATGAAACACAAAATCTGAGGAGTTACCTCTGCAGCTGGGACTTTTAAGGCCAATAAATGTAAATTGCAAAAATATAAATCCAAACCAAATCTTTATTTAACATCATTAAAAAACTTTAAAAATGTGAAGCAAACTATTAAAAATTCCTGTCTGGGTTGCCTAGACAGAAAGGTAACCCTGCTGGTTCGACGCGTTTTTGTGGAATATACCAGCTTCTTCAGGATCAGAAAAGACAAGAACATCTGATTATTGCAGCACATAGGACCCACCTATCAGGTGAGAGCAGATGAGGACACCAACTTTAGGGCTATTTTTCAATCCACATTAGTCTCTATTATCACATTGTGGTCCATACTGACTATCTTCTTTAGAATCTCATTCCATTCATATCACCAATTGTTTATGGCTTTTTCTCAGCCATTCAAAAAATCATCTCTTGCAGCCTCCAAGTTCAGCTAAAGCCCCAGCCGTCCCCACAAGTGGTGTCATATATATATAACATATTTTGCAGTGCTGTACATGAAATATGGGTTGCAAATGACAGACAGATACAAACAATGACACAGGAGGTGGATGGGACCAAAAGAACTTTCAATCTAAGAGGAGGGGGGAAGCTTAGTATAACATCAACCTTAAAATAAAAAAACTAACGAAAATGCAACATTTGTTCTTTACAGGATATCAGTTGCCCCAAAGATGTAGGCAAATTTAAACAGTAGCTATGTTCTACTATTCAGACACGAAGGAGACATCCTAGCTGTTCTTTGAATGATAATCACACTTGATAATTCACATCATCTGTGCTGTCATTCGGCAAGTAAGAAAGATTATGATTCCTGAAGAGTGAACTAAAATGCTGTCTTGTTTGGAGAAAAACGGCACAGATGTTTAATGGAGCAGAAAGGGTTTGAAAACCAGACTGCAAATTATCTCATTCCTCCTGTGCTGCTACCAAAGGGATCTACAGAGACGCTTCTTGCAACCACAGAATGACTGATAATTGGCAACCTCAGCAAGAAACCACTGGGTCTCCTCTCTCGCCATCACTAGTGATGTGGGCTGAAGAGACTAGGAAGCCGATGCTGGCCGCTCAGCAGCTGTTATCTCAGTTTTCTATTCAGAAATCTAAAGAGTCACGTCTTTACCTCCCCCAACAGTAGGAATCATAATACTAAGACTTTATTTATGTGCAATATACATTCATGAGGACTTATAACTACATCATTTGTCTCCTTCGGACACTTTTTACCTATCCTTCGGCACTATAAAGGTAGACAACTCCCTCTATGGGTTTACTATGGTTCCTTTATTTTCTTTTCTTACAATTGTGTAATGTGGTAAGTGATGAAGAAGCAGAGGAAGCCTAAGTAACAACCTCCATTATGGTAACATATATCCCATGGAGCCTAGCTTCAATTAACAATTGAGAAGAAAGCTGCATTTTTTATGTTTGCATGTAATGCAATTAAATGTAACAAATACACTTCCTGGCCAAAAAGAATGCCTAAAGCTACGTACACACTTCCAATTATTATCGTTGGTAAACGAACGCCGAACAATCCTGCACGATATCTGCGAACGATCGTAAAGCACCGATCCTGTACATACAGATAACGACACGATCGTTCGCAGATATTGTACACACGATAGATGCGATCGTTTGAACTAAACAGGAAGTGACGTGCACCACAGGAAGTGAGCGAACGTTCGTTCACCGCGCATGCTCAGACCATGGACGATCAATGAACGATAGAACACACGATGAACACACGATAGATGGTCAACGATCGTCGTCCAATCCGATCCGCCGGTCCGGTCGTTCATTTCCAACGACTATCCTCATTCGTCGGCGTCGTTGGTTACTTTTTTTTACAAACGATTTTTGCCCAATCGATCGTTCGTCGTTCATTTCCAACGATAAAAATTGGAAGTGTGTACGCAGCTTAAGTCTCTGGGGGTAGTGTTATGATCTGGGGTTGTTTCAGTTGCTCAGGTCCAGGTTCAGCAATGTTATTTACCCAAAATAGTGACCAGTTTTGATTGATTTTTTTTTCTTCCCTGATGGCATGGGTATATTCCAAGATGTCAATGCCAGGATTTACCAGACATAGATTGTGAATGACTGGTTGAATCTTTGAGTTGAGGTGGAAAAGACTTCATGCAATTATCTAACTCTCCCATGGTCAATATCAGATCTTGGTGAAAAATTCACGGGACCCTGTACGGAAATAAATGTTGCGATGATACATAAGCTTCTCAAAATGAAAGGACAGCAAATATGTGTCCTAATTAAAGCTAAAGCCACTTCAATGAAACAAAGTGTGGGATTTTTTAGGCTAGACAGTGTATAATGCTATAAAGAGATATAAATTTCACTTTCTAACCAAAGATCCAATATAAACATTGGGTTTCCTGAAATCTGAAGTCAATTTAAAAAGATTAAAAGAATATGAAGAAAGATTAAAAAGATAATCCTAAACATCGAATTTTCTAGGCCATGGTTGGACATAAAGTGATCAGCCATGTTTATACTTATTGACCAAATGGAAGAATAACCCTATAATGGATGATGCTAATCGAATGTGGAGCTTCCTCAACATGATCCTGTGGTTTGCTCCACCCCACAATTGGACGGGTAGAATATCATACACGTGTGTCGTGTTTTGGGTTTGGCAACGGTTTACCAATACATTGGACTGGGAGGCGAGCAGTGGATCTTCTTGTGTGTAAAAGGCCTAAGATGAGTTATACATTATTACTATCCGCCTGAACTTGAGCTTTAGTCTAAGAGAAACTTACGGAGGGTTTCATAGGCAAGTTCTCATTTTACAAGCTATGTGTTGTCATTATTCTGACGTATCGTCCTCTGATTTTCTCCTCACTATGCAGGCTCACTTCACATCTCTAAATCTTGCCTACTCATGTAAAACTGGAACTATTAACATAAACAAACACTTCACTACTTCAAATAGCTTTCAGACATATTTCTAAAAAAGTTCCTCCTCCTTCTTCCCACTGAATGACCGCAGGAATGTAGCACGGGGCGGCCCCGCGCTGGAAATCACCGTTTGCACCTGTCAGTAACTGCTCGGCTTGCCAATTACAACACAGCGAACAAGGCAGGCTGAGATCACAGGGAATTACCACAAGGATGTGGTCATTACTCTCCGTAATGGAAAAGATTTACCTTGGCTTGTAAAAGCTTAAGCCTAGCCTATAGTACCACAGGGAAAACTGAACACCTCAACCTAATTCAGAATATTCCAGCCAAGTCCCTAAACCTGCCAGTTCCTAAAGTTTCCTACAATCAAACTTTTCAGCAGGACATGAACAAAAATGTTGCTGCTTGGAGGTCATTCGTAAATTACATTGTATACAGTTTAAACATTTCACATGTTCCAAAATATTATACATTATTATACAATTCTGAATTCCTGTAGAATTGTATAGTAATGCTTGAAGTGAATGAAGGCCTCCTGACACATGCTTGTGGGAAAAGCTGAAGTAGCACAAAGCAACCAGATTCTCTTCTCCATTTTATAAACAAGATTTGGAATTCTTTATACTTGATATAACTATGTTTGCATGTGAAATTAGAAAAATATAATACATAAATTTAAAATACATTATTGCATTTTATTGCAGAAATTCACACTTGTGTTCCTGTGAAAACCTATTTTCCATATGTTCTAAATTTCAATATTCCCTATGTGTATTTGATTTAAATGACATCTCATACAGAAGAACTAAACTGCATAGCTTACTAAATTTTTTTTCAAGGCAAATTGTGCAAAATATTGAGAATACAAATTGTTGCAGATATTCATATTAGCAAATGAATATAATAATCAGATGAATGATCTGGTAACGTTACATGAACAAAGGCAGTGACTTTATAACATTAATGTGAATTGCTCCACATGCAATTCACATTAATTCCTAGCAATAAGGAAAACCTACATAATACATTTTATTAGATTGTTACACATTTCTGTCTCAACCAGCTACAATCTAAGCATGTGACAGCAAAATATAGAACACGTTCCCTACTGGGAATTCCTGCTGTATAGGCCTGACATCACATCCATCACAAGTACATTAATAGACACCGCTGGATGCCAGAATGCTAGGAGAAAAAAAACGTAAAGCATAGCCTTCGTCGGGGAATGAAAAAAAAAAAAATTTGAGTTAAAACCTATCTCTGGGGAATTGATCCCATATATTACAATGCTAGCAGGTGCTACTGTACAAGCAAATTGTAGAGTAGTACTGATTAAAGAAAACCTTTAATTAGGAAGTGTAAATCTTGCCACTGCTGAACCCAATATTTCCCTGGCTGTCAACAATACTGCACATGCATGAGTTGCATTAGGGTAGCGGATTCAATTTTATTCACATCCAATACACTAAAGCCAGACACAGCAGCATTATAGCGCACGGTAACACTGAGTGTGGTTTTTGGTGTGCACTGGCAGACTTAACACAATGTGCCTGATTTAATAAAGCTCTCCAAGGCTGGAGAAGATACACTTTCATCAGTCAAGCTGGATGATCCAGCAAACCTGGGATGATTTCCTCAAAGTCATTAGTTAAGCAAATGTTTTGAATCCTGGGTCAGATCCATTCCAGGTTTGCTGGATCACCCAGCTTTACCAATAAAAGTGTATCCTATCCTCTCTATAATGCAATGTGCAAGGGTCATCAAAGTACGGTGCAGATGTGAATCTGGTCTCAAATGCATACTTTTTAATGGTCAATGAATCAAATACTGAATCCAGGGACAGTCAAGGCAACAAATATTTCAAGACAAGGCTATGTTCCCAGGTCAATTATTTGTAAACCAGAAAAAGAAAAGACCATAGTAAACATATGACATTCACCTTTCAATGATCACATTTAAGAATACAACATGTTTACCATGTCAATATACATACAGTGTGAATAAATCAATGCATTCATGAAGTTCAAGTAAGATGTTGGCAAATTTAAGGAAATGAAAAATTTACTGTATATAGTTTTTATTCTTCAAAGATGTAAAAATGTATTAAAAAAAAAAAACACATATTAAATTGATGGTATCCTTTACCATATAGCCAGAGATTGGATTAGTGATGGAATTTAAGACAAAGTAAAATACAGGAGGGTAGTATTATAACAATTCTCTCAACTGTTCTCCTAAAACACTTAACGGTTTTTCTTCAGAATCAAGGACAGATTGTAGAACCATTTGTTCTTTTTTTCTATGCTTAACAGTCTGCATGGGACAAAATGATGAAAGCATCGCAGTTGCTGGACAGCTCCCATGCGGTGTCATTTAAATGAACTGCACAAAGTGATAGTCTGCACATTCAATAAGCACGCTGCATGAGTGAATGAAAGAGTCAGTTTGGTCTCGTTCATTATAGCAGCCAGCATCATTCTTCTTTATTACACTGTGTGTACAGAACAAGCAGCTGGGTAGATTCTAGACAAACACAATCCAAGCAGAGAAGACACTAGACAGTCAAACAATTGTGAGTCAAGATGCCAGCATGAGAAGGATTTTAAACCAGTGACTACTGCCGTTTCTGGATACAATGGGTTGCAAGAGACATACTCCATGTTCCTTGTATGACAACTGATCTTGTTAGTGTGATGCCAAGGATAACCAGTTAACTGGGAAAGCAACACATGACAGTTGGCCTTGGGGGTCAAGAAGTATAAATCGGGCCCTGGCCGAGTTGGAAGAGAATCATTCTTTCATGATCCTTTCCAATGACAAAAGAATGAAAGACGCATAAACAAACGCCATTCTGCTCTATGGAGAGGGGAGAGCAGAACCCCACTGTGCTCTCTCCCCTTGACTTGCATTGCGGCCGTACACGTCAGATTCTCGTCCGATATCAGCCCAGAGGCGATAATTGGACAATATTCATCTGAACGTAGACTTATACTGCCTGCATATGGAATACTCTCCTGACTATGGTCTAGAATGGAAAAATGGGTATGCAGCCCTTCAAAATGGTGCACACTTTTACAACTATTGCTGGAAGCCTTTGCCAGGGGTCAGTGGTTTCCCAAAACAGATCACATTCCCCAAATGTTGAGATGGTTTAGAAACAGTTTCATGATACTATAGATAAATGTAAAATTATGCACTTGGGAGCTAACAACATGCATGCTTCATACTGTCTAGGGGGAATACATTTGGGGGAGCCAGAAATGGAAAAGGATCTGGGGGTTCTGGTAGATCATAGACTTAATAACAGCATGCAATGCCAAGCTGCAATATCTAAAGCTAGTAAAGTACTTTCTTGTATTATAAGAGGAGTAGACTGCAGAGATGGAGACATAAATCTGCCCCTGTACAAAGCATTGGTGAGACCACATCTGGAATAAGCAGTCCAGTTTTTGTCACCAGTTCACAAAAAAAGACATTGTGGAATTGGAGAGAGTGCAGAGAGTTACACTCAGATCACTCTAGTCCTAAGTTGAGCCAAATGGGGGATAGGTATACTTTAAAGTCATCTTACTTCCAGGGCATCAAAACACAGGCAGGTATGCTAAGTAAATACCAGTTTCAGCAAGAAGTCTGCATATTGGCCCATTACTCACGGTGCCTTACTACTGAGTAGAGTGTCTGCCCAAACGACTGATTGCCAAAAAGTAAGGAGCAAAAGATAGCAGACCGAGGACCAATGTTCTAACAAGGTGGCATTTGCCTGCTAGAGCACCTGGATTTAGGTGATAAGGTGTTCCAATGAAGTTATGGGCAGACATGTCTGGAAGTCTACATCAAGATATTGCTTGAAAACAGATTCGTATTTAGGGGAATAATTTATATTATTTTCATATTAGCAAACTGTACAAAATTGACCTAGTGGATATCTGTGTGTTGGAAATTGCAATCTAATTAATGACAGAGAAAAAAAAAATGAATTACAGCAGAAGTCCTCTTAAAAGGCCTTTTGCTTTTAGTAATATATTTGTAACTAGAGCTCTGTTTATAGACCTACAAGGAGTTAAGAAAAGTAATCAATGTGCTGCAAAAGGTGATGAAACAATATTTTTACCAGGGAAATAAATGAATAAAAAAATTCATCCAAATGTTGTTTTTGTGCCTATGAGACTAAATATTTAGCTGTCTGTTCTTCCATGTCATACAACTCAAAGTACAGTATTTTCATTCCACAATAACTACATAAAGAATCAAGATAATACATATTTCTAGCTTACCAGATTTTTAAAAAGTGCAGTCAGCTCCTTGGTGAAGACAGAGAATTTTAGGAAAGCTGTGCCTAAGTCAGGGTCATCTCTGCAGACACAATTGCTTCCAAATTTTTCCAGTGCTTGTGTATACTGTTCTTCATTCTCAACATGAGCTAAAAAGAAACAAAGGAATGTAATAGGTACAGCGTTCTGGAAAGGACACATATTTCCAATGTATGCTATAAGGTTCCATGCACCAGTTTATGTTTCAGCTTAAGGAATATGAATGTGGATAACAAAACCTCCTCCAATAGATTTGCCACACCATTACGATTTCTAGGAACAGAATTCAATTTACAAATAGGTACCTGAAATGATTAAACTGACCGTTTTACTGCCATAAAATGCACAGATGTGAATGAAATTCTCTGAATTAATTCTCAGCAACCTTTCAGTGGTGAGTCACCCGACAATTGCCAAGGCATTAGTCAGACTATCTGCTGAAGAGCTTGGAAAAAGAATACAAAGCAATGCACGCTAACCAGGGTTTCCGCTTGAACTCTGTGCCCCATTTTTGACATGGATCAGGTGACAAGCAGCAGAATGAAAGAAGAATGCCAATAATTCAAGCTATGTATTTCAGATACCTCTTTACTTTGTTTTGTGTCAAATTACACTGGTTAGGATGATGTTTAAGTTCTTAAAGATGGTGCCTACACATATTCCATAGGGGGTACAGAGAAAGTATACCCATGTTCAGTAAGAGGATTTATTTTAAGTAAATTGGTCATGCTAGGGAAGCTTTTATAAAGTATCAGGTTTAGAAAGAAACAATAAATATATAATTGAGGAACTGAGAAGCTTTAACTGGACTACAATTCTCCAGTGTCGTGAAGGTAGAAAAGCTTTAAACCAGCTGCCAACAAAATATTTAATGGCAACATATTTAACATTTCATGCAACCATTGAGACTTTGCAGTACTTGGCATACCTGAAAATTAGGAGCCCCTGAGACTTACACCAACATAAGCATTTTTTTTTAGTGAGAAATTTTTTTTTGACTAAAGAAACTAAATTTAGTATGCAATCACATTTCTGCACATTGCTGAGGCTACGACTAAAACTGAACCGCTGTGCTTATTTTTGGAGCACTCACACCAGACACAATAGAATACATTTTCATGATTGTTTTACTTGACAGAGGAAACAAAAGGCAACAGACTCATCCCAGTTTCCCCATTTTAGAATATTCTAATGCACCACAAGATTTACACACAGTCCAACTTTTAGACCCAAAACCTGTCTTCACAATTGTATTTTAAGAAGTAATTACTGACAACAATTGAAAGCAATGTTGAATGTTTTCCAGCAAACATCGCAAATGAATGCAATATAATTCAAACTAAGTAAACCACCATAGCTATAACCCTGAGAGCACATTATGATCACTGGGAATGTACGTACAGAAACCTGTCCTGCATGCCTTCCTTTATCTCATGAATTCCTGTGTTATCAATCTTATTTAAACTTCCAAAGCAGGTTTGAACTTAGGGGCTACAAGACGGAAATCGATCCAGAGGAAGGCAAAAAAGCCCTTTATAAAAAGAGTAAGATTGCTTTAATTTTGATCCTTTTTTGGCAATTGGACAATCTCCACTTGGAGCTCTGATTTTTTTAATCTGTTAGTTTTGAGTCAGTAACTCAGAAAATACAGAATGCAGTGCCAGGCAGCCAACTGTCCTTTTTAGACCATGTCAGCCTCTATTTTCCTTTTCATACAAGTTACCTTCTGTTCTAATAACAATGGTTTCTTGCTTTCCATTACGTTCTAACACGTGCCACTGATATCAGCACATAAAACAGAGCCCGACTCCTCTGCCTTTATGGGTGCAGCTATACAGGGCATGAAACATATCACATCTAGGTCAACAGTATAAAAACGCATTTATTTTTACCACTTACTCTCAGAAGCATGAAATGACCATTTCACTGGTATTAAGCTTTAAAATAAGGCCAAAATCATAAATTATTAATTTACTTTGCAAGAGATAATCATTGCACTAATCTCTAATTAGTGTGATTAGTATACCTAGCTCCTATATGACAGTCTAGACAAATCCCAAATACGGTTATCCTGTTATGCAAAGTCCTTTGCTAGTACTCATTAAATTATTAATATTATTATTAATAAACAGGATTTATATAGAACCAACATATTATGCAGCGCTGTACATTAAATAGGGGTTGCAAATGACAACCAGATACAGACAGTGACACAGGAGGAGAGGACCCTGCCCCAAAGAGCTTACAATCTAGGAGGTGGGGGAAGTAGCACACAATAGAAGAGATTTGTAGTGGTGGGAAGTAGTGACCGTTTCAAAAGACAGAAGATAGGTAGGCAAGTTTGAAAAAATGGGTTTTGAGTGCCGTTTTAAATGAGAAGTAAGAGCAAGCTGAATAGGACAAGGAAGACCATTCCAGAGAGTTGGGGCAGCTCTAGAAAAGTTGTAGCCGTGCGTGTGATGAGGTTATGAGTAAAGAAGTCATTAGTAGGTCATTGGAGGAGCGAAGAGAGCGGCTAGGGGAGTACTTTTTTTTGGCAGGTCAGAAAGGTAAGTGGTTAAAGAACTGTGGATTAATAAATACCCAGCTTGGGGTCCTTCACCTCCAATTATATTGGTGACTATAGGAATACTGGACACAAACAAAAACACAGTTGTTCATTTGAGCAAATCTCTCTTTTTTCCCAGCATGCCTCAGGTTTTGTTAAAATAAAATGTGCAATGAAAGCAGAAGGTCGTTAAAAAAAAAAAAAAAAAAAAAAAAAGTTATCAATATTAAAGCAAAACTGAACTTTCAGTTTAAATCCATTAACTATATTTCAGATTTAAAAAAAGTTCATAGCCCTCAATCCCTGGCACATTTGCAGTCCTGTTGCTGGAGATCTCTCATCCATGGTAGAGTCCAGCCATGAAGAAGTGACAGATATAAGCAGAAATGTGTAAGTTTCCCTGCACATTTTCATGATCCTGTTACTGGAAATTTCTCAAAGCTCTGGATTTGTTTTTTTTTGTTTTTTTTTTTTAGAAAGCCCAATTCTGAGTAGTAAAGTCTGTCCCCTGCTACAGAGAAGTTCCTTAGCTACCCATAAAAGCATGGGGGCCAGTCCATCCTACTGAGCATGTGTGCAGATATATTCTGCCATCACTTGTCTACAATGGAGGAGGGTTATTCATATTTTTGCATTTAAAGCAGAACTAAATCAAACTGCAAAAAGATTCGAACCTGTAAGAGGAGTGGTTGGAACAGGATCGAAAAAAAGTGAGTTAGTTCTGCTTTAAAACGTGCATTTTATGTACCAATATGCATCTTCAAACTGGTCTTTATGCATTCCACAACATACATGTTATCTTCTAAAGTTTGTGTGTTGTCCTGTAAATATGAGAAGATACATATGCTAATTTTAAACTCCTCTTAAATAGAAAGGAGCCAGCGAACTCTAGACATGTTTACCTGGCCATCTTGACTGTTTTGCTAGAAAATCCTATTTTCAGTGCTTGATGACTCCAAGCTCAAATTACAGACACACCTAATTAAATCTAAGAGTGAATAACCATACCACCCTTTACAGCTCTATACACATACTTTTTAATTAGACTGCCATAAAATAAGTCATTGCTGTGTTTTATTCTCGGTCATGGCTGCACAAAGTTTTAAAAATGTTTTTTAAATAAAATGAGTCTCAAAGTGTATGAATGTTAACGTACCTATGACATCCAGGTTTTCCTTTAAGAACCACAGTTATTTAGACAGAAAGGGAGGAAAAATATCATCAAGAGGAATGAAGCAGAAAAAAAACAACAGTTAAGTATTGGCTGCAGTTTCTTGTACTTAAAACACAAATGTGTTTTTCATACTCCAAAACATCCATAATGAAGGTTGGCATATAGTGATGTTCAATATATTGCATCCATAATGCAGATCTGACCTGCTCATCTCCTGGATATCAGCACCTCGCACCCCCTGCCAAGGCTTCTGTATTTATACTACTTGGATTTCGCCAATTATGGCAATCCTTGCCATTTATCGGGCCAGGCTTAAAGCATACGTAAACTCAACATTTTTACTTTACATAAAAGGGTAGACAACTCGTTTATATCTAAAGGGAAAATGTTATTTATTTTTTAATTTTTTTTAAAGTGCAAAAGCCTGCTTAGGCGATCAAGAATGAATGGGAATGCAGAGCCTTTCAGGATACCTATGTCACGCATCCCAGAAGGCTCTGGGTGCTCCTTCTGTGCATGCACAACATCTCGGACATGCGCAGAAGGGCCATTTTTTCTACTAAGGGAAAATGATGTTGATCCCATGCATGCCCAGTAGGATCGGCTTTTTTTGATCTCGCACCTGTGCAGTGGTGACGTGTCTAGAAGACTGAGTAAGAAGACGGAAGAGAAATGTGAATATGGCAGCGTTCTGGAGCCAAAATTAAGATAAATTCCAGGACGACGCAGGTCCGGATCGCGAGAAGGACCAGCGCCATTGAGGGACCTGTGGCATTAAAGGTAAGTGTGATTTTTTTTGTTTTCAATTTAGTTCTGCTTTAAGGAGTCAGTTAGGAGTAAGGCAGCTTCTCATTTAGGATCGGATGTTTTAGGGGCCAGTGGTTTACAGTGTTAATATGAACACACTTCTCAGCAGATTCTGTACAGCAAGAAGAATAAGCATTTTAATGAGGCAATTATGTAGGGCAGCTTACGACGTTTGGCATGAGGGCACACGAAAAAAAGGCTAAAGCATTGGCAATGTAAAGTGCGAAGTGGCGTGCCATTAAATGGTATAGGATTGTATCACCTGTGAGATGAATAATGTCATACTGCAGGACAGCAGTGGGGACAGTTGGAGGGCATTGAATATACAGATTTCTATGAATTTGGATGAGATTGGTAAGCAGAGGGATGCCTGGAGCAGGAGATAATGACAGATTAGGAGTGAACTGTCTAGACAGTGAGGGGGAGAAGAGGACTTGGGCACTCCTATTAACCAGCGCTTTTTTCTTAAAATAACTTATGAAATCATATCTGTTAGATACAAAACTATACATAGATATTTTTAAAGGAGGACTCTGCTATCACATGACATCGTTCCCAGGGATCTAACAAGATAATAAAAAAAGGAAATGTGTGACGAACTGATTAACCTTTCTAGGCTCAAATCTTTAAAACAGTAAAAGAAATCAACCAGGTTGTTTCCCCAACCACCTTGTTCCCTCCAAGAAGAGAAAATGCCAGGGAAGTGTCTTCTATATGTTTAAAACACATATATATGGCCCATCAGAGTATGCTTATTAAAGTAAATCTGCTATGCTACGTTAGGTATTTGTATATGCTAAACGAACTATAAAATCCCTTTAAAGCAAGCCCTGTTAACATCTGCAGATATAAACATGTTGGAGCAATGCATCTTTAAAGTTCATAACTGAATCGCTGATTTCTTTTTCCTACTTTTTATTGCACTAGTATCTTTGCAGCTTGCCAAACTTCTAATGTAAACACAGCAGGTGTTTCTAAGTTGTTAGCAATAAACGCAGAATTTTTTTTAGACTAGGTGGTAAAAAAATTGTAGGGGCATGCCAGCCCCTGTATTGTGACCCAAGCCATCAGTAACCACCCAAAAACAGCCCTGTGGTTTTTGAAAAGTGCCGGGTGGTGCTCCCAGGTAAAAGGGGCCAGGGAGAACACCGTATTACAATTCTAAATGGAGGTTGTTTTTTTTTTTTTCAATCTGTGATCTATTCACAGTAGATATGCAGCTAGAGAGCATTATTTTAAAAATTTTTGCCGCTTACAAAAAACATGTAAATAAATGAATGAATACCAATAATCAGGACACAGGTGCACTTATAGCAAAGATCTGTTGATAGATCAGATTTTTAAAATCTTAAGCAAATTGTTTTTTGTTTTGCATGATGTATGTAATTGTTAAAATGCTTGACGGAGCGCTTTGTGTATCCTTCCTATCACTTTTTATGTCCTATCAAGTTCTCCACAGAGTTGTGGAAATGCAGAGGATAGAGACACAGACAAGTAAGTGAGAGAAGCTCCGATAACACTGAACAGACAGCTGAATCCTTGTGAATAACAGAAAGTTTTTTTTACTTTTGTATTGCTTACCTTTCACTTCCTAATTGGGAAACACAACAGGAAGTGATAGAAAATCCCCTTTTAAATAGTTAGCACAAAAAAAGTTATTGTTGAAGGATGTTCTCTTTACTCCAATTCTGGCGATAGCCATTAAAATATACAGTTTAACATCATATTCTGTCCAGTAAAATGGTCAGCAACTGAAAACTGTTCACACACTATCCACAATTTAAAGTTCTGAGTGTATTGTGTCCAAATACACATTATAATATGCCTTGTGCTCCGGCAGCTGTGTGTTCAAATAGCAATACCGCAACTATGGGTTCACACTGTGTGTTAACACATACATCTCAGCTGGAATTGTCGTTTCCCAGAGCGGTATTGTGTACTGAAATGTGTGACACAGACCTAAAGAGACATTCCATAATTCCCACGTACATGAACTGTGCTACAACTCCTGAAATATAAATGACTGTTTATACCGATTTGTAACCCTCTGTAACAGCTCCACCACCACTTCTATTGCCTGAATTGTGAGGCTGTTAAAGCCTTCCATCTATATCCTTTCATTGACACCATCCTATAAAAAGAAAGATAAATCCATTACCACTAGTAAAACAACTGACGGATTGTTTCTGGCACTACACTAACCCAGAAGAACATTACATAACCATGTCCTACAGTGTGTGGCCGCAGACCACAGGAATGGCCAAAGCTGGCACTGCTGGAAAGTTATGTGGGCACCAGAGATTGCATTTTTGTAACCAGCCAACTGTGAACTCGCACATCATACTGATGCCAATAAAAGCAGCTCTTCAAAATTACCCGAGAAGCAGCTGAAAAAAGGAATTGATCACTCTTTTCCTAAAAATAGGATAAAAAAAAAGGGGAGAAAAAAAAAATAAAACTTTTTTGCTATAATATTTAACTTGAATACAGGGATTTCCTATGAAATACTTTTTGTGTTTTGCTGACAGATGAAAAAAAGGGTTGATGCCCTTGGCCCATGCTGACCTGGACCAGCCCCCACCCTGGTCATGGATAGAAGATGTACAGTGATGAGCTATTTTCTCTGTCACCCTAGTCTAGTCTATCACAGTTACCTTTCAGTACGAAAGCTGATGACATTTTGTACAGGTTCTGTGTTTCACACTCTGATTTACCTGTACAAGGACTGCAAGGGGATCACACCAGAACAAATAACAATATATTTATTGGTATAGTATTAATACTTATGCAGTATTAATTTGCATGTATTTTATCCACTTGGAGCTTTACAGATTTGGAGTAGGTTTAGGATTTGGGTGAGATCATCACTGTGCAGCTTGCTGGCGAGGAAACTGTACCTGAAGATCAGCAATGCAAGGATTTCCCTGCTTCATTTATTCTGTGCATTTGTGCTTTCCCTACCTTACCTGCAGTGATAATGACCTCTAGTAGCCATTAATAATCTGTAATCAGGAAGGACAGCTCTGAAAGGAAGGAAAACTGTGCCTAAACCAAGATTCCTTCTCCAAACACGAGACCAACATAGAAAAAAATTGTATGAAAAGCAATGAAAAAAATATTATTTGCAGGGAGACCAAAATATTATTATCGTGGACAAGTCAATTTTTTCACTGCATGCCATTTAGGGCACAACATCCATAGTTCGGTCCTCTTTAAAACTATTTCTCCAGACAATCACCAAAACACTGGGTGACATTCTATCATTTTATCCTGAAGAATTGTCACAATCTAAGGTCTTCCCCTGCCCTGAGGTTGCAATAACGGTTTTGTAAACATCCATCTTTACTATACTAGATCTCACAATCTACAAATTGTGACCTCACATGGTGGATTTTCACCTCCATCATTTCCTCCAAGTGCTTTCCATGTAATTGCTGAGGAAGCTGAAACTGGAGCTGTGAAATCCTGATAGAATACTCCAAAGCCATCTCAACCTCACCATTATAGAGGGCAAGTAGATTGTCCTCCTAAGCCCAGGATCAAAGGCTCCTGACAAGTTGCAGCACTCCAGTAAATCAAAGCTCCTACTAATTGATTTTGCTGCAAATCACATATCATATGTTCTCTAAAGGTGACTTCTGTTAACACTGTAGATTGCAGTGAACTATCACCATGTGACTGATTCTTGCCTAGCTCACAATATTAGCCCCAGGCACAATCCAGATAATGAATCTGTACGGTTAACCCCCTCGGAGCCTGTTTATTCCCAGGCCTTTGTGATAATGAACTTAATACATCATTTCAAACATCCTTGCTTCTGAATCGGTGTTTGCTTCAGCCAAAGCCTCGGCCATCCAGTTTTTCCTTCTGTTTGCTTTTGACCCAATTTTGCAAAGGGTTTGTGCACAGACATAGGAATGTATTTTTACATGCACATCTTGATGCCCGATGATCTGATACGTGTTCGTACATATGGAACAGCTTACACTTAAGTCTATGCTGATTTAAGGGTGAATAAAAGTCACTTTCAAAGACAGTCATACATAAAAACGCCAAAATGATCAAAAGTTTTATTTTTGGGGTTAGCATTTTTTAGTATAGACAATGATTAGGTATGGAGGACAACTTCCGTCACATGCAACCAATATTTAAAACAAATTATATCGTGACTATTCAACTCAAGTCCTCAAGGGCCTGTACATGAGATTTAACCAGGAAAAGGTAATTATAAATATATTCCTAATAAAAATCACAAAATTGTTTTAAAACAAGCCCCCTTGACCCCATCAGAATTAGTCCTGATTCACAACTGTTTGCCCCAACAGTTGCTGCATGTGCATTGTGCCATTGTACTGTGGGAACTCCATGTCTATACATACTGGTTATTATTATTATTATTATAATATCTCTCAGGTTCTATGGGCAATGCTACAAGAATTCCCAGGTTCTATGGGCAATGCTACAATAATTCTCAGGTTCTATGGGCAATGCTACAATAATTCTCAGGTTCTATGGGCAATAAAGCCTAGGATTCATTTGGACAAAAAAATAACATCATCTTTACATGTGTGTGCAGAATCCCAATCCCATGTGGAGAGCTCTTTCATTGCTTGGTAAATTATGTAATTAATTGAACGTCCATGTCTAATCAGATAATACTTAAAGGAAGTCTTAATAACAGTCTTAAAAGTAGAAGAGAAAAGTGTGTTTTTATGCCACCATTTATTATTCTTCACTGAAAGAGCCACCAAATGTAACCCCAATACTGCATCCAAATGGCTCAAAATACACTGTTCATGTCTATATTGAGTCATTAGATTTAGTACTGTCTATCAGACCATAGGCTAATAAAGTGGTTGTCAGAAATCACCAAATACACCTGGCATGTGACCAGTTTATGAACTCACCTTATCAAGCCCCTTAATCACTTAATTATTATTATGATTAAGACAGCCAAAGACACATTTGCAAAACATTTATGCAAGCTCTGTTACATGGTAAATTGTTTGCCACTGTTACACTGCTCTAATAGCGTATACCCCCCTTAACAACCCTAATTATCAATGATAGAGAAAGTACTGCCCAATTTTGAATCTTCTTTTGTCCTGTCTGCTCAGTTGACTAAAAAAAAAAAGCCAAGGCCCTCACGGTGCTCCCGGAACGGAGATTACACAGCCTCTCCATCAGCTACCGGTGCCAGGAAACACATCAAGACTGTTGTAGAAGGAATACTGCCTGGCTAATGGTATATTCCCTACTGCTCAGAGTAACAAAGACATATCAGGCAGTTATATTAAAGGGGAAAAAAAGATAAAGATAAAAAGATATGGACTTATTGTAAAAGTAGCAGAAGCAGAAAATTAAAGATGATCTAGTAGGGGGAACAGATATTGAAACACTTCTAACTAGGTCAGTTTTACAGTGTGCATGCATGAACTCCTTGAAGTCCTTGTGCACAAAAAGACATTTGGTATGTAAATGATCCCAATACATATGCAAATGGCCCCAAGAGATCACTTTGAGGAAATGAAGAAAAAAAAAAGTGATTGGCCTAAAGCTTTAAAAAGGAGTTTTTTTGACAAAATCTTGTGCTCAGTTTTATATTATTATCATGAAGTTCAACAAGAATTTATACAAGAAATAACTAGAAAAGTTGTAAAGAATTGTACTTGGCAAGAGGTCCGGCACTTGCTGTGGTTTTCATTGCTCCTAGTTTAGTGAAAGCCAGCAGTCTTTCTTCATATTTTAGAGGCACTGAGCCAAGACCATATCAAGCAAAAGCTTTGTATGCACACTGCAAAATCCTTGTGACTGATTCTGCAGAAAAAAAAATGATCACCACCATCATTGGTACCAACATGTTTTGTTTCTCCCATTTTCACAACTATTTGCACCCCTGGGGGTACTTCTGATAAATGAATGCACAATTTTTGCTTGTGTAATAGGGGATTCACACATACCTGCATCTTACGGTTAGGAATAAAGCTAGTGTAGAGAGTGTACTAATTCACCTCCTATTAACATCTGATGTGCTGCATACCCTTAATAATATGTAGTGACAAATAAAATGACTGAAAAGAGTAGGGTATTTTTGATGCGGCAGTTTATTAAACAACATAAATTTAGGTTTATATTAAGGTTATACAATGTTAAATCACACAGCAAGTGTATAAATTACTGACTCTTATTAAATCCCTAGGGTAACTGCCATAGGGGAGTGCAAAAAGGCAGACATTGACTCCTACATTTGGACACAGAATTAGGCGTATAGAAATTGGAGAAAAGATAGATGTTGTGTCCTCATGCGTTTCGCCTATAGAGGCTTCCTCAGAGGACTTTGGGACATCCAGCAATGACTGTATACAGATTAAATATGTATATATAAGTGTAAAACTGGCATAAAGCATAAATAAACACATAAAAAACTCAAACTTCTATAAGCCTAATTCTGCGTGCAAACGTAGGAGTCAATGTCAAGCCTTTTGCACCCCCCCCCCCCACCTAATGGCAGTTAATCTAGGGATTTAATGAGAGTTGAGAGTCCGTAATTTAACATTGTAAACCTTGGCTAAATTTATGTTGTTTAACACACTGCTGCATCAAAAAAAATACCCTACCTTTCTCAGTCTTTTCATTTGTTTCTTACAGTTAGGTCTGAAATTAAGTGATTGTATAAAAAAAGGCTTTAGTTCCTCACATTTGTATGCAATCTTATTGTTCAACCCACAGAATTAAAGCTGAAAGTCTGCCGTTCAACTGCATCTGAGTTGTTTCATTTAAAATTAATTGTGGTAATATACAGAACCAAAATTTAAACAAAAAGCTGAGCATGGAAAAAGTAATAGTTTTACCAGATCCACCGCACAAATACCAAGGATCCAAATTCTGTGTGCAATTTTAAAAAAAAGTTTGCAACTCATACCAAAAGACAGTAGTCAAACCAAGCCAAGAATCAAAAACAGTCGTTGTTTAATCTAGCTCAGTTTGAATTAGACCTTAAGGAGGGACAATCAATCAATCAGAGGTGGATTGCTGCGATTTTTTTTTCTATTTATAAAAAATTACATCATCATCCACAGCTTTAGGTCATCCTCAAAGCAAAGGATTAGCACATTTTTAAAGCACTCAAAGCCACAAAAAACTTCCCTCTTCTGACCAACTTTTTTAATTTATTTATTTTTGCATTAGTCTTCTGGTCAGCGCCTGGCTCCCCAATTCTTTCCTTTTTTAACAACAGTTAAACAGTTTGCCAATTAGTCCCAAAAAGATTGTTTCAACCTTACTCCCTAAATCCAATCACAGGAACTGATTCTGCCCTTTCTGGTAAGCTTTGCACTGTGGTTTGAGGAACTGCCACTTACAAAAGTGGTGGAGCAGGCTTAGGCTATGTACAGGCGTGCAATAATTCTAAGGACTGCACAATGCATGAAAGAGTGTTGTACATACAGCGCCTTTCTGCTCTATGGAGAGGGGAGAATGATGGAGCGGCACCCCGCTGCACTCTCTCTTCTTCACTTGTATTACGATCGTTTGTTGTCCATGGATCCACCAAGACAATTGTTCGGACGATGGAGGACGAGCACTGCACACACACAACATTCTCATCCGATATCGCCCCTAAGCCGACTATCGGATGAGAACCATTGCGCGGGTTTGCCTAGCCTTGGAATCGAAAAATAAAATAACAGATAATTTAAAACAAAGCGCTACATACCTTTTTTTTTATATAAATATAAATAAATCTTTGCCAAGCGGTAAATGTAAGGCATCATTGCTAAAGAAACACTTATGTCACTGCAACTCGTTTGTACATTCTAAATATTATTTATAAGGCGCAAAAGATATTTTCTACTTCCAATATGTTTCAGTGTCTCTGATATCACGTTGAATAATGACATGCACATTTTGTACAAGACCCTTTTGTCATCATCACCAGGCACTTCATCATAGACATGTAAGGGAGCAGGAAATGAGGTCTATATTCACCTGTGGTTAGCTGGGTTAGTTTATGATCCTCTTAACCTTTCGTATATATAAGTGAGTATGTGGTAAACCACATCACCCTCACTTCCTCAAATCACATACATTTATTGCAGAAAACCCTGCTATACAGAATGTGGAAACGGTGCTTTTGACAGGCACTTGGTGAAAATGTATGGTAGCATGTGTGGAAAAGCAACCAATATCACACAAACATTAAACATTTCATTGCTGATAGACATTAGATAACAGGAGGTAATAATAAAATAATTGGACCTGCAAAAACATTTATGATTACCACCCAACACTCCACTATAAATGCATGTTACCATATTGTTTATATAGCTATGAACCAAAAAAAGATCTATATATATCAATCCAGCCAATGGACTCAATTTTTTTATTCAGTAAATGCTTCAGTGTTTCATAACCTATAGACTATCGACATTTGTTTAGCTTTGTTTTAGCTCCTTGCCCAAGGGGAATGGCCGACATGTGTACAGAGGTCTTCTGACTATGTTCATCAAGGTGGATCAATAAATGGTTAAAGGGACCTAGTGTGTTTTTTTTCCCATGTTCAGGAACATAAAATATGCATATCAATAGTGCATATTTGCCTTTCTAGACCGCAGGTAGAGCTTCATGCTCCTTTACACTGGTTTAGGAAATAAACCTTCGACTACTTCACCTAAATAAGAAAAAAAAAATTTTTTTACAAAGCTCAGTAGCTCAACTTTTATTTTGCATGCACAGAACTGACAGTGCACCACTTGACCATCCTTGACCATATGATCCAGCTACACTCATAGAGGTCATGTGGAGTTTTAATCAGAAAGTGACGACTGAAAACAAACAGCATCTGCTTTAATTGGTCCCTCTAGGGCATATCAAGAGGAACCTAAGTCCCACTTTGAACACTGGCGATTCAGCCAGTTGGTTATTGCAGAAAGGGGCAGGTGATGTCTCTTCTGCAATACCTGTTCGTACCCGTCTGATCACCACCCAGTTGATAAATTTTGCTGAACTGCGAATGCCAGAAGTCTTGTGTGCCTGTGCCGGAGTTATGGCACCCTGAGCCAGTCAATCAAATGGCTGAAGATATGGCGGCACCCTGTGATGGACTGGGGATCGGCAAGTATTGTGGGTTTAGTTCCACTTTAAAAAGACTGCCTAACCTTGTAAAAGTTTACTTTACTTTACATACCAGTAATTAACTTCCAATTTTAAACAATCCTTCACTTCTTACAGTAGAAGAGATGTCTTCTTGGCGTACATACATGCCAAATGCTCTTTCATACTATTGAAATGTGTAATATAATTACTACTTTCTCATACTGCTTTTCATTACAGGGTGTCTGTTCCTGCTGGTAATTTGTATGATGCAAATAGATGTTTTTATATGAAAAGGCTCTTCATAAATATTCAAAAAGAAAGAAAGAAAAATAATACATAGAAAATTAAATCCCTGGCTAAATGCCTTCTTTGATTTATTCAGTACTTCATTATACGCATTCAGCATCGTGATTTGAAAAAAAACAAACATATCAGCTGTATAAAGGGACAACCTGCAGGTGTAGACCCCTTAGCTCTCCGTATCCATGCATGAAGCTGCAGATTTCAAGTGACCATATGTTCAAAGGGTCACATTAAATAGATCTTTCTACATGAGGGCTTCTAGTACGGGCTGCACGAGGCCAGGTGCACACCAGCTCAGACAGCAATGCCAACCAGATTAATGGGTGCTGCGGAGTTGGCACTTTTCAGCTGACACATACGGCTATTTTGAGCTAGTTTGCTGAACTTGTCTGTAATTTGTCTTTGCTTTCAGCCACTAAAATACAGTTTCGTAAGTCTAGGACATACTGTCGTGGTCAAAAGTTTCAGGTGAATATTTTTGTTACACATTTCTTACCAACATTCTGTACAGTTGGAAGTGTAACCAGACTATAGTATAAAAGTGGTAAGTTTCAGCCTCTCTAGAAGACTTACACAATTACTGTAGAAGTTGGGTGCTCTCATTTTTCAGAACATTTATGGGTTTCTTCCTATGAAGGTCACCCATAAAAGCCAGAACCCTCATCATATCTCACACCCACGTCAGAGTTTCCATTGGTGAACATACAGACTGTTACCGTCTGTAGCTTTTTGCCAGCAGCCTTCATACACCACCAGCCTCTTACTAATACAAAACGCTGTCCACTATTTCAATCAGGCTTCTCCTTTCCACTGTCTGCAGTTATGTAGATTGATCTTGTGCTGGATGCTGAAGAACACGGAGCTCAGCGCTAATTTCTGCTGCCATTCTGCACTATTGTACTATGGGTGGCTCCAATGATAACCAGAAAGAAGATGAGGGGGTGGGGGTTCTTGGACCATAAAAAAAACTTACAACTAACACAAGCTCAGGGGTCAACAGATAGCTTCCATTAGTATATAATCAGACATGTGCTTCATTTTACCTATTTAAAGTGGAACTTTAGTGCAAGCAGGCAGGTTGTTTATTGCAGAATGGTCGGGCGATGTTCCTTCTCCAATAAAACATTATCTTCCTGCTTGCAATCTTTTTGCAAAGGACACTGAGCTCATGTGCAGTTCAGAGTACGCTACCGGGTATCCCTGCTAACCCTAGGTTCTGGTGTCTGGGAGTTCCAGTACTTCATTCTGGCCTGGCCAATGAAGATGGCTGAAGACCTGGACCCAAAAAAGGACCCCAGGTAGAGAGATAAGCAGTGAGTGCAAAAAATAAATTGCAAAAGGCAGGTACATTTATTTTATTGCAAAAAAGACATCACCTGTGGTTTCATTTTACCTTTTGTTTAGCTTTTAAAGTTTATATGTATTGGTGTGGTAATGAAAACAGAACAAAAAACACCAAGTCCACTGAAAACAGCAAAATCTCATTCTCCAAAATTCTAAATATTTCCTATGCAGGATAATGTTGATTTCACTGTATATTACAGGATTTATCCTAATCACAGTAAACTATAAATTGATTTGATAATTTCTGCCTTGCCTTCTATACAACATTTCATTGCAGTTATACAGCGGACATTTTTATGTAAAACGATTAGCAAATGTATTTTTTACTGCTGCATGAAAGATCTGCATTATCCGTTGAAGCATGACCAATCCTAACGTCTGACTCAACAGAGTAGAATTTGGGGGAGAAAAAGTAAATATTTCATGTGTATGGTTGAAAACAATAGATGAACATATGAACAGAACTTCAGTGCAGAATGGATTGAAAATGGTGACAAACACAAATCTTACAGTCTACTAGGTGTTTGAAACCTCCCGGGGACCTGACACCAAGATGTGTGAAATGCTAAGTGCGTCAAAAGCTCATTTCCTAAAAATATCAACAGTTACTGTGAAGAAAAAGTAGGCAGGTGGGAATGGAACACGTACCGAGACCAGATGCGTTAATAGCTTTTACTGACTTCTTCATCTTGTAGAGAACTGTACGATCGACATCGAGGGCCTGTGACAAAAAGAAAAGTCGAATTATTAGCCCCCACAGGGCACATTAAACGTTCAATACATTTTAAAGACAAACAAGTTATTTATAAAATCACAGTTTTTCGTTTGTATTTTTAAAGCCTACATACCCAGACAGAACCTTTAAAATGTTGTGCTATATTAGTATATGCTAAACAGCCCTCCTATTGTGTGCCACTTCCACCACCTCCTAGATTGTAAGCTCTTCGGGGCAGGGTCCTCTCCGCCTCCTGTGTCACTGTCTCTCTCGGTCATTTGTAACCCCTACTTATTATACAGTGCTACATAAATCCTGTCCAGTGATTAACTCTATTTTCCTTTTTTAATTAAACAATTATTAATGGCTATTTTAGATTTTATTCTGTGTTCACAATTACTTCTTGGTAGAATAGATTACTGGTTATATCTTCTCCTTCTATCAGGTAAGGCCATTTATCAGGAAGTAAGAATAGTGAAGTTCATGAACACCACTAACAAGAAGTTAGGAAGTCAATGCAAAATAGTTCTTCATGGTAATGTGCATTAAACAGGTTCATCGCTGCACAGACCTTGGAGTTGCTAAAAACAAGTTATATACAATTTAACTAGTTGAAAATTATTTGACCATTTGAAAAGAAAGGGCGGTCATAACCCCATGTGCTGTAATGTAAAACCAAGGATTATAATAGCTGGGAATCCTCCATCACACATATGTCTTCCTGGAGTTTGGAACCCTCTTGATAAGAAGCATTCAAATCAATGCTAGGGGTCAGTTTACCATTGTTCTAGTAATTCATATAAAATTTGATACAAGAGGACTCACAAATGCTTACTGAAGTACATTGTGGGGTCCTTACCAAGGGCTGTTTTGATTTTTAAATAAAATGTAAAGTACAGTGTAAATTGTTAACACATACAGAATATATATATGGAAATAAAATACATATTAAACGTGTAAAGTTTGTGCACAGCTCAGTAAATAATCCCAGTACAGCTAGTTGCAGAAAACAAATTATTGCCATGTGCAAGCACGGGAGCTACGTCATTCCAGACTGACCAGTCCAAACAACCAATGATTCTGAACCTGTTAGAGGACAGGGATATGATGTTGTCAAAAAAACTAAAGTAAGCAAATCATTTATAAATAGGAAGGTTTTTCGGGACTTAGATAAACCCTAAAATAATTGCAATTAAATTGCAGAAGTATTGTGTATCCAACAGATGCCAGGTTATAAGGCCTTATTTCATTAAAGAAGTTTCCTGTTCTACTTCAATAGTGGCTGCTTGTCATGCCAAAAAAACTACAAATGTCCCCAAGGACAAGTCCTCCATTAACAAATCTATCCAACAAAAAAATCACAACAAATGTAAAATACAAAAAGATGAAGAAACAAATCAAAAGCTTTCTTTCATTCCAAAAAATATATATTACTTGCTGGAAGTCTACATCTATCATGGTTTCCTACACTGCTGTCACCCTTACTACTCCAAGGACAAATAGCTCTTTTACAGTTGCTACCTTATCCATAATATTAAATGGATAAATAATCCAACAGAAACAAAGCAAATATACAAACTTAAGACTCACAAGAGATAAACTTAACCCAAATCCCTAATAGGAAGAGGGGGGGAGAACACATTAACGTTTTAGTTCCCCGAAAGTAATATATTTGACCGAAGGAGGCAACCAGTCAGAAATGCTGTGGTCAGCAGTGTAATTATAGACTAAACAGAATTTAGCACAGAAAGATAATCAATAAGACACTTTCAATTAGCTCTGTGGTAGGAAACCAGTTAGGGGAGATATTTATTTACAGCGGAATTCCTGTGAATATTGAAAGCCATTTCACAAATTTACTGTACAAATTTGACCTGAAAAATCCTACTTTATATAAACACATTAAAATGACACTTTATGGCAATTAAATCATCAATAAAAAGGGTCTTTCTACCCAAATCTGTACCATGTTGTTGGTAAATTGTAGTTGAATCAGTCACTGGCTTTTTATACACTTTGTGAACATCGCACAAGAAAATTTTTATTAGGGGTCGGAAATAAAAATACAATTTTAGGCAGTTAAAAGGAAATGTTGCATTTTAATAGTTTCTATTTTCCTTTTGATCCAGTAAGGTGTTGGAATTTGCACACAGTGAGGAACGGGTTTCTTATTGCATGACTCAGCCCAAGGTTTCATTCATAAGTTGACCACCACCAAGTTCTTCCAGGAACCCATAAGGAGTCTATAACATTGACCATGCTGGCCATATTTGCAGAGCCAACTTAGCAGTTCACCACATACAATATCGTAATGGCATTTCAGAAGAATGAAAAAATTCTGAACACTCTACAAAAAAATCTTTGTCATCCCGACAATGTTAGCAAGTGTCCAGGGATGGGCAGCAGATGCAGATATGAAATACACAAGCCACAGACAAAACGGGAAAAAATCTTACAAAGAGAAAAGAGTATATGGGGTAAAAAGGCCTGTGGGACCTGGGTGTACAAATAATGGTTGTATTGCATCCAAAGTACGGAAAAATACATTTACTACAAGAGACAAGTTTTGTCTCTCCAATAAACAATTAGGTGAACAAGAATGTCTGCTGGGATGAAACCGGAACATTTGCATTTTCAAAAGAGGTTTTATGGCTTAATAAGACCAAAAAGCAGACTTTAATATGGACAAGGAGGCAAAAACTGCAGTGTGCTAAAGTTTCCTTCTTGCTTAACAGATGAGGATTACAAAGATTGATGGACATATCATGGAGGATTTTATTACAAGTATTATACTAAAATAGTTATCATTTGTAATTCATTGGTTACGATTTGCGATCTGTTAAAAGTGATTGGAAATACCATAAAATACCAAGTCTACAGTTCAAAGACCCAACTGTACCAGAGCTATAGGACCAAGCTGTGCCTAAAGGTAGAACAATGAACACTACATGGCTTTGGGGGTCACCTGGAGGACTGCCTGCTAATCAGACTAGACAATGATGCTAGGTGTCTATATAAAAAAAAAAAAGGGTGCAGACAGGTCTCCATTGTGCAGTACCAGGCACAACCTAACTGCAAATGAATAACTTGGAGAAAAAACATTTCCTGCCATATGTTGAATACTTACAATTCTGCCTATTTTATGACACTATTTAATCTCTACTTTTACTGCAACTTCAGAGGGAAAAGTAGATAGCAGGCATATGGGAAGTGTTACAGAGGTTGACGAGAACTCCACATTAAAAAAATATTCCTATTGCAAACAACTTGAATAGTGGTATTGCTTTAACATCTTCAGAACAGGATTTTCCTTAACTGTGCTGAGCAAAAATGTAGGATTTTTTTTAACCACTGACAAGTATATAGATAACTATCCTCAATACTTCAATGTTTCTTTTAAGGTGAAGTCCCTTCCCTTCTGTCTTGAGAGTCCAGGCAAAATGGGCGCGCAGAGACTCCTAGGATACCCATGTCACGCATCCCAGGAGGCTCTTGGCTGCTCCTTCAAGAGCATTTTCCTACGTTGAGGGGAAAGAGTGCTAATCTCATTCATGGAGCGTTAGATCAGCATCTTTTCTTCCCCCTTTACAGCAGGCTACGCCACCTGATCTCCCGCCTGCGCAGTGCAAGATTAGGTGACAAGGCCAAAACAAGGAAGAAGACTGTCCAAGATGGCAGTGCTTGGCGTACCGAGACGAACAAGGATTCCAGTACGGGACCAGATCAAAGACATCTCCAGCGGGATACAGTAATCTAGGGAATTAAAGGCCCGTGAGATTTATTTAAATTTAGTTCTGCTTTAAGAAGAAATACGGAAATTTGAAATCACATACATTGGACCTGATTTATTAAAGCTCTACACGACTGGAGAAAACAGGCTACCATATGAGAACCTGAGTGATCCAGCAAACATGTAACGGATCTGAAAACATTTGACATTTATTACCACATTTTTTTAAAGAGAATATATGCCGGGTTTGCTGGGTCACCCAAATTCTGTGATAATAGTCTATCTGCCACCCATACTGATAGAAAAACCGAGAACCTGTTCTTAAGTAGCCTAAAACATTTGTCAATGCTGGTGGTTAATCTTGCCAGTAGGACCTCTTCTTCCAACTGCAGCAAAACCATTGAAATATTGTTACTATTGCTGCAGCTATAGCTGCTTTGATGTTAACATCCTTGGTAGCCCCATCAATAAATACCCATATACCCCTGTTCCAATTACAATGTTCTTTCTACCCATGTTGAGAGACCATTCAGTCCTCTGTGTTGCTATGCTTCTTTTAAACTCTGAAGCAGGAAAATTGATAAACGTTTTGAAATGTAGCCTATTTTTTTGCCTATTTCTTTTTAGCTCCTATTGGGCTTTAAGACATATATCATACCTTGCATTGAAAATATGTGCTTATCATTTACCGGGGCGGTGGGCGGGGGGGTGGTGGGGTTGGGGAATAGTGATTACTTGTGATTACTACTAATGCATCTATTAATGCCGTCCCCAAACTAGAACCACAATGTATTTCTGTGGTATGTAAAATTGGCATTTATGTCATTCATTCTGAATAACAGGCTTTCCTCAGGTATGGGCAGACCCTCCAGGAAGAGTTGGACTATATCAGTTAGGTTTATAGCAAGAGGGTTGTCATAGCGGAAAACAAATATTTAAAAGTCAACACTATTTTATGTCATGAAGGAACATGAACAGACTAAAATTAACTCAATCGAAATGTATTAACAGGAAAGCAAGAATCGCACTGTTGATTGCTTAGGTCGGGCAAATATTTGTAAAGGAAAAAGCTGCCGTTTACCAGCAGATGGCTGGAAATGTGGATAAGAACCAACAGAATAGAAGCGTGGTTTCACAGTCTTCAATAAATGTAAAGTAATCTTATTAGCAAAGGAATAAGCAGTAAAGATTCAGCTGACTAAAGATACAGGATTTGTCATTTATACAGTAAAGGACAATCCGACATGGTTTAGCAGGCATTTACTACCTGTGACCAAAACCAAAGCGTGGTAAAAAAAAAAAATGGTTTGCTCATCCTAGTTGTCGCTGAAATCCACCACAATCATTTTCCCCAGAATAGACTCACAAACAACTGCTGTATGTGCACAGTACCAGAATAAGGAGCAATTGTCAAATATCTGAATAAGTCTAAAGCTACATACACACGTAAGACTTTTGTCTTTGGAAAGATCTTTCATGATCGTTTCCAATGACAAAAAACTGAAAGATTCATGAATGAGTGCTGTACATACAGTGGCCCTGATTTATTAAAGCTCTCCAAGGCTGGAGAGAATACACTTTCACCAGTGAAGCTGGGTGATCCAGCAAACCTGGAATGGATTTCTTCAATGTCATTTGCTATTTGCTAGCAAATGCTTTGAATCCTGAACCAGATCCATCCCAGGTTTGTTGATAACCCAGCTTCACAGGTGAAAGTGTATTCTCTCCAGCCTTGGAGAGCTTTAATAAATTGGGGCCAGTGCCTTTCTGCTTGATGGAGAGGGGAAAAAAAACGAGTGAACGGCAACCCGCTGCGATTTCTCTTCTTAACTTGCATGGCGGATCTGCATACGATGTCAGACGAGCACTGTACACACATCAGATTCTTGTCCAATACTAGCCCAAGCGTGTGTACGTAGCCTACCTTCCTTGTACGTATGTTGTTGACCTTAAGATGCTAAAATCCTAAAAACGAACCTGCTGCCATAGTAAACGGCACAGTAGAACGCAACTTACCATGAAGAACATACTGCATGTTGCAGTGTGCTTTGCAAAACCAATTATGAAACATGAACTGCCCTAACGCAACATGTGTGAAAGGGCTCCAAAATTAACATTAACATAACATTTGGTACTTAATTAGCCACTAGAAGCAGATCAGTTAAAATTCTCCTGGCAGCCCAACAGAACAAACAGGCATAGGTTTTTTTTTTTTCTATAAATGTAAAGTTTAGAACACCCAACTATTTCATAATAGACCATAAAGTAGGGATGTCTACAAACTTATCTAAACCATCATAGGGGAATAAAACCTTTTCCTCAATTTGCGTTCTTACCCCAACATGTGTGGCCCCTACTGGGTACCCTGTTAAACAAAATACAAACTACATGCTGCCCTATTTCAGATATATATCAAATATATCAGCTTCCAGTACTGTTTTGTAACATTTTAGGACTTGATGTGATGGGTTAAAAAAGCAGCCACACAAGATCCAGTTTCCAGGTCCTGTTCAGACACCTAAAGAGCAGATTGTGTCCTTTTCATTTGTCACAGAAAATACAGGTAAAGTGAAATTACCAGTTTTTACTTCCCCGAGGCAATAAAAGTGGGTGTGCAAGTGAAAAAGGAAACCTCAATACCAGGAATTTAAAGATTCTAAGAACAGCCAACAAGAATGTAAAAAAAAAAAAAAACAGCAAAAGATCAATGGGCCTGCATATTGCCGCCACTGTGTGTAAACAACCGGTGTACAGGGGGACACAACTATTTCTACATAAACGGAGACTTGATTCATCTTTTCTTGTCAACTATGTTTTTTTATACCGAAAAAAGACTTTACTATATTGATATAGAGGTAGGTACTGGTATATCACTATGTGTTCCGAAAAACTGCTGAGACAGCATTAGCCATTTTTCATCAAACCTGAGAAGGATTTAGGTCCTAGTAACACCCTTTTAGCTGGGTGCAGCACCCAGCACTTTTCAGTAACAAGCTGGCTGTTTTTTTGGGCGATTACTGACATATTGGGTCCTAATACAACAGCTGTAACTCACCGTAAAATTTCTTCCCACCAAGCTTATAAAAAAAAAATTCTGGGTTGGAGACTGCATTTGCAATACAGTTACGCAACTTATTGTATCTGTGTAAAGCACAGACATTTATTGGGATCGACACAGAAAAGCACCTTCAAAATATATATGTGTTGCAACCCACCACAGTGTATTGGTATGTGCGTTGAATAGTGGAAAAAAAATGTAGAAACCCCTTTAAAAGTGTTTATAGGCATAATTAAGAACATTCATTTCCAAATGGCTGGCTAGCACACTTTGCCAATGCACAGAATTGTGTATTGCATGACCTGCCATGTGATGGGCTCCTACAGACTTTCAGTTTTTGAAGTTACCAAAAGTGACATTACCAAAAATACCATAAAGCATGAAAACAGACTGCAGGTTAAGAACAAACATGGCTGACCCCAAGTGCAACAAATATAACAAACTACACACTCCAGCCACCAGCAACACATTTTTTTTTATAATACCAATAGTTTGCAATATGTATAACACATGAACGTAATCTGCAATACGACACAGGTGAGTGTGCACTTTTTTCACTTTTTTTCTTTTACTGCCCACGAATATATATTTATGTCACATGGTCCCCCAAAACAGCTACTGTAAGCCAACTGGAGCAAAAACTATATATGGTGCAGGTTAGGACTTACTACCACAAAACCCTTAGAATGTCCCTTGTATGACCCTGAGAAGTGTTCTTGCCTAGTTGGCAGGCAGTAATTATCAGACATATACCAAAGCCACAAAGCAGAAGCCCGTGTTTATATACACATGTGGAACGCTGCTTGGGATTACACCAATCACATTTCCATTTCCAGAGCTGAGCAAGACACAACCATTCATCTGTGTTACTTTTGAATGAGGAATGTTTAGGGAAACTATGTTTTGCTATTGCAGCAAGTGTCTTGTTTTAAAGATGGTCAATAACAAGAAAACCAAAAATGCTGCCTGGTTCCCGATAATCTAACAAATCAAGCAAAATGGATATAAATGCCATTTGGTAATAATTTTCAACTACAGTGTATTGGAAAGACATTACAAAATAGAAAGAACCTTTCAGGACTGCCCTTACACAACACAGATGGGGAAAGAACAACTCCAGGCCTCGAATGAGAAATGAGCACCTTGATTGGGCTGGGTAACCACTTCTCTTCAAAGATGTATTTGGAAATATGCCCAGAATGGCAAACGGAAGGCAAAGGACCAGTGGGCAGTATTGTCTCTGGTTTCCCTGCAACTCATCTCTGTCCCAACACTACCGTGCCGTAAAGAAGGCCATTTTGGTAGAGGAGCAGATCGCATAGCAGATCTCCCCTTCTAGTTGGTGTACTGCTGATTAAGAGGTAGTAAGAAAGGTGAAGGAAAAACAGATCCAAAGAATGGATAAAGCAAAAACAGGTAAACCATTTCCACTGCTGGTCCTCCGATACCACTTTCTCTCCAGCAAGGCTGGTGTAATAATAGTGACCAAATGTAACTAGCAACCAAGGAGAGCTGTGCCTTCAATCTCGTACTGCAGATATATAGCTAGGAGGCTCAATGCACATGAGTGCTTTAGTAGAGGATCAACAGTCTGTTATATTTACTTTAAAGCGTACTTAAACTCAGAAATTTAACTTTACATAAAAGGGTAGACAACCCTTTTATGTTAAGTAAAAATTCGGTTTTGTTTTTTTTTTTTTAATTTTTTTTTTAAAAGAGTGCAGCACTGCTGCCAAATTCTTGATCGCCTAGACGATCAAGAATGAATGGGAGTGCAAAGCCTCCCCGGATATCTACGTCAGGCATCCCAGGAGGCTCTTGGGTGCTCCTTTCTGCACAGAAGGAGCCTTTTTGTGGGGGAAAAAAATTTGCCCATGCGCAGTGGGATTGGCAAGTTTTTTTCCCAACCTACGTCACCCGATCTCGCACTTGGGTCGGGTAACGTAGGGAGAAGAACCCAGAAGAGAAGATGGTGGCGCCCAGCACTCCGGCACGCGGACAGACGCGGGGACGATACAGGACCTGATGGAAGTGACCTCCAGATGGATTGGACTGCCCCGGGGGATTGAAGGCAAGTGGATTTTTTTTGTTTTAGCTACTTTTGGGTTTAGTTCCTCTTAAATACCCAATGATATTTTGTGCTTTTAGAACAGCATCCAGCTTTTTCTTAAAGCAAATCTATAGTAGTTGCAGATTCCACATTTTCAGAGACCTTACAGTAAAGAAAGCCTTCCTTACCTGGAGATTAAATGTTTTTCCTCCAGAAGCAAGGAGTGCCCTCTTGTCCCTTGTAATGATCATGGGGTGAATAATTGGGAAGAGAGAGTTCTTCATATGGACCATTTATATATTTATACACCGTGATTATTGTGGGTAGTCCGACAATGCTTTGCAGTCCTGAAATGTTACCATACTCTCACAGCATTTTGTAAAACAGTAATCCAAAGCCCATTTCCTTTCCCATAGCCCCATCCAATTTTTCTCTGAGATACAGACAGCAGGAGGACTTTGCAGCTTGACATGAAGCTTGCCAGGTCATATATAAGTCCTAAATGATCATCAACTAATATTATTGAATAGTATTTATATAGTACCATATTACGCAGCACTGTACATTAAATAGGGGTTGCAAATGAGAGACACAGACAGTGACACAGGAGGCGGAGAGGACCCTGTTTGAAAGAGCTCACAATCTAATATTGTCAAAGTCAAAAGGATCAAGTGATAAAGGACCTAAGCTATGTAGACACATCGTATAATCGAGGGACGGTTGTGCTCATCCCAAGCGGCAATTACCTGACTCGCATTCAGCAATCTCCTGGTGGTAGACTAATAAACGCTTGCTCAGGAATGAACACTGTGCATTTCTAAAGAAGAGAGAACAGTGGGGTGCCACATGCTCGTCCTTCTCTCTCCCTTCTACATAGATCAGAACTTTCATCTGTCACTAAAATGGATTCTTAAACATAATTTCCAGAAATATTCATGTGAGGGCCACAGGGCTTTAAATTTGGGGCTTACAGGTCTATCTATGGAACACAAAAACATCCACATACATGAGATACAAGCATGAAGGTAAAGTGTTTTAGTAGTATGCAGGTTCAGAACTGTAAGTGTATGAACCAAGGTTGTCATCATCTTCCTGACAAAAGCTGTGATATAGTGCCATGTGCAATCAACAACGGACCAGCAACTAAGTTCATTGTAATGCAGTACTGCGTACAAAAATCTTCTGGAGCAAACAGTGTTACCTTTATTATTTATTTATACAGGAATCAGTCAAGGAGCAATAAAGCAAAATAGAACACTGTCTGCTAAGCTAGAAATGGCAGCTAGACATTTTCTCTGAAGACTAAACAGTACTCAAGCAGAAACATCTGGAAGAAATAAAGCAATCAGGGATAAAAATGACACTTCAGGTGCATGACCCGGACTTCATGCACGGCTTTTCACCGACAACTATCACACATTAATTCAAAATACACCGTCTCTGAAACACGGTGTTAAAGTGTAAGGGTTAGGAAACAGTACATAAAGGAAATACAAAAATGTGTGAATTTTTCTACTTGCTAAAAAAAGAAAGTATAATTCTGTTCCGCTCTTTTTTTTTGCTATACACTATAAAAGTGCTTCAAAGCCTTTTTAACAACGGGGACCCTTGAAATAACTTCTAGGTCTTCAGGGAAAATCTACTATAATTACTCTATCCACAGCTCAGCCGGGGTCATCTGTAAATGGGAGCATCTACCTGACCATGATGTGTGTCAGCCCATGTAAACGTCAGGATACAATTCTTTTAGCAGATCAAATAGCTCCAATATATCCATTTCATCTCTGTATTTATCCGTTAACAAACCAGGCAACTCCAGCTTGGCTTGTTTAGCTTATTTGTTATGCAAGCTAAAATTAGTAAGTGGATCGGAGAAGATATTGCAAGAGGAAAAATTACACAAAACATAATCAAACTTAAAGGAAAAAAAGGAACAGGAACAAGGCAGACATTACATGAAATCTTTCAACTGGAAAAATATACATTTGTCAACTGCTATTTCCCATAAAAAGGAAAACAACATGACTATAAATGCAATGCTTAGGCAGTACTGTTGCCGTATATGATAAATTATGATGTTCAGCTGGGCTTGCGATTCACATTTAAAGGAATATTCCAGTCAAACATAAGAAATCTTGGCATTTCAGCAACCCAATGGACACAATCAATTCACCAATTAGCTCTAATTACAAACCACCCCAAGCCCAAAATCTAAATCACTGCAGTAAACTTCTAAATGTTGCCAAGCATGGACCTATTAAAAGCAGATCAAGTGATTCTTTGTTTCAAGTATTATATGTTTTGGGTCCATCCAAGCCAAGCATGTTCAGCATGTTAGGAGAGATGCCCCAATCCAGTTAACCTAGTCTTTTTGAAACTTTTTGCAACAAACTCAATGGAGTTTCTAATTTAGGCATAGTTAGGAAATGTCCTGGATGGCATTGGCATACTACCAATGTAAGACACTTGGTACTTAACGCAGCCTTTTCTCATTATTTGTTCAGATAAAAGTTGCTGGTTTATGCCAGGCTTACTATAAATCAACCAAATTAAAGGGAAACATTGGCTGAAAGTAAAACTTGCTGCCATTACTAACAGGAGTGTAGTGGGGCTGGCACGCCATGTCCTCACTTTTTTCGGGAATGAGGCATTTACATAATGATGTGCATGCGCTCTCAACATGGATAGTACTGTGTCCCCTTTTCTTTTTTTATGACTACGCCCCCCCCCCCCCCCCCCACCCCCATTACTAACTTCTTCTAGGTACACAGAAACAATTTTATCAAAAGTGCTTCTACTAAATACAGGTCCTAAAAACCTAGAACAATACGTAGCCAATTTACAAAAAAATAGGGAACATCGTTGCAAATCTGAAACCCATCTGCCATATCAAGGTATCTCTGGATATTCCAGAACTGGACTCTTGGGTATATTTCCTTGGTTACACAATAATCTAAAGGACATTCTTGACTTTGTTGGATTTGGTGACGGCACACACACACTGGGGGATCTTGGGTGTTGCTATTTCTTTATGGCCCATTCACACCATATGAGGCAACTAGTGCACAAGGTAAGGTGTGATGCAGTAATTTTTTCTCCTTCTAACACTATATATAGTGGCAACATATTACAGAGGGCTTTACATTTTCCATAGTCATGGCACTAGATGTCCCTCAGAGGGACTCCCAATCTAACGTCCCTACCATAGACATATCTCATTAACAGTACAAGGCCAACTTTTATTTTACGAAAAGCCAATTGAATTTATTGCATGTTTTTGGGGTGAAGGATGAAACCCACACAAACACGGAGTACATACAAAATCTATAGAGTTAGTGACCTTGGCCTCAAAGTAAATCATGCCACCCTTAATGCATTTAAAGAACACAATTGCTTTATAGCATGTTGTGGTGTGCTGCAGTAAAAATAGGCAAGAGCAATCTCAAAATATATAATGAGTTGGAAGCCATTTTTTGCACTCCAACACCTCAAATCCAGAGCTCCTGGGTTTCAACAATTTGCCCAAAACTCCACGGAAGAGAGTTACTCTACTTTCTGATGACTACTTTCATTGCATGAAAGATTTTATATACCAAGTATGAAATTAGCGTGAAAATGAGTAATACTTGTTCAATGACTGAAATCACATGGCATTTACTAAACTATGAGGCTTGGTGATAAGATGGCCAACTCCCTGCGGCTTCACAAAGACGTTTTTCATTTTAAGTTTTCAATCAGCCAGGGAGCAAACAGGGGTCAGGTTCTTAATGAAGAAAATGTATTATGTAAGGAATTCTTGTTCTTTAAAGATTCATGGGAAAAAGATAAATGGAATCTCTGTTGTAAAGTGTAAGTAAACCTGTTGTCACTTTACATCTAGTAACCCTGAATAAATTTGGTTCTGGTCACCTAATCCCTATGACTGATCTAACAAACGGTTCTGAAAAAAAGACTTGGAACCTGACGATATTTGGTGTCTCCTTGAATACAGGGTCACATTTAACACGTTCATCCAGCATATGTGAGGCACCATCTACACAAAGCATGGTGAAGGGAAAATAAAGCCCATAGTAGGGCCAAGTTTGTCAGGTTCTTCTGCGTCATGTGATGGAGAGTTGTATACACAGGCGTAGTATTCCTGCGCTGGGCCATTAATATATTTCATCACCTATAGATTAACTTGTTGAAATAAATCAGTGCATACAGCAGGATTTAGAGTGTCTGCAGTAAACTAGAATAAGGGATTACTGTAGAGCTGTGTGCATGATGGATTGCATTGCAAGGGAGAATTAAAGTATCTGGTACACCCAAAACTTTTTTATTAAAAAAAAAAAAGGGGGGGGGGGGATTAGAATTCTAGTCGGGTTTGACTGCAGTCAGAGGCTTTGTTGGTAATAATTTTTCACTTTCCATCCAGTAAAAAAAAGTTTTTCTCTGGAAACTTAAAAACTTATAGGAAGGTTTATTTGTTGCCAAAAGGACCGACCAAGTCTCTTCTGCAACAAACTTACTGGGCTGTTCACAATGTTTTCTTGAATGTACACGGAGCTGCACATGTGCATGATTGGTTGTTGGGAATGCTTGAACTCTTGTGCACATGCTCGGTAGTTAGGTCAATCTGGCCTGACTTAATCAAGATAACTGAAGACCCTAGAGCTGGATAAAGACATGGGTGGGGAGAAAAGAGCAAGGAGAGGTCAGATTTAGTTAAAAAAGAGAAAAGTTTGGTAAGGTAAGAAGTACATTGAAAAAAAATTGTCAGAAAGATACCGTAGGCTGGGCAATGCTACAAAGAGGTGCAAAGGGACTAAAGAGCATGATGTAACTTGCTAGGAATCTTCAGAGTGCAGAAACATTTACCATCCTCTGTATCTACATGCCAGTTACAACAAAGCACTGTGTAGATAATAGAATACCATATGACCAGGATTAGTTAAGGTGGAGCAACAGCAAAATCATTTTGGATTGTAGGGAAGAGTTGGAGTCTAAGTCAAGTCTGTTTTCTACAGAAGGTGTGCATGACATGTCTCAAACCTAAGCAGCTTCATGGATTACTGATCACTTAACACTACTTTAACTAAACTGAGTAATCACATTGGGTGCACGTGAATATTATCCTTCCCTATGACTTGTAGCTTGTGCTGCCAGGAAAATGTTCACAATTAATAACAGGGTCTAAAGGTTAGAAATGGTAACATGTCATTATTAAATGCCTATGCCAGGTCTCAGTTACTTGTGTCACACTGTCGATGTCACAAGTGACGATGAATCACTAGCCAGATGTTTTAGGACAGCGCTGTCCAAATCTTTTTATTGCAGTCCACTATAAGATTATATCAGGCAAGACAAGGTGACATCATGCAATGACTGCACAGCCAACTCAGATCCATTACACCAGACACCTAATGGAGTTGGAAAACGCTTCACCCGAAAATTTGGTCTTATGTGTACCTGCTTCTATACCCCTGCACAAAACCTCATCATTGTTAACCCAGAATTTTTTTTTTAACCGGGTGGGAAGAAATTATAGGCAGGTGGCAGCCCCTGTATTTTGACCCAACTGTTAAGTAACCACCCAAAAACAACCGGGTGGTGAGCCCACAGCAAGGTGCTGGGGAGAACACTGCTCATTGTCCATTTTCGCCAGCAGTAATGGGACCACTTGCTATTTCCAACAAAAAAAAGAGCTGCAAAGGCTGTTGGAAAGTGCTCTGCATTATCATTCATATCATGGGTCAACATAGTGTGCCATGCTGCTCGACTTAATGGTGAAATATAGGAGTTGCTACCATTGAAATTGGTCTGGTGAGACCAACAGGCTTAGCTGGATACAATGCAATAAAGGTATTGCAGACCGTGCAGTTGCGTAGTGGTGACAACTCTGGCACAGACATAGGAGTGAGTGGTTAGCATTGTCACTACATGGATTACAGGGGCTATGCTGAAACTGGGATAATCAGGTAATTTATAGATGCTTAGTAAAATAAATAAAAATGCAGCATGACTATATTGTACATTTAAAAAGGAAAATAGCATTTAACATTATAAGATTTATAGATGTTACTATGAACTTTGTAAAGCGCTGCGTAATATGTTGGCGCTATATAAACAATAATATTAATAGACACTTTAAAGGAAATGTTAAAGCTAATCCCCAGGAAAACTAAATACAGCGATTAAAAATATGCAAAAAGAAACAAAAGGATTTTCGATTTTTTGCCCAGTCAGTCCAATTTTACAGTTTTCAACTAAATTGCTAATTCTCCTCCCACCCCCTACCCATCTGAATTTGGCCTTATAATAAACTTTTCCTTTGCCTATTAAACTTATAATACCCATCCCGACTATATCCATTTACTGCCAGTTTTGACTTCACGATAGAGCAAATTATGGTGGTGGATAAAAGTTGTGGTGTTTAGTTTCAAATTTCCAATTCTTGGTGGCTTGATCGTGGTTGAAATTAACTGAAAATGACCAAGTGTATGGACAGCATTAGAGAAATAACTTCATAAATCATCAATACTACTGGTTTGCCCTAAAGAGGACAGTCCAGGCTGGAGCCCCTACATGATAAAAGTACCAGCCACTCAATGAGACAAGCCAGGACAGGGAGAGATTACTGGTTTTATACATGGTTTAATGTTCCCTCATATATTTTAGGTTGCAGAGTTAAAGGAACGTGTCTGCTTAGACTAATTCACACGAGTGAACGTGGGAATACATACTATAACTTATTCGTGCATGACTTAGACAGCAGTGCTATAAATATACAGATCGTAGTGTATACATAACAATATGACTTCATTTTCTGGATGACATGAACATCTGGAACAAGGCTGATGCTCCCGGAGAAATAAATAAAAAGATTAACGAGTTAGGAAGATTACACAAATGGTGGAAAGTATGTCATCTGCCATGTAACAATAATATATGAAAATGCAGCATTAGATATAGAACAGGGGGTGGGGTGGATATGAATAAAACACATGAGACAGTAAAAAAACTAAACATTGCCCATAGCAAACAATTATACTACAGTTGTCAGTTATTTTTGAAGGTTAGAAGAGTCGATTGTACATGGATTTTGTTTTGTCATCTGGTTTAGGGGAAACCAGTATACAGACTACATACTACAGTTATCATTCAATAAATTACAGCTCCATGGCTGTCAATGCTGATCCAACGGTTTTATTAGCTTTTAGAGCCATTTCAGAGTTCTACCATAAGCTCAACTATGCTCCCAACTGCTCCTGTTCTTTAATCCTGTGGGTGCGGAGTTATGATCTGGGGTTGTTTCAGTTGGTCAGGTCTAGGCTCAGTAACATACTGGAAAAAAAAAATCAAGGTCAACTGACTACCCAAATATGCTTAAATCGGGTTTACCCATCAATGCATTTTTTTCCTACCAGATGGCAAGGGAATATTCCAATGTGAAAATGCCAGGCTTCATCAGGTTTGAAATGTGGTGGCAATGGTTCAGGGAGCATAAGACATCATTATAACACATGTATTGCCAATCACTTAGTCCAGACCTTAATCCCATTGAGAATCTTCGGGATGTGCTACAGAAGACTTTATGCAGTGGTCTAAAACCCTGATTAATACAAGAGCTTGATCAGAATTTAATGCAACTCTGGATCTTGAAATAAACGTTAATAAAAGCTAAGGATGGTCCAAGAAAGTATTACGAGGTTGTAACTTTTTTTGGCCAGACAGTGTATATGGCAATGGAATGTAATTCACACACAGAATCAAAAACCATTTGGAATAATATTATTCTTCAGTATTTATACAGCACCGACAAAGGGACGCACAATCTACCATAGTCATAGGTCTTTAAAACAGTCTAAGGTCAAATTTGGGGGAAACCAATAAACCTAAGAAAGTTTTTGGAATATGGAGGCAAACCGTACACACGGAAGAAACCTATGCCAACACCGTGAGAACCTGAATATAAAACTAATATATTAGTGGTTTGCCTTGAATTCACTGTAAATGCAGTGTTTAGAAGTTTCATGTTTGAATATAGTGAAAACAAATGGGCAGCATAAACCAATCCATGTAGGAAAAAGTGGACAAGACAGACGCAAGTGGCGAATAAGAAAGAGGAGGGGGAGTGTTCCTTTTTTAGCAATTCTAAATCTGCCCAGATAATTTATATTCTTTAAAGTCAGGGTAGAATAGTGGGCCCCCTATAAAAAGCACAAGCTTTCCTCTGGCCTGGGACTTGTCTTGTTCTGTGGCTTAGAAGAGAGCAGACACATAAAGTGACCTGCATTCCATCATCTCGGTCATTACAATGTCCCTGGGCTGGAAAAAACACATTCTTGTTTGCACGGAAGTTGCATTTTATGATCATCCACTGAGGCCTCATTGAATGAACGGGCACGCCTGTACTAGAGATGAAACAAGCTGTTAATTTGCTGTATGGCTTAACAACACACATAACAAGAGCCATGCTGGTTGGGGCAGCTGCTGTCAATTTACCTTCCCCTGTAGAGAGCTCATTAGAACATTATCATAGATGTGTAACAGAGCAGGTGGAGGAGAATTATGGGAGATAAAGCAGCTGCACATGAAACGCAGACAGGACAAACACAAACAGGTTGAATATGTAACAGTGAGATTATGTTACACATTGGTAATGTCAAACTAAGAGTTCAATTTGTTTTACTTTTATTTCTATTTTATTTGTATTTGCTACTGTGTCTTGCTGCGCTATGTGCTTTTAAAGTGCAGCATGCACCCCATTTCTAATAAATGGGCTGCCAAGCATGGCACAGCCAAAGCTTGTTCCAAAAACATCCATATGTTAGTTTGAAGTTCCAATGGATTGAATCAGTGTTTCTCAACCAGGATTCAGTGGAATCCTAGGGTTCCTCAAGAGGTAACTAGGGTTTTGTTGACCAATGAGCAATTTGCCCCTCTAAGCTCAGATACAATTGACACCAGTGGGGTAGCATTCTTCCCACTGTGTACATTATCATTAGGAGTGCCTTAAGACCTGAAAAGTAGGATCCCCCCTACGTCCAACAGGATGAAAAAAGTTTAATTAGATATTAGATTGATCGAACAATGCAACCCAGATGTTAAAGTAAATAGCAGGGAACCTCCATTGGCTGCAGTTTGTTAGGATGTGCTTGCCTTTAAATGATTTTAGAATGCGGGATGTGCTGGTCGATGGGTGCAAAGGGGAGTAGACCACCAATATCAGAACAATATCAGTCTCTTACCTGGTCATGTACCCATTGACCAGTGTATGGACAGCATACGGCCGCTCTGAAGTAAAACCAATTGGCCTTTTTTATCAATCCCCATTTGTGAAGCTGTAATAATTATAGAAATACTGAAGAGCACCTTTCACCACATATTAACCTATTTAACTATTCCAGTAGCATAAAAACAGCTAAAGTTTAATATTCTGATAAACATTTTACTGCCATGAAAAAAAAAATTGAACCTTCAAATCAAAACATATGATAGTAGTAAAATTTATTTTTTTATAGCTTTGCAGGAGCTTGTGTTATACGGTTTGCTTTGGGCAAAGCTACAAATCATCTATACCTCCACAGATACACACATGAAAGCTGCTGAATATTTTATTACATTGAAAGTTCAGACTTCACATACACTTCTCTTCACAAACCTACCTCCCTGTAGGCCTGGAAACCCATGGCTTTTGCAGCTGTTATCCTACAGCACTCGGTTTTATCAGATTCTCTTCAAACGTAAACGTAAGGGGATGTAAACGTCCCAACGTTAACCCTGAAGAATTGGCCTGATATGATGCTACAGCAAGGACCAAGGTGTGGAGTTGTGGATAATGAAGTATCCATATGAGGGTTCCTTACTGCAGGAGCGTAGGAAAAACATCTCAGCTATGGGGCCGATCCTTTAATCTACCCATGGAGAAGAGGCCAGAAATTGGCTGCATTCATTCTATCAACAGTCACAAGATACAAAGCAGCAGATTTCAATGTGATCAGGAATGGACAGAGGTCTCGTTTTCAGAGAGATATATGGCTGTCTATGGATCACGTACTTGTCATATGCTTTCAGGTGATTCAGAGTTGCTGTTTCATTCACTTTGATTTGTAAGAGGGGAAAAAGTAGGGTAGCTCAGATATAACAAAAGCCTAACTGGACTGAACCTGAACTCTAAAGCTACTCAACAAGAACATAATATGTCAGATGATCATCTTAGAAAATATTTACAGCACCACCTAACCAGCCATGGCTTTTCTTACTGCAGTGGATCTGTCACTTTTCTAAAAAAGCAAATTAAAAAAAAAAAAAAAAAAAAAAAGAAATTTCTGCAGATGTACTACATAAAACCTTTGCTCCCAAACTAATCATGATTCCATCACTATTACATCCCTGTCCCAAGTATAATTCAGTCTTCCGAGGATCCAGAAGACTGAATTATTGACACTGCTGTGCAATGACCAACTAGAACAGGCACAAATGCTACTGGTCTCCTGCACCATTAGTGGCACCAGCAAGGTACACAGTCTGAGGATGTAGGTAACCATATAAAACACTTTCATAGTCTCAGTATAAGCTTTATGCATGCAAGTAAAAGAACAAGGGTGTCAAACTTTGGCCCACAAAGTCCTTTTTTTTGGCCCCCAAAGGAATCCTAAATATGAACTGCAGCTGACCAGCATTGAAAAAGGTCCGCTACTACAATTCCCGGCATCACTCGCGTCTATAGACCAGCAGGCTCTCTGCCTATACGTAGCCCCGCATTGGACTGTTTTATAGACACAAGTAACGCAGGGAATTTTAGTAGCAGTGCTATTTCAATGAAGAGGGAGTTACAGCGGCGGGCCACTCATAAGATTTAGCCCCGCATTAGCCACGACTGGCAATAACGTCAAAGCTACAGTACCAAGAGTTGAGGAGTTTATATTATGAAAACTGGACCAATCTTGTAGTAGTTCTTAAAGCTGCGTACACACGTGCAATTTTTATTGTTGGAAATGAACGACGAACAAACGACCGATTGGCCAAAAATCGTTTGTAAAAAAAAAGTAACCAACGACGCCGACGAACGAGGATAGTCGTTGGAAATGAACGACCGGACCGGCGGATCGGATTGGATGACGATCGTTGACCATCTATCGTGTGTACGGTCGTTCAGTGATCGTGCATGTTCTGAGCATGCGCGATGAACGAACATTTGATCGATACAGGCTGTATTGTGTATGTGAGTGTATATATATATATATATATACACTAATAATAATAATAATAATAATATTGATCACAACATTTATTTCAGAGTTGAATTAATTTTTTGCCAAAATAAAGAGTCAGACTGCTATGTAAAGTCTTCTCCAACACATTCAAAGATTCCCTGTGGTGTTAAGGTCTTCCTGAGCCACTCTCTTGCACTTTGGCATTGCCATCTTGGAAAAGGTGACATCAAGGAAGTAAAAATCTACTGATGGAAAAACCTGGTAATTCAGGAAGTCAGCTGACTTGTTTTTTTAGGCAAATACCTAAACCTAGACCCTGACCAACTGAAGCCACTGCCACCATATGCTTGGGGGGGCGTTTTTTTTTTTCTTGGCCATGAACTGCATTTTTAAAAGAAAATGTGACAAAGCAAAAACACCTGTGACAGCACTTTTTGTAGGTGGGCATGTATGCTTTAAAGGAGAACAGATAGAAAGAAAAAGAAGATCCATCAAACAGCACAATGTACGATAAAATGAAAGCATTTCTGTAAGTGCGGAGCCCTTGTGTAGGATGTTTATCATGTACATGAAATTCTTTGATGTTCAGTTGTTCCTTTAAACACACAACACTTACAGCTGCCTTTGTTCATTTAGAAATTCATTGAACGAGCCTTTTCCATTGGCTTCCTGTGTTCCATCGCTGAATGCGGCTCTCTGCTGAAGGAAACTTTCACGTCACATCAATGTCACTTGTGCTCAGAAGGAATGTCGGGGGCTAATCTGGAAGCAGTAACGCCAGCACTCGCAGGCCTCTGTTCTACCTTCCGGCCAAGCTGGCAATGTTGTGCTGACAGTGGCTAATGGTACAGCAAATGATTGCTACGTGACAGAATCCCAGAGGGCAAATAAAAATCTCTGAATGGCACTACAGAGGGTTTTTTTTTTTACCCTTTCTACATTGTTCACCCACTGCAAGCCAGAAGACCAACATGTGTTGCTGGCTTACCAGGACATTAATCTTATAAATTACAACTGGACTTACTTATTAAGGAATTACAGGACCCAATAAAAAAGAGAACATGGTGCAGAAACCCATAGCAGCCTAAAGCCATATTTTATAAATATAATGGTATATGTTGGGCATATGCCAAAGCCAATGGATGTAGTGTTCAATAATATTATTATTACTAGTAGTAAACAGGATTTATATAGCAGCAACATAATATGCAGCTCTGTACATTAAATAGGGGTTGCAAATGACAGATGAAAACAGGAGGAGAGGACCCTCCCCTGAAGGAGCTTACAATCTAGGAGGTGGGGGAAGTAACACAAAAAAGGAGGGGAGATATGTAGTGATGGGAAGTAATGACGGTTTTAAAACACAGAAGAAGATGGGTAGGCAAGTTTGAAAAAAATGGGTTTTGAGTGATCTTTTAAATGAGCAGAAAGTAGGAGCAAGACCAATAGGATGAAGAAGACCATTCCAGAGAGTTGGGGCAGCTCTAGAGAAGTCTTAGAGTCGTGCGTGTGATGAGGTTATGAGTGAGGAAGTCATTAGAAGGTCATTGGAGCAGGGTAGAGAGCTGCTCGGGGAGTATTTTTTAAACAGGTCAGAAAGGTAAGTGGGACAAAAGCTGTGTAGGGATTTGAAGGCAAAGCACAGGAGCTTGAATTTGATTCTAAGGTGAAATGGAAGCCAATGAAGAGAAATACAAAGAGATGCAGCAGAAGAGGAGCGGAGGGAAGGATGGATGGATGAGTCAACAACTTAGATTGAGTTTATGAATGTCATATAAAGAAAACAGTGATTTCCTATTGGGCCCCAAGGATAACTACATTGTACTACTTTTCTAAAGGCTCAGAATGCCCTTCACAAGTGCAGTGTCTGGAACATGTTATGGCACAATACCAGGGCCTTTTAATCCTTTTTTGTTCTGGGTCGCCCTTCCCATATGACATGGCTCCAATTGATGTTACCCTTGAATCCTTTAGGAAGGGAATAACATTGGGTATTGGGGGTTAAAATATCCAAATTAGTGTTCTGTGCACTAAAAAGCTGCCCCTTATTGGGATGAGCAAGAACTAAACACAGTGTAGTAACTCTGATCATATCTGCTGACCAACACAAATGGAGCACAGCTGCAAAGTGACATGATAAAATACAGGAGCTTTTACCCCCGTGGCATCAAGTAATGAATGTCAGTGGTGATGAAGGAAGTAGAGAAGCGCAGGAAAGGTGAATACAGGTACTCTATATAGCCAAAATAACATGGTCACACCTTCATATTGCACTTGGGTATTATCCAGTAAAAGGAATTTTAGGCAACCGTGCCTTTTTAGCCTTGTTGCAACAGTTTGGGGTTGCCAATTACTTTAAGCAGACTGGTACTTGGCATTCACAGCAGGCACCATACGAAGATACTTCATTTACCACCGTCGACTGCAACGTCTTAAATTTCATGTGCAAGTTTTGAGTCCTGAGTTTTGACTTAAAGTTCATGTGCAAGTTGAAAGATAGCTTATTTTTTTATCAATTTCTACAAGTGAGAATGCTTTGGTCTAGCAACTGGCTGCTTAGACACTCAGCCTAACATTACGAAGCAAGGTCGGGTTGGGTATGCAGTAATAGTCGTGTCACATTTCCAATAGCTGGAAGTATGGGCTCTGTCGGGGCAACAGGAAGGTAAATGTGGGATTACAAATAATAGTCAACCTGCCACATCCCCCAGTATAAGTTCAGGTTTACTATCAGGGCTTGGTTTTAATTTACAGGAGTAGGATACAATATATCCTTTTAATTTTTTTGTGTTTCCTAACAAGCAGCGGCCTGGGCCACATGGTAGAGGTGGCAGCGACCTGGGCCACATGGCAGAGGTGGCAGCGACCTGGGCGAGACAGTACAGGTTGGTCTGGCAGGGGATTGGTAGAGTGGTAAGCCAGCTGCATTATATAGCACATGAAAAAATGGCTTCCTTACCATACCTGTATGAAAGAAGCCCTGCAATGCTGTGTGCTGAAAACAAAAAAGCCCTCAAATCAGATAGGAACTGCACAGAAGTTTTTCAGGCTGGGTGGGAAGAAGCTGTAGGTGGGTGGTGAACATGTATTGTGAATCAACTTTTCAGTAACTACTCAAAGACAGCCAGACGGTTGCTGAAAAGTGCCCAGTGGTGCAAAAAGGCACTGGGGAAAACACTGCAGTGTAAACCTTTCAGTAAACTGAACTCTCTGGACCATTCCAGAATCTGACAGAAAGTAAACTCCAAGCAGCCGCTAAATGGAAAGATACATCACATATAACAGCTGACCTGCAAAAGAATTTGTAATAATGTTCTTCCATTTATGATATTTACACAGCTTTTCCACACAGTACAGCCATGGAAGTAAGCAGACCTGACATTTTATAATCAATAAATCAGTAATACCAACTGGTCTTCTACCCTCCCCACCCTGTTAATGAACAGTGAAAGGAGAAGTAGCCGACTGATGAGCTCCCCTTTCAGCTCTTTCCTCCTATCCGCATGCTTTTTGCAATGCAACATAAATGATTCGGAGTCGTGCTGCTTCTATATTGCTCTAAGCTTATCTGCACAGTGACTGAAAAAGGCTCATAAGTCAAAAATAGGTACTTGCAATAAAAAATAAATAAAAATGAGGATGTAAGAATATTTGCAGAACTGCATTTGTTTTTATATTTCATATTTGCCAGACAGTCAACATTAGCTAGAAATCTAGCCTGTATATAAGATTTACAGGGAATCCAGTCACTGGGCCTCGTTCAAAAACAACATCAACACAATTGTGTTCCAAGTCGTCTCCTAATGGAAGCGGTATGGTATTCCCTGGCAGCGGACATTATCCAGCTGCTGCCGATACTAGACCGAGCTGGAGTCCTGCTGAACATTAACACGGCTTTATTTTCAGTCTATTGAGCTGCTCCACGAGACATCTGCTCTGGATTTTGTCTACGAGGACAAAGCTCTTCACATTTTATGCTTCACAATACTCATCATTTGATGTCTTGCCCAATGACGGCATAAAAGATGATGGAGCGAAGTTATGGTAGCAGAAGACCTCAGTATGTGACATAATGAACCATAATTGCCCATTTCCTCTTTTTCAACACCACGGCCTGTGTTTACAATGTTCAGAATATGGGTAATCCATGGTGAGGACAGTGTGGCCCCATGCCAGGATTGCCACCCTATCCCTGTCAATAGCACACTGTCACTGCTGAACTGAAATATTTTTCTCAAAAGGATTTCACTAGTAATTTAAAAAGTATCTGTATGTGAGCATTCATCATTGTACGACTATGTTGGTTCAAGGGACATTCAGAACAGACAACGCATAGACAAGGGTATATATACAGCATTGCCAGGGATAGCACTTTCCTACCAGGGACTACTAGGCCGCAGGACACTTGGCAACTACACATCATATACACACACAACTAGTTACACAGGACGTCAAAAAGGAACATCGTATGAAACATAATCTGAAGCGGATGTTATTTTTGGTCCATGAAGTTCATTCCATACAATGCTCTGATAGAAAAACAAAAACACAATGCCACATGACTAAAAGAGGAAACGGTGCTGAATGTACGGACACATGCAGATTTAACCTTTACTTGGACATAACCTGATTAACGCCATTCCATTGTAATAATGCGTGTGCATTAATGTGGAGTATATTGCATATTAATGTGCACTGCATTAAGGCAATCTATTGTATAGGCTACAATGGCATGGCAAGCAACTGAAATATTGGAGCTTCTGTACTTGTGCATTGATTGGGGTGCTACAGGAAATTCACATTTTAAAGTAATACTGTATACCAGGGGTGCCCAACAGGTGCATTGCGATCAACCGGTGGATGGCAAAGTAGATTGCAGAGCCCTGACTTTCAAAATAAACTCTACCGTGCACAGGAGTTATTAAGTCCAAGTTTTTATTGTTGGTAGATCATTTTGATTTGGTCATTTCAAAAGTAGCTCGCAAGCCAAGAAAGTGTGGGCACCCCTGCTGTATACAGTAAAACACATTTCACGAGTTGAAATCAAAGTAAGAATAAAAAAAAATGTACCGATTCTGACTCCAAATTCACAGCCCGAAAAAGGTACATTCTCCTCAATCCTGAAACTTGCACAAATAATATCTATCCATGTTGCTACCCAGCTGTTTTCTAGGATCCCTTTTAAAGAGTGTTATTCTGCAGTATAGGACACTGTCTCCCTTTGGACATATCCTAATAATGCCCCCTCTCCATCTTCGCATAGTAAGGCAGTTTACCGATGACCCCATTCTGAAGGAATCTTTCAATGATTGAACCGGGTCCAGAAACCCACAGAATGAATCAGCAGAAAACCTAATGCAGAATGAATGAACTTTGTAACTTCAGGATGATGTAATGATTCCAGGACAGTTTTGGCAGCTTCCCCAATGGTTTTTACTTGTTGCCAGGTCACTGATAAAACTAGAACATTTGGAAACGGTGACACTAAGTTGTAAAATAAAGCACATTGCACCAATCCATACTTTAAAATTCAGCTTGAGTTGGTCACTACGCATCAAATCCTTGTTAGATTTAAAATGATCAGTATCGGTGTTTACTCTAAAAATCTGTTTGGCATGGAATGGCCATTGTCCGTGTTCTTGCTAAGAGGATCTTTGTACTTGAGTGCACACCTGGGCATAAATATTTGCATTCTACGCATACATGCTCTATCATGGCCTAGAAGAACCTGACAAACAACTTTTCCAGCAGCAATTTACTGGTATCAACCAGATGGAGGAGGTGAAGGCTACAACAGATGTCGGCTACAGGCAGAGTATACCATCAGCAAACTAATCTCAAGGAACAATGCACACAAAATCAGATATGCCAGTTATTGAAAAGCAATGAACAGTTCTTTCAGATAAGAACTGTTTACAGTAGGTTAAAAGGTTTGTAACCGATCTATAAGTCAAAGTTATAGCCCCTGTACCCCAGCACAAAATAAAAAAAGTATACAAGGTTTTTTTTGTACAAAAACAAACAAACTGCTGAACCAAAAAGCAGAAAATGCACCATTAACATATTGGCCCACTTGCATCACTGCAATCGCCTCCATTGTGCGATACTTCCCCCATCTTCTAAATTGTAAGCTCTTCGGGGCGGGTCCTCTCCTCCTTCTGTGTCACTGTTTGTAACTTGTCTGTCATTTGCAACCCCTATTTAATGTACAGCACTGTGTAATATGTTCGCGCTATATAAATCCTGTTTAATAATATTAATCCCATGCCACAATTTAGGGCTTGAACTAGGAACTTCTGACACAAGCATTTAAGAGAACAACCAGGAAACTAAATATCAAAATACAGAGTATACTGCAGTATAAAGATCATCCTATTGCAAGTACTTTTTTTTTTTTTTTGAGGCCAGCAAATCCTAAAATTTTGAGGAAATAGAGTCTAGGACTGGGAAAAGGAACTGGAGTAGCTTTGTATAAAATATCTGCTTGAGACTATGCATGTTTTCTAATGTAAAGTTAGACGTAGGTGTGATAACCGCTAGAGCAGCCTTTATAGATATTTTTTACATGGGGAGGAGAAACAACTTGCAGATCTTCAGGGAACCCCTGCTTTAAGTACTATATCCACAGCACACAGTATAATAACAGGTGGTCAGAAGGAGGAATGCCTCTTATATTGCTGGACATTGGGAAGAATGCCACCCTTACAGACAGCCAAAACGAGCATTGAAGTCACCTAAACGTACCTTGGAGGCAAAATTGTTCATGAAACCCCCAGCAACATTGGAGGAACTCTTGTTGGGAAACACTGCTCTAGAGAGAACTACATTTTAATTTTTTAGCTAAGCTGACATTCAAAGTACAGAAAAAAAAACAGTGTTCTCCCCAGTGCTTTTTGGCTAGGTGCACCACCCAGCTAGGTTGTTACTGAAAAGTTGGGTTACAGTATAGGGGCACAATACAAATGCAATGGAAACATGGGACATGCTAAGGAGGGCATTAACAATGGAATAAAGTAAAGGGGGTGGTAATGAGCTAACATAATTATAGGGATTACTGGATACCTATAGCACAAACAACTGGAAACACTAAATGTTCACGTGTTGTCCCGTCCACTTTTTGAAACTCAGGACACAATTCTTCTTCACTCAGCCTTAAAAAATTTCTAGGGAGAACACTGAATATTATAACCCATTCTGACTGCATACATTTTATATTTTCAGAGTATTTTCTTTGCATCGAGCAAGACTAGAATTTTGACAGCAGGGTAACATTTTTTTCAACCAAAGCCCAGCTTTAGTGTAGTATACAGTACTGTAAAGAAATACTATTAGCCCGCGCCCAGAGGTTTTACCTGTGTGGCCCTGTCTAGATCCAAGGGACTTATGTCAAATGAAAATGCTGCAATATAACAAGAGACTGCAGCAAAGATCTGGAGTATCTAACTTTCTATTCTCTGCCTATCATCCAGGAATGAATTAGCATTCTTTGTAATAATTTGTTTTTATGGGATTTCTAGTTAAAAAATGAGGAACTGTGACACGTCTACCTTTCTACTTCACATCATGGGAGTTTTCGGTTATATTATCTGCGTTTTCTTGTACTGTGACTCATTATCCTGTATGTTGTTTAACAAAATGGTAAATTGGATAAGTAATAATGCAATTAAAGACAAATAAAAAGGAGGAATTTTTTTACACATTTGAGATAAACCACTCTAGGCATTTGTTTCCAAACCACTTAAGTAAATCTATTGCAAAAATGAATTTCAGAATTGAAGGTTTACCTGCAGTGAAAAGGGTGCACCTACAGCCATGTACCCTCTCACATAGAGGGCCTGATTTATTAAAGGTCTCCAAGGCTGGAGAGGATGTACTTTAATCAACAAACCTGAAATGGATTTCCTCAAAGTCATTTGCTAGCATATGTTTTGAATCCTGGACCAGATCTATTCCAGGTTTGCTGGATCACCCAGCTTCACTGGTTGAAGTGCATCCTCTCCAGCCTTGGAGAGATTTATTAAATCATGGCCAGGGTATGAGATTTACTCTCTCCGTTTGTCCTGGTGATGGTTATCACTGGGACTGACAAACAGTCTAAAGCTACGTACACACGGCAGATTTTTATCGCCAGATAATCGGCATCGGCCAATTATCGGGCAAAAATCTTCCGTGTGTACAGTCGGTGTCGTCCATCGTCCGGACGACCGACCTGCCGGATCCACGGACGATGGACGACAGCCGATCCTAATGAAAGGGAAGGGGAGAGCGCGCAGCAGGGTGCCGCTCCGTCGCTCTCCCCCCTCCCCTCTCCATAGAGCATGAACGGTGCTGTATGTACAGCATCGTTCATGCATCTTGCAGCCCCTTGTCGTTGGAAAGGATCGTGAAAGATCCTTTCCAACGACAAAAATTGCAAGTGTGTACGCAGCTTAAGAAAATAAAAAATGGATTGGGTCGGATCAATCATTGGAAGAGGGACACTTGACCTTTTAACAGCTGAGGATCTCTCATACTATTTAGTCTCCGTTGAAAGATTACATGAAATCATGTCTGGAGACGATTCCCTATGTTTTTTAACAGGGGACCCAAAATATCAAACTACAGGAATTGTCAGATTCTGCAAGTGATTTAGGGGATAAATGGATCAGTGGCAAAAGGAAAGAGGAGGTATTTCAGTTTTTTCTTTGCAGGTAAACTTTTTGTCCTAGCATTTATTCTTGTGTCAATTGTAAGGAACAAACAACTCTCTGTGTATGCAGTGACAGTGTATTCCAATAGAGGTATTGTTCCCCTTTTCAGATTTGCTCTTCTTAAACATACAAGCTGTGTATTCTTCATTTGACTTTCCATTCTTTTCATTCCTGTACTCTTCTGACCCTTTTTTCTATCACTTCTGGCCACTAGGAGTAATCTGTATTCACTGGGGATCCCATATGTGCATTATGGCTGCTGCAAAGCATACCAACACAGAACTTTTAGCACTTAACCACATGAGAGATGCATTAATGCTGCAAGTCACAAGCCTATAGCCACTGAAATCTGAAAAGTCTAAATTGAGGTGCTTGTTCAAACCCAATTACTCTGCAGGGGTACAGAATGTTATGGCATGACCCCCTAAGGAGAAAAATCAATCGCACACTTTAATCACAGTATGTTAATGCACAAAGTAGCAATGACATCACTATGCCAGCTTAGCCATCTCTATCATCTACAAGCACCCAGTGCCAGAAGACCTGAAGTCTTTTTCATTTTCAGGCGATAATGAACATGTATGACAGATTGCAAGGCTCAGACGTCAGGATTTTTAATTCGGAAATACTAAAGGCAGAATGATTAAAGGTCTGTGTAATCTAATAAAAGCTTTATTCAAAATTATTAGAAAAGAAAAAGTGTGTCAAGCTTCCATGAACCAGAATGAAATGGTTATTGTTAATATGTGCATCAGATAGTGACGTGTTGAATACGGAGCGCCTGGGGACAGCGGGCCTTCGATTTACAAAGGTTCAGGGTGAGGCAGTGGATTGGAACAAATAAAAGTTCAATGTATTAACAACCAGACATGAGCTATGGTAAGCAATATACAATATAACCTAAGCAAAAAGACCTAACCGGCCTCCTAATCGAGCAGTTTTGCATGGCTGGGACCTCGTTCAAGCTCTCACATGGCTGCCCTGGTTAAAAAAAAGAGAACCAGCATCTGCTCATGGGATAGCCGACAGCTAGTACTGCTCACTGCAGCCCCCATTCATTCAGTAAGGGGCTGCATCTCCCTAAGCAGCAGTGGTTTCTGGTATAAGGAAGCGGTAAAAGCACCGCAGCCACATTGCCAGTATGAAATAGCCCTAAGCAAGCTAATATTGTGACTTGTAGCAGCCAGGTACCTTGTGATATAGAAAACCCCCCTCATGGCAGTCTGGAGAGCCATGTACTAACACTTTATTTGACAGTACAAGTAATAGAATAATTCTCTCCATTTACCCTGATGACAGTTATCACCGAGACTAATAGTAAAGACAAATCTAAGTAACAGAAAGAGGGATGTGTTTCAATGGGGACCCTGTGACAGGAGGACATACAAGTCTTACCACCCCATATAGACAAATGGCCAGGCCAAGCTAAATTTTTAGTTTATTAATTTACACCAATCAAAAGAATTGCTTTTAAGAGGAACTAAACTCAGTCATCGTCATGCATGTCATCAACACCTTCACCCGGACCATTTTTGGGTTTTGCGATCTTTAGCCATCTTGATTGGCCAGCCCTGAATGATAGAACTCTCCTGTATGTGTACCTGTCTCAAGATTTTTAAATTCACCCTTTTTTAAAATCAGCCTTTTTTTTAATTTGGGTTTAGTTGGGATTCATAGGCTAAACCAATAAACTCAATAGACATTGGGGTCTATTTTTTTTTTCAAGCAGTGAATTTGACATTAACCAATATATTCTCTGCTGGAGAATATTCCAGGTCCATGTGTTGGCAATATTTAATTCCCCACCAGGGTATCAAATACTGCCATTTAAATACATGGGTGTGGAAGATTCTCCTCCAGAGAATATATTGGTGAATGTCAATTTCACTGCTTTAATAATAAACCCCATAGAGCACTAAAATATGGTATATAGGTATAATTAATGGCCAAGGATCCCAGACTGTTTTTTATTTGTGTGACTATTCAATACAAAATGAAAACAGATCTGCAGCAATCAAGCAAAGGTGACTTTAATAATGTAATCACACTTACAAATATCACCCATATGTACTCAGCCCAGGGATGGCTTTACACCTATCAATGTGTATTGTAAATCATTTTCACCCAGGTAAGATGCACAGCTCTTGCATTGCACTTAGGCATCCCTTTTTATTACAAATGGGCCAATATCACACAAAAATAATAAAAGAATGTGACCTTCTGCCGCAAACAAAATACACACATCTGTGTGTTGGGATAAAAAATGGTCGGGTATGATATCTGGTGTGCAGATGCTCATTAGCCACCTCCAGCAAATGATTGGACAGATGCAAAGCAATCATAGGTGTAATCAGGCCCAAAGGGATAAACCATACCCTGAACAACACACAATTGTGGCAAAACGTTTCTATCCTTAACAAAAAAAAAAACACCTCTCAAAACGAGAGCTTTTTTATCATCATACTTACTGATCGCTATGTGCATCCCATTGCCAAAGTCAGCGGGTGCACTGGAGGCTCCCTTTATGAAGCAGACCACTACAATATTAGTGGTGGCCTCTCACTTCTATTGTGTCTTTGTATCAATCTTTTCTGCTTGCTTTGCAATGCAATTTTTATGTACCTGTTGGCAATATATTTACAGTGCGTTTTCCCCCAGTTTGTAAATCTTTACAGACAGCCATAAAATAAGATGACAGTATGCATTACTGAACATAATATAATATATGAGCTCCCAGGGCCTCTCCTGTCTCATTTACACAAGAAAAGAAGAGAGAAGGTTTTCATAATTTAGCACATTTCAGATACAGGGCTGTGGAAAAAAAATCCTGCATCAGGAATAATACTTCCAAGGACACATAATAAAAGAGAATGCAGATGGGATTTTACAGGGTGCACCAACTGATCTGCTAAGCAAATGGACTTGAAATGTTGTCCATTCTTATGGAAATAGAGAGGAGTGTCTTACAATATATGAATGGAATTGCCCTGTAAAGACATAACACAGGCATGAGTCAATGCCAGGGAAACTGCCTGACTCATGGGGTCAAAGACAATCCAATGAGACAAATACAAAGTGCAATGCACTCAACAAAGCAAGTGAGTTAACTCTCTTTTAAAGGGGAACTGCAACCTTTCATGAATAAGGTTAGATTCAAGTAAAATAAAAAAAGTTGATTCTGCATATAACTTTTTTCTGCTTTTAGAGGTTACATACATTACATATAATGCTAGTCTAACCAGCCCTAGCTCCTCTCTTTCTTTTCTTAGGTATTGTCAATCAGCTGTTAGAATGAAATATGCCACAATTACTGCATCTAGTAATGAGCCAAACTCAAAACAGCCAACTCTTATATAAAGGAGACCCTGATTTCTTGGGGGCAGAACTCCACAGGGGGGTTAAAGTCAATTTCCAGGAGGGAACAGGAATTCTTGGGCGCAATGGCATGAACTGGAGTGGTGTGGAGTGCAGAAAACACGTCCAAGCAAACTATGCCTACTCAGCACTAAATCTGTAAACTTGCTTTCAGGAATGCTGCTTAGAGTTTTCAAAGTTGAATCACAGGTAAACCACTAAACATAACTGGGGTAAAAATGAAATACATATGGGGGTGGTTGTACAAGCCTCAAGATTTGCATTTCCGTCTGGCAGGGTAGGAAACTTTTACTCTGCCTAATTAGAAACCACAGATCTTGTCCTTCCACCAACCTTTGACTTGACTGATCGAACTATCCATTCCATACGTGTTGGACTAAAATATTTGCAGGTAACATGTACTATCCATTCCACATGTGCTGGATCGATATCATTGCAGGTAACATGTACAATCAATTCCACATGTGCTGCATCGATATCATTGCAGGTAACATGTACTATCCATTCCACATGTGCTG
>NC_092861.1:22185631-22211598 GCF_032062135.1 Pyxicephalus adspersus
TCCACATGTGCTGCATCAATATCATTGCAGGTAACATGTACTATCCATTCCACATGTGCTGCATCAATATCATTGCAGGTAACATGTACTATCCACAATCCATGTATGCTGGGCTCATATCACAGCATTTAGCAAGTTTCCAATAAACCAGATTCCTCTTATTGCAAACCATATCAACAACTACATTATACAAATGTTACATGGGATACAATAATGACATTCTTCCCATTTCAATATCAGTTATTAATGCAAACATTAGAAATGAAGTTAGCTGATAAAATTCCAAACGTACCTGACAAGCTTTGTTTAATCAGCAGCACTTAAACTTCTGAGAACTATTTTAGCTCGAACCAAAAGCCAAGTACCTTGTTCCCTACCACGAATCTGCTAGGTCTTGTAGTTCACCACCTGGAGAATAGTATGCCTGGTCCAATACTAGCCATACAATTATGGAAGCTATTTTTAAGAATAGCTGCATTGTGTAGAATGATTAGGGCGTGTGGAGTTATTATTGCTATCTGCGGGTCCACAAGTGTTATTTACCCTTGGTTCCTGGAACCTTGACTTGCTGACATTGTTTTGCCAGACAAAGTTAGGATAAGTGTCCAAAAGAAACACATACAGAAATAAAAATATTGTTAATATGGTATAGTAAATAAAACCCCTAACATATTCCTTTTATTATTATCTGCATCCCTATTGCAAATTTTTCTCACTTCCTGCATAGTTTAGGTGTTGTTAGCAGGGTCTCGCTGGATAGTATATTTCCACTATCATTTCTAATTGTTTTCCAGTCTTAAGTAACCAGACAACCAAAATTGGAATGGAAGTATGTCCACCAAGACCGATTTGGTAGGGATCAATTTCCCGGGGATCTTTGATGACAGTGATTTGATGAACACGTTTAATTGGAAATGCATGAAAATCTTCAACGCTGTGTGTGAATAGTCATTTCCCTTTAGAAAGAAGAATGGTAATAAATGAAAACTGCAATATCATTTTAGAAGATACAAAGATAACTTTCTATTTAGCTTACCTTTATCAATACAATCCTATTACACATCTAGTACTTGTGTATAGGGCTCTGTATAAAAGATGATAGGAAACTCAACTAAATTATTTCCTGCTGTATGGTAGGACATTGGCCATCCAAAAGGGGATCTGGCAAGTCTCCAACACTCAGGCATAGCAAGCCATATTATATAAGAGAACTAATATACTATTACAACAATGGCCAGGATATTAAAATGTCTTTATATTGCACTAAATTCATGAACTGTACAAGAGGCGCACGGTGACGTCGGTGTAGTGTTAAGTTGTATGAGGCAACCATTGCCGAGCCGTACGCTTCAGTATTGTTTCCACCATTACAACAGTCACCCCGCTCTGCCAATACCGATACTCATCCGATTGTTTTATTTCTTAGATGCTCCCTTAGGTAAGTATGATAATAACTGTATATTTTCTTTAACGGTTATATTTAATGTCATCAAAAAGTTTGACTTTGATAACTATCATTTCTTGTTTGGTCTTAGATTGGAATGAAATAAATCCATAATGAGTAAGAAAAAGCAAACTAATATTTTGCATTTCTTTAATTATACCAAAGATAAAACAACTGATGATAATAGTAACAATAGTAATATTTCACCTAATCGTAAGCTGATCAATGAATCAGAGCCGCCACAGTCCTCGGTCAGGCATCATTAGGAAGAACATTATTTTACAAATGTATGAATTCATAATAATGCTCTGCGGGATTCAAATTATGAATTTAGTGGTCCGTGAGGTCCAAAAGGTTGCTGACTGCTGGTCTAGCCTGTCTTCAGATTGATTAATGGAGAACCTTATTCCTTGCCGTAAATGCCATCTCTCTGGGTCCAGGTTTACATATTTGTGGGACAACCTGTGCCAGGTGTATCCTAACTGGCTCGCAGTCTAAATCTGCCAATGTATGTGTTGACTTCCGGGTCCATTGTTACATACAGTGAATGGCTATTGCCTGGTGGTTGTTAGAAGTGTTTCTGTTCCTGATGACCACCAGCCATATATACATCATCAATGGACTGCTGAAGTTACAACCATTGTCTGTGAGCCATTGTACTGTACAAAGTTCTGAGTGCCTGCGCACTATGTACAGGTATGAAAAAGCCAACGAACAATGACAAAAATCTTTTGCAAAAGAACAGAACTAAACGTCAGGTGTTCCCAAAAATTGCCAACCACTCACTATGTAGTAGGAGCAAAGATTCACTCAGATTCTGCTTTATAGGTTACCAATCAACATTCAACTTGGGGTAGGAAAATAAAAAACACAACCTGGGATCGCTGACCATCCTGAGCTGCATTGGGAAATTATTTTCCTGTCTATGGTGAGTAAAGTCCAAGGGTTTCTGTGGCTCCAAGTGGAAAGACAATCTACAACTTCCTCTTTATTATTCTGTGGTCTGGTAATATACACACACAGAGGTTACTGCAATTCATTCAACACTGGACATGCAGGCTGGCTCAGATTATAGTAGTTATAAAAAATTACAATATCAAGTATATGTGCAATATATAAAAACTGCACATGTATAAATCATGAGAAAAAAAAAGTGCAGGGGGGGGGGGTCTTATTAAGGAGATTTCTTATTACTTCCTGTCTTGAAGGCTACAGACATCTTTCCCATCTTGTGAAGGAAGTCACCTCTAAGACAAATGTCCCTGCTGGATCTGTAGGCAATTTAAAAGTTTGACTTTCTCCACATAACTATTAAAAAGTTTGAGTTTTGACTATTTCATATGAGTAGTGTGGTTAGCACTTCATACCCATGCCATCATACACCTGATAAGCATCCATCAAAACCAATGAACATTCATTTATAAGGAACAAGCATGGCAGTGGTGGCTGATCAGCAGATCACATGGTAACCATCAATCTAAACAAGTCCTAAGATAGGCAAACACCTTCAGATTACACACACATCACCAAATACATAAAATGTTCCTGGTCGGCACTGAAATGAGTGAGCTCTGATCTCTGTAGTCACTACAGGTGTGTCACAGAATTAGCCGTTCTCTTACCTGCTGTGATGTCACAAATTCACATGTCACAATCTGTACCCTCACCTAAAACAATACCAACAGCCTACCCCATATCGGAGTACTTCCCCCACCACTCAGGCTACCCTTGTGTCCCCCCAACTATCATACCCCAGTCTAAGCATGACACCCCACCATTCAGGCTACTCCATGTATCCCAACCTCGGAGTACCCCCCCATCATACAGGTTCCTCCCATGTACCCCAAGCTAACTCACAGTTCAGGCTACACCATAACCCCCAATCTAACAGTAACTCTCCACTATGCACGCTACCCCACATGCCCCAAATTTGACAATACCACCCCACTGTAGTGCTTCTTATGTACGCCAATCTGGCAGTACCTCTCTCCCGTACAACCTACCCCATGTCTACCAATCTCCTCCCTACCACGCAAGCTACCCCACGGCCCAATATGACAGGACCTCACCACCATAATGCTACCCCATGCCTCCAATACCTTTCTGCCCTTATACCCTAACCTGGCAGTGCCACCCCACCATACATACCCCAATCTAAGAGCACCCACCCCAATGTACAGACTACTCCAGATTCCAATCTGCCCCCCTCCAAATAAACTAACCCAATTCAATAGTACCCCCCCATACAACCTACCCCCAAAGCTGAGAGTACCTCCCTACTTTACAGGCAGAGCACTGACCCAAATCTATTAGTACCTACCATCCAGGTCACTCCATACCCCCAATGTGATATTACCCCAGGCACTAGGGGGCGCTTACCTCCTCTATGGCTGTGACTGTGTTCCTGCACTGGCTCAGCCTGGTGGTGAAGTTGGAGGCAGTGGGGGATTTGTAATCCTCATTGGTCTCTGTTATAAATTCCGACACACTGATCTGATCCGGCATGATGAGCGGAGTGACCGGGGGGCAGATGTGAGAGAAGAAGGGGATCCGCACACCTCTACGGGGCGCCGCACAACACCGGACACTGGCAACCACACACACAAGCCGGGGAGTTCAGGCAGATGACAGCGGGGATCATAGGTTCCCCCGATCCATCCCCAGCAGCCGCCACTCCATGAGTCCCAGATCCCCAGAGAAGGGCAGTGGCTGCTGGGCGCACCTCCCAATGTCACCACGCCTCTCCTACTATCTACAGCGAGTAACCACGCCTACCTCCCAATGTCACCACGCCTCTCCTACTATCTACAGCGAGAACCACGCCTACCTCCCAATGTCACCACGCCTCTCCTACTATCTACATTGGGTAACTACGCCTACCTCCAGCGTGTCCCCGCCTACCTACCAATGTCACCACGCCTCTCCTATCTACACCGGGTAACCACGCCTCTCCCCAGCGTGTTGCCGCAAACCTTCCAGTGTCACCACGCCTCTCTTACTGTCTGTACCGGGTAACCGCGCCTAACCCCCCCTCGCATGTCCCCGCCCACCTCAGAGTGTCACCACGCCTCTCCTACTATCCATAACGGGTAACCCCGCCTCTCCCTAGCGTGTCCCGCGCCTCTCCTACTATCTACACGGGGTAAATCCGTCCACCTCTTGCACTCCTTTCTTCTGGTATAGCTCCTCCTACATATCAGTGTAACCCCAACATTCAGCACTGAATACCTCCTCCTCGCTTTTCATAAGCATAAACCCCTACTACGTATAGCCCCTCCACTCTACTCAATAAACCACGCCTCCTTATCATTAACAACGCCCCTACTATGTATGGCCCCACCTCCCGCCAGTATAAAGCCCAACAAAAAAAAAAAGGCTCCACATAACCCCGCCTCTCTTCACACGTAACCACGCCTTCTGATTAATAAGACCGCTCCTTACGTATAGCACCTCCTGCACACCGGTAACACCGCCTTTCCCTTTTGAAACCTCGCCTCTCTGTCAGTAACACCTCCCCTGAATTTCTTATAACCCCGCCAGTAAGTTCATCTCCCCCTACATTTAGCTCCTCCTCCTCCTGCAGTAACACCGCCTCTTTTTTTTTCAGTAGGCCCTCCCCATCTTCGAAAGATTCGTAAAACTTCCCTCCCTCCTCTCTGTCCAGTATAACCCCGCCTCTTTTCACTAACCCCTCCCCCTGTCAGTATCCCCTTATCACTAGTTTCCCGCGTGTTACCCCTCCTTCCTCCCAATGGGTAGACAAATGCAGCCGAGCTGTCCTATCAGAGAATTCAGCTCTCTGTTCTGCCAGGCTCTGTTAGACTCACACTTCTCTGATAGGCTTAGCCTCACTATAACCACGCCCTTGCCTTGTAACCACGCCCCTCGCTCTGCACAATGTGGATCTCAGGTGCTACACAGGCAGTGTGATGAGCATGGCAGGGAAGTCACATAACTATATGTGTGAGCACTGTGCACAGCACACAGAGGTGGTGTTATTTATTCACTCTGCAAGCCTGGAGATGTTTATTCATTTATACATGTTCTTTGGAAGAATCATTACTTTTGTGATGTATTTGTTATTGTAACCTCACTTCCTGTTTCTATAGGTGCAGAGAAAAAAAGGAGGGAAACGGTTGTCACTGGAACAGGACGTAACAACAAAAATGACTTAACAGGTTCTAAGCTGCACTTATTTCAGGGAAACTGGGTATAATGGACAAGGGAGGAGAGAATGGGTATACCGGGCAAAGGAGACACACTAGGGGGGAGGACACCGAGAGGGAGGACTGGGTATACCGGACAGAGGAAGTGTCACCGGGAGGGAGGACTGGGTATACCGGACAGAGGAAGTGTCACCGGGAGGGAGGACTGGGTATACCGGACAGAGAAAGTGTCACATGGGAGGAGGGAGGACCAGGTGTACCAGACAGAGACACAGACCACTCTGGCAGAGAACTTGGCATACTGGGCAGAGAAGGGAGGACCAGGTAGAGAAGAAGACACTGGGAGCGAGGACCAGGTAAACCGAGATGAGGCAACAAATGGGGGGTCGGACTACTGAGTATACCGGATAGAGGAGGTGTCACCGGGAGGGGGGACCAGGTATACTGGACAGAGGAGACAACATCAGGAGGGAGGACCAGGTATACCGGTCAGCAGAGATGACATTGAGGGGAGGACCAGGTATACTGATTATAGGAGATGACTCTGAGAGAGAGGACCAGGAATACCTGGCAAAGGAGGAGACACTGGAGGGGAACAGGCTATAATGAACTGAGAAGAAGCCACTGGGAGAATGGACTGGGTAAACCAAGCTGAGGGGAGGATCAGGTATACCAGGCAGAGGAGGTGACACTGGGAGAGGCAACCAGGTGTACCAGACAGAGAAGGAGGCGATTCTGGGAGAGGGGACAGGGTATACTGGGCAGAGGAGACAGCACTGGGTGAGAGGACCGGGTATACTGTATGGAGGAGGTGACACCTGGATGGAAGACCGGGTATACTGGATGGAGGAGGTGACACCTGGATGGAAGACCGGGTATACTGGATGGAGGAGGTGACACCTGGATGGAAGACCGGGTATACTGGATGGAGGAGGTGACACCTGGATGGAAGACCGGGTATACTGGATGGAGGAGGTGACACCTGGATGGAAGACCGGGTATACTGGATGGAGGAGGTGACACCTGGATGGAAGACCGGGTATACTGGATGGAGGAGGTGACACCTGGATGGAAGACCGGGTATACTGGATGGAGGAGGTGACACCTGGATGGAAGACCGGGTATACTGGATGGAGGAGGTGACACCTGGATGGAAGACCGGGTATACTGGATGGAGGAGGTGACACCTGGATGGAGGACCGGGTATACTGGATAGAGGAGGTTACATCTGGATGGAGGACCAGGTATACTGGATGGAGGAGGTGACACCTGGATGGAGGATTGGGTATACTGGATGGAGGAGGTGACACCTGGATGGAGGACCAGGTATACTGGATGGAGGAGGTGACACCTGGATGGAGGATTGGGTATACTGGATGGAGGAGGTGACACCTGGATGGAGGACCAGTTATACTGGATGGAGGAGGTGACACCTGGATGGAGGACCAGGTATACTGGAGTGTCTCCCAGTGTCACTTTCTCTTTAATAAATTTATTTTATAAAGTAGGGAAGGGTTACACCCTCTGTAAAGCTATTATGGCTGGCTGTGTACCTGCTGGAGAGATTTACCCCCTTTATTCGTCCTGTGACCATTGTCAAGACTGATAGTGGGGGGAAACCCAACAATTCAAGTTGTAGTCAGAAAAACAGGACAAACTTGGACACCTTTGTTGGGGACAACTTTCTGGATTGAAAATTTTTGTTTACTTTGGGGAAATATTTTTTTATTTTTTGTTGCTTCTTTAGGACAGGAAATGAGAGGAAATCTCCTTATCAAGGTACTGCCAGCATTAAATAACTGTTTAGGGGTTTTAACCTTTTCCTGCTCCATACAAGCTTACAGTTTAATAAATTATTATAATACCAAGTCAAAGTCATTAACACATGCTGAAATATAAAGCAAAACAATATGTAAGACAACTCATGTGAACAGGTGTAAATGGGCTTTGAGTGGATACACTAAGCATCAAAGGTTTACTATTGCAGCACTCTCTGGTTGTGAAGAGGATTTGTAAACTTTTTTAGCAGGTAACCCCAAAAAAATTAGGCATATCTAACTCTTGGCTTTTTTCTCTCTTCAATACTAAAGGGCTTTTATAATATTTCCACAGGGTAAGACTGGGTGGCTTTTGTGCTTTTATAAAAACATGTTTGCAATTAACTTACCCCACGACTATATATGTCAAAAATCTGCTTAAATAGATAATATTTTATGTCCTCACAGACAATACTGTGTGGTAAATAACAACCACAGAACTGCTGTCACCAATCCACATAATCAAAGCCATACTGAAGCTAAAACACACACTGCTTCTGTATAAACTCAATCCACACATTGTTACCCCTTTCCAGGGGTTTTTTTTTGGTAGTGGAATACATTGTGCTTGTGTAAATGGTTCCCAGTGGAAACTTGGGGGTAATATTATTGCCCAGTAAGAGGTGGTGGAACAATGGTGCCCACTGAGGGGCAGGATAGATACATAGACCCCAATAAGGGGTGGGGAAAACAATGGCGCCCAGTTAGGGGGAGGGCAGTGTTGCCCAGGAGGGCTTGAGAGAAACATTAGATTCTATTGCGTCATGCAAGTTGCATAGTTTAGTATGCAGTGTACAGAGCCCAAAGTATAAAATGCATATTGGATAATAAAACAACTTGCTTAGGTTCAGAGAGGTTACGGTGGTGAAGGGGTACATTGGTGATCAGAGGGCAGGGACCTAATAGTAGTCTGTGTTCTATACCAATGCTTTTCATTGTGCCTTCTCCTTTCTGCCAGGACTATATCAGGCACCATATCTCACTCTGCCTACAGAATATATTGTGGGACAAGCCTGTATTCACAGGACACAGAGATTGCTTTAAATACCATAAGAATCCAACAAAATCTGGGATGATTACGGATATGCATCAAGTAAAACATTCGCAACCAAGGGGCTAGCAACAGGGTATATTATTTTACCCCTGGCACAGAATTGCTCAGCCAGGGCTGCCATCAGGGGTGAGACACGGAGTACTTTTGCACCAAGCCCCAATCAAAAGAGTCTGACTTTGACAATGATGGAACTTTAAGACATAGGTGAGAAGGGCCCATTACCTAGTATGGGCCCAAGACATTTCTGATAGCAGTCCTTTTCATAGCACTACACTCTCAAGCTATTATTATGTGACCTGATGTCACCTGATGTCTGAAAGCAGGACACTACCCTGTCTTCTGGCTGACTCTGACTATCTCACCCAGACTAAAGCTACGTACACACTTCCAATTATTATCGTTGGAAAACGAACGACGAACGTTCATGCACGATATATACGACCGATCGTATAGCACCGATCCTGCACATAGTTAACGACACGATCGTTCGTAGATATTGTACACACAATAGATACGATCGTTTGAGCGATAGAGGAACTATGTGCACGACAGGAAAGTGAACGGACGTTCGTTCATCACGCATGCTCTGAACATGGACGATCAACGAACGACCGTACACACGAACGATGTTCAACGATCGTCGTCCAATCCGATCCGTCGGTCCGGTCGTTCGTTTCCAGCGACTTTCCTCGTTCGTCGGAGTCGTTGGTTACTTTTTTACGAACGATTTTTTGCCCAATCGATCGTTCGTCGTTCGATTGGAACGATAAAAATTGGAAGTGTGTACGCACCTTAAGAAAGATTCCACATGTCATTGGTACTGACAAGATTTTTTATCATGATATAATAATGCAATCAAACCTATTTATTGCCAGATCCAGTGGAAAGGATCCTAGTGCCTGTAACAACAAGGAATCCACTGGAGCTGCCCCTGGGTGATTAGTCCTCGCCACCATGCTTGCATGTCTGTAAAACCCAAAGCATGAGTTTCTGGAACACCTGAAAAATAACATTTGATCAAGGTAAAAACCTTTTTTGCAGCAGCAGCCTTAAACAACTTAGGTAATAGTTTCACCATATATATTTATACAAAGAAATAATAATATTCTGCCATAATCAACAGAATACATGCACCTACTTGAAAGGGTACTCTAGAAAAAAATGTGTTTTTTTAGGATATAGTGAAAAAGGTCCTTCTATTAGGTTTTATTGCTGTCTGTGTCCTATTGGGGAGATTTAATTTCTATTTTTACTGAAGACCATTGTCACCCAAAAGAAAAGTAAAAGTGTTGTCCTCAAAACAAGAAGGGAAATCTTCCAGTGGAAAACCTGTTTTGGATATAACTGTCTAAAAGAATTGTCTTAGCCCTGGGACATTTTTATAACTTTCTTTTGTGTCTCTTAGACTGTAAGTAAAGAGAAATGTTATTCTGTTGGAGTTTGGTGTCATCAAAATGTTCTACAATCATTCCCAGATCGGGCTATAAAATATGGTAAAAGACCAGGGGCAGACAGGGAGGTGCAAAGTGCGCCACTGCATGTGGGCCCTGGAACCCCCTTCTACACATTAGTTCTTCACAAGAGCCCAAAATTATTCCTTCGCTGCTCAGGCTATTGAGCAGTGAAGAACTAAGAACTGACATGGAGGAAGAGATTCCAGAGCACACATGCATTGGTATGCTTTGCACCTCCCTATGGCTATGTTTGCCACTAGATCACATTCAACCAACACCAACAATAATATTCGAGCTAGCAATGTTCTAGTCTTGGAGATTTTAAACCAAGCCTGAAGCTGGAAGTCAACTTCTGAAGCCACCCTGGAGTTGGCAGCCTTAGCTGACAATAGCATGAGCAGATATATAATAATATAATAATAATTTTGATTTACCAACAAAATTCACACATGGGAATCATGGTGGTTTAAATCATGTATTTGTGTCGTCTGTTGATAGAGATAGAACAAAATTTGCACAGATGATTTTGAAATCCTTTATCAAAACCAAACGCTTCAGACTCCTTGAGTAGCTCATGATTTAGACAGGGACCTGGCTGCAATCAGCATTATTTCCTTTTACTAGAACAAGTTGATCTGGTTTGATGCACAAAACACACGATGCACGCAGAGCATTGTTTGGGAAATCTGGGTCAGCGCCAGCTGGTAACTCTCAGGAAATAACAAGTTGAATGAAGATCTCTGGAGATCGTCTCCATTTTCCTTAAATGTGTCTATTTAACTACAAGGAAAAAACTAACGGTTCTCCATAGCAACCTCATTCATATATTAATGTTTTATATTGTTTGTGTTCTGTTTACTATGCTGATCCTAATTTTATTACTTTCATTACAAAAGATCACAAAAGATAGAATGATCAGTAAAATGTTTTGTTTATTCACTGAACATAACATGACAGTTGTAACATAACATAATGTAGAGTACATGCGTTTAAGAGAATTAATGAGCCTTGATGTGTTTTTCAGATACATTGAAGCATTGCAAGTTTTACAATATTTTGCCTTCCCCTGTTATCGGCATGCTAATTCAGTTTTAAAATAAGATCTTTACATTGTTATTACATCATCAGTGACATCATAATTTTGTTTCTGTGCTGCAAACAGGGTGTTATACAACACTTCCTGAAATCATCATGCAGACTTTCATTCATAACACGCACATGTGATTCTGAGCCTCCATTATTGAAAGAACTGAAATCCTATGAATAAAATGGGTGAGCCAGAGTCAGTTTAGCCTGGGAGTAAAAGGCTAGATAATGTATGCTATCAATTAGTGAGCTGATAAGGAGGGCTCTATTTAACTTGTTGCAGCTTCTAATGTACAGGGAGTGCAAGCAGGTAAATTAGAGTAAGCAATTTTAGTTTACTCTAAGCCTGTACATCAGGGCAAAACTGAAGGAATTTAACTTTAGTGCAGCTCAAATCATTAGTAAAAACAGATCTTACTGAATGCAACAAACTGCATGGGAATGTAACTTTGTTTAACTAGCCCTGGTTCCCTAACTAAACCCTAACAATGAATTTTCCTTTTCATCTGTTACATATACCATTAAAGTAGTTTTGGTATATTTGTTTGATGAGTGCACAAGTGATCAATTTACTGTTTGTTTGTGTTGATGTTTGCATTTTGTTTTTATATTTTTTGTTTATAGAAACAATTTATTGGATGAAGTAGAAAAAGGTTAAACCCTCTGTCTATTGCTATGTCTGCGATCATGAGAATTCTATTTTTGTCCTTTTTTAACTGTTGTCATTAGGTCAGGAAGTGGGGGAAAATTCAATATTCTTAGTTTTCATTGGAGCAATAGGTGAAAAAAATCCTCCAATGAGGGTACATGTTATAGGGAACATATTTGGGATGAAAAGTTTGTTTGATTTCCTTTTATATTTATTTTTTATTACTTTTATTTCCTTTTTCCAAATGTCTCTTTAAGATAGTAAGTGAGCAGAAAAATAGCAAATGTCAAAACATAACCTGAAACCTGAATCCCTACTTTATACAACAAAAACAATTTGGCTTTAAATTTACTTTAAATTTTTGAATATAAATCTATATTTGTTCAAAACATGTTCAAATTCACTTAGTTTTGAATGACTCACAACTTGTGCTGGAAGTCTATTCCAAGGACCTCCAAGGTTAGTCTTGTACTTTTCTCTAGCTTGTTTGAGGTCATGTCCCCTTGTTTTTGATCTTAGCTTTATATTGAAAAAATACCCTTCTAACCCTTGTTCACACCCTTTATTGTGTTTAAATGTTTCCACATTGATTCTTTCTTTTTTCAAGAGTGTGCATTTTAAGTTATTGCAGTCTACATTGATATGTGGTTCCTTTCACTAAGTTTGTTTTTGTATTCTGGACTCATGCTATCTTATCATTATCCTCTCCTAACTGAAGTGTCAAAAATGAACACAGTATTTTATTAAGATCTAATCAAAGATCCATTACATATAAGGGAATCATGCCCCTATCTCTCCTGTTGGTGATCCCCCTAGTTATAGTCACCATAATTCCGTTTACTTTCCATAATTCATATCCTCATTGTTTTCTCGTCTTGTAATAATTTAAAATACGCAGGCCAATTCTTTTCTTCTGTAATTTTGGACACCACTAATATTATACCTTAATAATATCCTTCGCTAGTAGCTATTTTTTCAGACTTTTATTTTTTATTTTGCTTTTAGATACATTGAACTGGAGTTTTCCCTGGTTTGACCAATCTTTCAGCAATGCCAAATCGCTATCCATGCAAAAAATACATCAGGCCTAATAATAACTTTTGTGTTTTCACATCTGTTTTCATAACTTGACCAGCATTCCTTCAGTTATAATTTATATTATGCTGCCCTGCATACCACATAATTAACCTACAGACATCTAAACCAGGTAAAAACCCATGTGTGTATGTATATATATATATATATATAGATATACATAAACAGGAGTAAATAAAATGGTTGTTTTATTCTGTGTGTTCTATTAGGTAGGACTGTGTGTCCTAATAGGTAACTATTAGGTATAAACACTTTACAGACACAACATCATACCTATCATTTTTAGTATATAAGAAAGAGAATTCCTTTTTAGCTCAAAGTATGTAGGCATTTAAAGTACCCTTGTCACACCCCATTTTGAAGCTCATAAACCAAAAACATTAATAAACAAATATTGGTTTTGAATTGGTTAATGTTCTTTCTTTCTTTTTTCTTTTTTACAATCAAGCCACTTTTTTATTATCCTAAATGTCAAATGGAATAATGTAGTACCTATATGAAAGATTCAGTATAAAATAACACTTTAAATAGTAAATATTATGTTTTTGTGTGTATATATCCACCTGAAAAGAGAGATAACTGGACAAAAGAAGGATGGAGGGACTTGGACCTTATAAAGGTACAGTCCCCTCCAGATCAGATAACAATTGTCTGTGGTTGTAAAACACGGCTCTTAGAGTTTAAATATCTTACTTTATAACCATATTAGAAATCTTTATGCCTTTAGTAAATTAGGAATATGTCTTCTCATGCTGACTGGTTTTAGCAGAAATAATGTATTTTTTCCAGCTGCCTGTGTCCCAGAATTTTGTATGCAAGCTGAGTATCACAGGTCATGGTGCAATGTTCTGGGACTACGAGGGTTATAAATAACTGCGGAATACAATAAGCCTAAACTATCTAAAGCCAACATGGTGCACACTCTCAAAGGAATCTAACCTATGCACTTTCCTTCTGTCTTTGCATCTATCTATCAGGATCTGTACAGTAATGTGAATGAATGTTCTTGAGTTACTATGACAACCATTCTCGGGGTCAGAACTGTAACAAAGTGGGCCAGGGACAAAAACATAAAAGGGGCCTACTAAATCCTTCTTTTTTTTTAAAGGTATTTTTTAAATTCGAGCTCACTGAGTGATTGTGTTGTTTTTGTTTCACCTGCTTGAGGGATTTATTAGTAAAAAAAGCAAGACATAAAAAATATATAATATATATTTGATTAAGTATCAATTTCATATAAATTGTCCACTTTTCCTTTTTGTTTTTGGACTTATATGGCATCACAAATAAATTTTGCCTACTGGATAATGAGGACACACTGTTGTTTACAAGTGGTATGTAACGCTACTACAACAAGCCTGTAGCTGGGGTATCAATATAACATTTACACTTTATTAACAACCAGTAACGGGGTATTAACACTTTAGCTACCACCAATGTAATCCATGCAGCACCACCAGCAGGTAAATAGATTTCCAGTCCCTATAGGAGTTTGTTTACTTTTGTAATGGTGACTGCTGGCTTTCTAGAAGATGTGATTTTGGTGGCTGTACAGCCACCCCATCACATGAACATGTTAGGAAAGGTTCCCTCATGTGTCTTCAGTTGATCTGTCTTTAGTCTGAGATGTCCTTGGAGATGTCAGGATGCAGAATGGAGGGAATCCGTCAAACCCAGGCCATCTCTGGTTGAGCACAATTATTATGATCTGCAAAATGGGGACGTGGCTGGGGTGGGTCATAGCCTACATACCTTAAGCTAAAAGATATCCCTCCTACTGATCCCCAAAAGTTAGGAGGTATGCTCCAATTACCTTCATCCCTATACACTCATGTCATCCTGTAATAGGACCAGTGCACCCAAGTGTAACCCAGGCCATGTAAGTAAAAAAAAGACCAATATACCTACCTTTTTGTAAACTTCTGTCACAGATACCTGTGTGTATATTCTGCCCTACCCTGATTCCTTTGCTGACATCACATCCAGGTACCCTAGTCCATTGGGTTTTGATTTTGTACCTCCCACATGGACGCATTTTTATTTTCATTTTCAGTCAACTTTAATAATTAGTCAGTATTTTATTTTCTTGCTTCACCTCTAATTTTTTTTTTAAACTATCTATTGATTTAACGTTTGATATTTTTTGGTATCCATCCCCTGGTATGTGCCTGTGCACAACTTTATCCCTGAGGTCTTTTGACATTGCTTTGCTGCCCATAGCTGATTATTTCCTTTCAGCTACATTACCAAGCACTGAATTGCTCCGGGAGAAGCTGTTTCTATGATGAACTACTCAAGATGATTTCATTTTATGACGGAAGTCAGTTACATAGCTTGTTGTGCAATGGAGAAGGTGATTAGTTACACTCGATTGAGTTTACTAATATCCGAAGGAGGGTGATACAATATCCATCTAAGTGATTCTGGATTTTTAATCTTTTCTCAACTGTTATTGTATCTTTCACTTGGATAATATCGGTTGTATTGAGTAACTACAGCTGGAAAAATGTAATTTTGTTTGTGTCGTCATGTTAGGCTGCGAAGCAACAAAATGTGAATATTTTAAAAGGGTGATTCTTGTTTATGCCCACTGTAGTCAGTGTTGGCTTATTTTAAACCTTTACTGCTTGTAAACAACATTTGATTACTTGGTTGAGCAAAACCTGGCTACAATCCTGACAAATAAATACATGGTTATAATGCAGCTTTGTTTATTGTGTTACCTGCTAAAACATTTGTAAATTTGTCCAACTGTTTTGGTGATATACTTCTATATACTACTAGTAGTCTACTACTAAAATCACTGATTTATCTATACAGAATTACAACGCTTTTGCTAGATATAATAGTTCATATGTATGTACTGCGAGCTTTGCTGTGAAGGGAGCTTTAAAGGCACACTTTAGTTAAATTTAAAACTTAAGCCCTAAAATTCCTACGAATAACACCTACAGCCACCTACTTAGGGGTTAGGATTGTTCAAAGGAAGCAAAATGTATCTCCAACTGAAGATTTAGCAGAATGTATTTGACATTTATTGTATAAGGAAGTTTACATTGCAGAAAGATGGTTATTGGGTAAAAGTTAGTGGGTAAAAGTTACCAGCATCCAACATGCAAGGACTAAGCACCGACTTCTCCTCTCCAAACGCATGGTTCAAAAGAGGCACGAAAGAATGGAAAATGGCTGCTTCAATCTAACAATTCACATGAGCTAATACCATTAGCCCAATAAAGGTGTAAGTTATAATGAAAAGATGTGATTAGGCATGCTTAACAGAATATATTAGTATGACTAGGTCAAAGAAGATTGTGTAAGAACTGGTTCCCAGATCTGTTATTTCTGCCCAAGGACACACAACTGTCCTGAGAACCAGATTCTAATAAAATATTAAAGCATAGTTTGCTGTTTAAGTACCTTGTTGCATATTATATGTGTAGGTCTGAAAGCTGTGCTTTGCCTTCAAATCTCTACACAGTTCTTGTCCCACTTACATTTCTGACCTGGTAAAAAAAATACTCCCCCAGCCGCTCTCTCCGCTCCTCGATGACCTATTAATGACTTCCTCACTTATAACCTCATCACACGCATAGCTACAAGACTTTTCTAGGGCTGCCCCAATTCACTGGAACGGTCTTCCCCCTCCTATTCGGTTTGCTCCTACTCTCTGCTCTTTTAAAACAGCACTCAAAACCTGTCTGTATTAGTCTGTCATTTGCAACCACTATTTAATGTACAGCGCTGCGTAATATGTTGGCGCTACATAAATCCTGCTTATTATTATTAATAATAATAATATTAATAATAAATTATTATTACTCTTGACACTGTTGAAGCACAGCCCATTCCCTTCCATTTGGAAATAGCTGTAGAACATCAGTGATGTACTGTGGATAAGGTAAGAATATGGTTGGCCCCAGAGGCTGGTATTTTCCTCTTTAGCAGGAATGTCTTCTTGAAGGTATTTTGATTAACTTACTGCTCACCAACCACTGAGATCAACATTGTGACATTTTTGACCTTCATGAAAAATTTCTTTGGTTTTAGGATGCTTGTGTTTCCATACACAATCTACTAATTTCAATTCTCCATATCAATGGCCAGTCCATACTCCGCTATTTTTTTAATTCCAGCCATTCCTTGGTAGATTTGCTCATGTAAATATGAATATTATGTAAATGATATGTCCATTTGTGGTTCAGCTTTCAGCCAGATAGCTTCATATCCTCATCAAGCATGCTCTGATACAATGCATAGTTCATAGTTTATTTGGTGACTACAAGTTTCCCTTCCTTGAGCAGTAATACAACCCCAACACATGCTTACTGCTATTCTGGTGAAGCAACTCATCAGCCCATTGGACATTGTTCCAGAACCCAGGTTTTTGCTTATACAGTATGCTGAAGGGTAAATTGTAAACCTGCTTTAAAATTTTTCTTGCACAACAAGGGCCTTTTCTTGGAACACCCGTCATGCCAGTTAACTTGGTGGAATTTCTTTTAAATTTTAGATAAGTTGATCTACTTTTATTTTATCTGTTGTAAAGCAAGCTGAGGATCCCACAGTGTAATTTATGGGGTTTCATGGAGACACTTTTTAGCATCAAATGTTAGATATTGGGCCGAATTTGTTGGAGCAATCATTGTGAACACATTAGTAGTCCTTTTCAGTTTTGTAGATTGTTTTCTTTACATTGAAATGATTATTTCAAATAGTTTAGCAATATTCCTATATCCCTTGTGAGAGGCATAAGCATCCACAACTTGATGGCCTTTTTTCTGATCTTGTCATTATAACAGCAATGTGAACACCAGACTCCCAGAAGACCAGATATCCCAGATAATTTATCTAGATAAGTTTTATATCAGATAGAATCACGATCCTTGAGGAGGGCCTAACCACACGCATCAGTGTTTCCTTTTTCTACATAGCAAATCTGAGTTTTGAAAGAAATTTAGATGCTTGTCGGGTTATTTTTTGCTGTCTATGTACCATTAGTGAAACCTCCTTTTCACTTCTTGTACCAGAGATGCAATAAGTTAGTGGGATTCTCCCAAAGCAAAGGTAATTTTCCTGTTAAACAATTGTCAGAAGATTATTCCTCATTTCATATTCTGGGGTCAGCTAAAATATTTTGGATTGTCCCTGTTTTAGTACAAGTAGGAGTGTGAATCTATTCAATGGGGACATAGACAACCTTTCCATCCTTTTTCTATCCTAAAAAAAAGTTTTGTATGTACATAAACTTTAGGGGTCAAAGTTGGATTAACTCGTGCTGCATTTAGTAAGGGAATTACAGACAACAAAGTTTACATGGAAATTAAAAAGACTTTTGGGTCCAAGAACAGAAAAAGCCACCTGGAAATAGTTTGTGATTCCTGTAACTTGATGGCCAACCATGCAGTGCTAGGGAATAATTAGATGACATTGTGGGCCTGGGCAGCAAAGCTGAAGAATGGTGCATCTTCCAAAGTTGACACTTCTTTCACTTTTTAAATGCATAAGAATTCCAGAGTCTTGTTCCAGTTTATATGAGGCTATCATCTTCTGTAAAATGTGGACCTGTTTTCCAAGTCTCTTCCACACAGTATGCTTCCAGTTGTTATTCACATCTAGAATAAATGTAATGATGACAACATCACAACAACACACAATCTTTTTGATACTTGATTCTTTAACATACATTTGAAATCTAATCACTAAAATTCCAATAAAGGTATAACATTTAAAACATTATTTTATACTTCCCCACTTCCTAGATTGTAAGGTTTTGTATAAATCCAACTTGTAAAACACATAAACTGGTCAAGGTATGCCTATATAAACGTTCACATCCTCTGGGATATCCCAATATTATGGAGTAGGCCTACATCTACCCCCTCCTTTTGTATGCTGCTTCCCCGCCTCCTAGATTGTAAGCTCTTCAGGGCAAGGTCCTCTCCTCCTCCTGTGTCACTGTCTGTATCTGTCATTTGCAAGCCCTATTTAATATACAGCGCTGCATAATATGTTGGCGCTATATAAATATATTATTGATATTTTAAAAATTTGTTATAATGTTTTTAAATGTACTTTTATTAAAATAATCCCCATTGACCCCGCCACAAAGGTCATAGGTCTGGCACTGTCTATTATAAGGTAACAATACTCTGTACCTGTCTGATATAAATGTTCCTGCTTTGTCACCCTGTTACATGAACTATGTGGGAAAGGGTTGTGGTTTACAACTCCTTTAAGTAGTCAATATTCAAACAGAGGGAATGCAAACAGGAAGTTTGTGTGACTTATGCCTGTGAGTAGGTCAGAAACCTGTTTTACTACATAACTACACAATGTACAATGTTTTCTTGACTTAGCTGTATGTATTATAAATTACGGGTAATACTATTTAATACAGGTTAATCACTATGTTTAATTAAAAACTAGCCATGCAAGCTTCTAAAATGCTACTAACAAGTATGTTATTGGAATAATAAATCTGCCTTTGTCTTTTTTCCTCAACTACAGATCTTAGTATGCTCTTTCACCCCCTGTCCTCATATACCTGAAGGATTTTGCAACAAACTATCTTTTACATTACATTGCAGATAGAACTATATAAGTTGATAAATGATCACTTCCTGGACATTTTAATATCTTTGTCAGGAGAATTAAAAGCTTTCCAAGGAGCCCTATTTGTGATTTGGCATGATTTCATTTAATAGCTGTTATAGCTGTTTTTTTTCCCGATAGTAGAAATTCATTTTTTGGAGTGGTTAACCCTAATTGTGCCATTGTTATTTTACATATGCAATAAACAGAGATGGTAATGTAGAGAGAATTTTGATTTACTGCAAGAACATCAGAAACATTGATATGGTTAGTGCTCTCTGCTGCAATCCCTGTATCAGAAAAATTATTACAAGGGCCAAGGCTCCATATCCATTCCTAATGTTTCCTCTTATTAATTTAGGATGCTGGCCAAAAAAATGTAATCTTGCCTTGTGATATAAAGCAGTGGTCCCCAACCTTTTCGGACCTATGGATCACTAAATGAACAGACTCCGGACCGCCGTGTCACTCAAAAGGGAAGAAACTTCCTCCAGAGTGACATCATAATGTCAGAACCCACCCACCCCCCCATCACAGGTCCAGAGAGACAACCCGCCAACCGCCCTGCGCCTACAATGCGTACGGAGGACACGGTCCACACCTCTGGACCGGGTGACCGCTGATATAAAGCATTTAAAAAGATGTACTGCCTGCCCAAACAAAAAGTCATCAAGTATGTTGGGGCAGTTTTATTGTCTGGTTTATGTATGCCAGATAAATAAAATAAAAAGCCATTAAATTTAGTTGGTTAGGTGTAGTTTTAGCAAGATTATGTGCCCCAAAAAGCTGACTGCCTGAAAATACTGGATGACTAGGTTTTTCTGTCAATAGATTTTTTTCTTACCTGATGGCACATGCATATTCTAATGACAATTCCAAAATAATTGGGTCAGATTGTGAAAGCTCATGAGATATCATTTTTACACATGTATTAGTTGCAAAAAAAAGTCTAAACACGAACCCAATTCAGAATCTTTAGGGCTGAAGGAGACTTTACACAGTAGATCAAGTTGCCCATTATCAATACAAAATCTTGGCAAAAAAAATAATGCTACTCTAGATGTAAATAAATGTGACATTGCCTAAGCTTAACAAACCAATACCACAGTGAATAAGTGCCATGTTCAAAGCTAAAGTTAGTCCATTTAAATATTAAAAATATTAGAGTATGCGACTTTTGTGGGCAGGCAGTATATATTACCCAACTGAGCCAAATGGTTCCACTTCTGCTAGGATGTGAGGGGGGTGTTCATTGTCTGGTGACCCATTTAGCAGTCTCAGTAATCTCATCTTTCTATTGCTCTGGTCTCTGTGAAAGCATAAAAGATTTTGGCTTGGTGACCAAGAACAGTTTGTGTGTGGGATGAAGATTTAAAACAGATCTTTATAAAGGGAATACATTATAAACTAATCCTAAATTTTAAGGCTTGTCTTTGCAAACATCAAATGCTGGCAGCATGCATTGGTCATGGGAAATCAATAAATGCTTCACCTTGTGTGTACAAGTCTAAAGCCCACCAGTACTCAAAGTATTTCTCTTTGGCAAATAGTCAAAACTTGTGTTGTATTGCTTCTTAACGGACAAGTTGTAACACAGAGGTTATGAAACAAATAATAAAGAGGCCACTATACAATATATGCAACACAACTTTTATAATGATACCATAAAACAAAAATAGATATAAACTCTGCAAGCCTAGATTTTCTAATTATCTCTGCTGTAGGAACGCCCATGTCCGCCCTTAACAGATGCATCAAGCTGTTCTGGGCTAATATTATCCAATGAAATATGATGATTAATACCAGGAAATATATAAATATTTTTTCCTTGGCTTAGCCTCTACACAGCCTGCCACAGCCGAAATGTTTCGGCTGCAATCCTGTTTATTTTTAAAGTTTTTTTCCCCCTTTTTTTTACCTGGTAATTCTGCAAGTGATAAACTTCCTCTCCTAGGATGACAATATCCTTTTGCTGTATTTTATGGAGAAAAGGAATTGTCATACTAGTACAGAAAGTGATGGGGGTTATTAATATGAGGGTTAATACTTTGGAATTGGATAAACTCAGAATTAATACTTTGCAGGTTATATGCTTAAAGAGTTCTTGCTGTGAAAAATATTGATATGGTTATTTCTGTATGGGTTATTGCTATTGATAGTCCCCATTTTTACACTCGCCTTTGTGGATTCTTGGCCTAATATTTGCTTTGTACAAATTAAACTAATGTGTAAACTAATGTAAACTAATACAAACTGCGCTTTCGATATATATAAAAATAAATAAATATAGCAACTGACAATGACAGGGTTAATTTAGAACAGTGGTTCCCAAAATCTTTTGGAATCCGTCTACCTTGCCTCCCAGGTCACATCCCTAGAGCCATTATACATTGACACAAACACACACCTCTTTCATGGTATTAGGTGTACTGTATATTTAACACAGTGACTACTATTCTAAAATTATAATCAAGGGTATGCATTTCACAACTAAAACTTAAAATAGTAAACCAATTTATTTAGCAATATAAAAGAGTTCATTTAGAACCCACTTACTGCATTTTAATGGGATGGATGTGCGTCATACAGTAATAACAGCAGGCTGAAAAAGTACCATGGGGCAATTATAGATTCAGTGTTCTGTAATTTTCAGTTTAGTTTTTTGGAAAGCTGGGTAACTGCACTGAAGCTTTGCTCTAATAAATAGAATATTAGGAAGAAAAAAAAGTAGATCTGGTCTTCGTTCCACAATGCAAGCTAATGGTTCTGCGAACAGTAGTTTTGATATGATTGGATTCTGATGCCCCCACCAACCCCTTTTCCCATACTGCCCCCATTGGCCTTTCTATAGTCTCTATGGGGTGGTTCTTTGACTTTGGGAACCAGTGAGGAACATAACAGGCAAAAATAGAGATAAACATGGGAATGACATAAAAAATATAAAAATATATGCAGCACGATGAATTGATTTGTTTAAACAAACTATAATAGCAAGCATTCAAGAATATGGATCCCCTTGAGTGGCTGATCTATATGAATTATGCTTGACCCTTAACCACCTGGGTTACCTAATCCAAGGACAGGATCTTCTTTCATGCTGCAGATTGCTATGCAGTAAGGGGGACCCCCAACTCATCCACTTACACCATATTTTGCTGATCACAATGCTTAGTGGAGATCTTCTTAATTGTGTGCATGGTATGTCAGGATTGTCAAACTACAGTGCAGTAGGGCCAAGATGCACACTTTTGGAGCAAATCAATATTAAAGTATTAGGTATAAACAGACAGCAGTAGATGTAGTAAGGTGGGGTTTGCGAAAAGCCAGAAAATTACTTTATATAAAAATTCTGGCCTGTATGTGGCCCTCAAGAAATAGAGTTGGACATAACTGTTTTCTATATACACCCACGCTCATGCTTGTCTTATTTGCCTATTTTTCAGTATAGTTATAGAAACATGACATTTATAAAGCTGTTTTCAGCTGCTGCTCCTGATTCTTGGCTTATCATCCAATGAGGCAGACTCTCCCCATGATACAAGACATCTGTTGTCTTCCAGGGAATCTCATGGATGTTGTTTTGGACTAAAGTGAAATGATTCATCCACAGATGGGCAACACAACAGAAAGTCAATGTCTCGGAAATTCAGCAGCATCTTTGGAGAGTGCCAATTTGTGAGCGCTTGAATTCCTCATTATTACCTCGGCCAACCTCACATCCAGATAAAGAGAGAAGATTGCATATGAAACAAAGCTCATTACATGTCATTATCCTATTTAATTTAACACATAATCCTCTCTCCTTATGAGATGAGGCTAAGTGATGGGATAATGATGAAACCTGTTGACTTTTTGCTCAGAGGCTCAGCTCTTTTCATCCAAATAAAAACTACAGTACTATAATCAGTGTCAATGAGAACATTTAGGTGATTTCACATATGAAGGAATCTTGTTGACATGCGAAACATCAGGTTTAACAAGCAACATAGGTGGAAATATTTTAACATCTAAAATGAGATATCAGTTAACACATTTTTCCTCTTTAAAGAATGAGTATATACCAATATGTGTTTGTATTTATAGCGGCCATCAAAGGGGAAAAATATTATATACCCAACTTTATTGTTGGGGCATTTCTCCATGCAATCAATAACTCCAGTTGATCAGGTAATACTGCTGACTAGTTGTTGCAGTGACAGCATTACGTGTTGAAGAGGATGTATGCAGCATGTAGGATGTCCTGCAGAATCCTAATATTTTCTTAGGCACTATTCTACGCCCTAAGGCAAAATAAAAAAAACAAAATGTCAACACACAATCCCTCAACACTCAATTACATACATACATAGAACATATATATTTATATATATATCTATATATATATATATATATAATATATGGGGTATCCCATATGGGATGTCTTAAAGATCCTAAAAATGTATAACTAGTCAAAAGAATACAGGATAAAAAAAAAATACAAAACAAATACAGGATACAGTGTATCCCTAGTGTAACTAATAATGCCCATATTTATACCACTCCAAAAAAGGATCGTAGGCAAACATGGATGCCCCAATGGAAACTATTTGTATACATCCAACTTGTAATACACATAAACTAGTCAAAGTATGCTTTTATAAATGTTCTCATCCTCTGAGATGTCACAATATTATGGAGTAGGCCTACGTCTACCCCCTCCTATTGTATGCTGCTTCCACACCTCTTAGATTGTAAGCTTTTCGGGGCAGGGTCTTCTCCTCATCCTTTGTCACTGTCTGCATGTGTCTCTCATTTGCAACCCCTAATTAGTGTACATGGCTGCGTAATATGTTGACGCTATATAAATCCTGTTTAATAAACATAATATTATTCTACAGGCCACTAGTTATCTGATCCTACATTTATGATCAGTGAGTATGGTGCAATCCATGTATGACTTGGATGTTGACCATACAAACAATATTGCTTTCATGTTTCCAGCTACTATAGTGTAAAAATGCACATGCCACATATTCTTTGAAATATAACCTGAATTCTTGTATTGACCCATTTGACACACTTGGAATTGTCAGATAGCAGTGCTACCTGTGGCTCTTCAAAAAACATAGGTTTACCATACTACTCATTATAAGGATAAGTATATAATATAGGGTAAAGTGTATATTGTAGGGTACTGCTTTATGAAGATTTTTATTGCAACAACAGGGTCCTTTTAAAGAAAAAAATGTGGTGGTATTGCTGTATAACCAGTATACTGTATATGGTAGCAGGGCTGCATTTACCTGTACATTCACTTCCAAAGATTTAAGTTATTTCATATCTAATTTGATCATAATTTTATGAATATGTTTACGGATGTCTCACTCCTCATGTAATGATATGGAAGTAACCACAAAAAGAATACATAAAAATAGATTCTGTGTTTCTTGTTAACAGCCACTGCCAGATAACTCTAAAGCAAAAATCTTGCAGCCCAAGTTCCCAGAAACTACAAAGTTTTCCAGGGATAAAATAGCCCATTAGGATTATTATAATTTTTCAAAAGTTTTTAGAATCTTGGATGGTTTTTTATACCATCCCACTCTCAATCACGTCCTGAAATTTATAGGGCTGTGGAATTTGAGTTGGAATATTCTGTGGAACAAGGTAAAATGTCTGCTCCTCAGGATAGTTATCCCCAGTGATAAAATCCAGAAAATCTCAGAGGTTTTACGCATGCCGCACATCACTAAAAAAGCTATTGGGCATGAGAAAAAGATCCAGGGGCAGATATAGGGAGTTGCGAAGTGTGCCACTGCATGTGGGCCCCGTACTCTACTCAACAGGGGGGTCCTGAGTTGGTTCTGCACAGTAGACCACTGTTGTCCGCTAATAAATAGAACATAGAGATATTAAGCATGGCATTGCTTAACTTCTAAATGTTCAACTTCTGGAGTTGCTTAGCATTATGATGCTTAAGTATCTAACTATCTAACTAATAATCTCATAAGAAACATTATGTGAAGCCTGCACAGGCTGAATAAAGCAGGACTATGCCAAGGAATAGCTAATCACAATCAGCAATACAGTTGTGCATGTATTAACGCTGCAGTTCCCTGCCCTCCATGGTGGAAGTTCACCTACAGATTAGTCTAGTTCATGCATTCATTCCTGAAAACTTTCCTGACTCATGACCCCTGGCATTGGCTCTAACTATACTTTGCCTCTTGAATTTTATTTCTTGGTTAGACCCTCACTTCTGTTGATTGGTACTCTGAACCCTCCTTCTGCACCATTGACCCTACGTGGATGTAAGTTGAGGGCAGCAATCTAATACTGGTTAGCAGCGCAAGATCCTCACCTTCAGAGGCTCTGACCTAACAGCTACTTAGACTTTGTGCCTTTACCTACTAGGCAAAATTCCTTTTGGTTCATAAGCAACAGTTTGCCTACCTCCAAAAAAAAATATTCAGTGTTTTTTTACATGGAGTGCATTTACTGTACATATAGGGATTTTTATACACAATGCCATATCTCATTTTCTTGAAGCTGTACAGATGAAAATACATACCGTGTTTCCCCGATGATAAGGCATCCCCATCAAATAAGCCACCCCCCGATTTTTGCTCAAA
>NC_092861.1:22212430-22224072 GCF_032062135.1 Pyxicephalus adspersus
CATACCATATATACAGTAATAGCAAGTTATAGTAGCAAAGAAAGCCATGCCAGTAGGACCTTGATCTTGATAATTTTGGTAAGACAAAAAAATAAAACAACACAAATTGTTATTGGCCTTTCCTCTATGTTAGGATAAGAATGTGTCCTGTGTTAGATACATTGTAGTGTCTCGGGTTTGCTGTCTTGCACTTTGTCATCGTCACTGACTCAATCCCTGTTTCCTTTACAGGTAAGTTATTACAGGTGCTGCAATGATGACAATCCTACCAGTCACCTAAAAAACTCAGGAGAAATAATGAGACAATTATTTTTATGCAGACAGCAGACTACATTACAATGACTTCAGATGAGGTAACACAATACCAAAATGTACAAGCTGAAACGTATACTCTGTCTGTACATCTAGTCTTTTACAGACTCTGTCAACAAACTTCAGAGCTACACATACAATTAGATTCTTGTTGACTGTTATTGTGAGAACTGAAATATCAGGCTAAAAAATAAATCTTTATTGGAAAAACAATTTTGTAATTTAATAATAATATGTTTTTAATAAACTTCCAATGACCAATGTTTTTAAAAACCCTTAAAACGCCATGGACCTAGGGCACTATGCCCACAGGTGCCTGTCTAATGGTTTTGCTCTCTAACACTTTTGATCTGTTATATATCAAGATGTTTATATATCTATAGTGTATTCTATGCTCTATGCCTAAAAAGCTGGGTAATTCTAAATATTTTACCAAACAAGAAAAACTACAAAGACCAGAAGTCACATATGGTCACTTTGCATAGCTCCTCATTTAGCAAACTTTGTCACCTGGTATACACAAGTATGAAAACATAGGCCTTATGATTATTGGTAGCTTCTAATCATCAATAGACTGCAGCCATGTAATGCTAAGGATACCGCAAATAAACATTGTAGCTAGAATGCATTCAGTTAGACAGTCATGTCTTATCATGCATGTAAATATTCCCTGATGAGGTGACCCTGACATCTAATTTACTGCAAAACCAATTATTTGCCTCTTTATAAGCTAAACCGTTGGATGGAAGCCAGTGGGGAGCAGTATAGTGCTGAATATAGTGTCAATATTATTTATTAACTCTCTGGATGGTCAGTGGCATTGATTAAATCTGCCCGAACTATGGGAACTAATGTAACGCACAGCTGCTAAATGTACTGATTTTTACAGGCCAGTCCCTACATTTGTATTTGTTCTGCCCTTACAAAGTTTTGTACAATATCTGCAAATTATTCTGTACCAAATTTGAGAGCATTTGCTGAATTGCCAGGCCTGTACAAAATTTTATTGGTTATCAAACATTACTTACTAAATTATTAATATTATATTACAGTATTTATATAACACCGACATATTAGGCAGTGCTGTACAATGTCTTTAGTCATGTCACTAACTTTCCCTCAAAGGAGCTCACAATCTAATGTCCCTACCATAGTCATATGTCATTAACACAGTGTAAGGTCAATTTTGGGGGGAAGCCAATTACCCCAACTGCATGTTTTTGCAATAAATGTACGTTGAAACAACTATTCTACAGATGATACATAAAGAATTAGCAATCAAATAAAATCACCACTTTTAAATATTTTTTTTAATAAAATGCAGATTGGCGAATCATTTGTTCTAGGTGTGGGGATCACCTCCCACCTTTGTAGATGCCGAAGTGCACAAGGATCACTGCTCTGTATTCTCATGGATTAACAATTTGTGACATAATCATTGATCACCCTAGTGTATTATGCAAATAGTTTCAAATATTTTACTGGTTAATAATAAACAAAAAGTTATTTAGATGTTGATGCATTACCCAATGATTTTGGTTATACGTAGTAAACGCGTTAGTAGTATTGATTGTGGCTCCTTGACTCTAAGATGTTTAAAAGTGCAAAAACATTTGTTTTTGGATTTTGCTTTTAATAAGCTTTTAAGACACTTAGTGGTCTTTTTTTATAAAGCAGTGAATCTGACATTCCCTTAAACATTCCACTTCCAGGTCTAAAGGGCCTGATTTATGAAAGCTCTCCAAGGCTGGAGAGTTTACACTTTCATCAGTTGAACCTGGGTGATCAAGCAAACCTGGAATTGTTCTGGTCAAGGATTCATTCAACTATTTGCCAGCAAATTACTTTGAATAAACCCATTCCAGATTTGTTGGATCACCCAGATTCACTGATGAAAGTGTATCCTCTCCAGCATTGGTGAGCTTTAATAAAGCAGACCCCATGTGTTCTATGGCAGTAATTGATTCTTCATCAGAGAATCTTAGATTTACTGGTTTATAAATTGACCCCTTAGAGTGTCCTCTTATCATTAGTCTGGATTGCAGCTTTTTGGCTTTGGTATTTAACTGAATGGCCCATACTACATGCATTATGTTGTTACCCGAGGTCCCCTTATGGTATAAAGTAGTTGCCCGACTCAAACCAAGTTGAATATGTATTAATGCATCCATAAATGCAGTCTTTTATTAATTAGATCGTTCTGTACATTTTAAGGTAAATGTAGTGCCCTGCAATTGATTAAAAAAATCCAATAAAATTTCCATTTTTTTTTAAATACTGGGCTTGTCTGATCAAATAGATACCTGCTTTCTGCTGACTACCATGGCCAACTTGGTGAAGGGACTGGGACATCATGGGATTGATTATGGGAATAAGTGTGACATACTTAGTTATTGTTTTTTTTATATATATTGTGTGTTATATGTTTTTTTATATAGTAAATATGTTTTTAGCTGATAGAGTTCTCCTGAAGAAGTGGACGAGTTCCTCTAAACGCATCGAGGACACAGCATTGAAATTAATGTACTTATTAAATGTTGTAATGTTTTTCAATGCTTTTATTATTTTGAAAATTTTGGGAAAATCAAAGAATTATGTTTACCGTTATATTAGTGTCAAACGGATTACCTTTAAAGTCCCAGTACTTTCTGCAAAATCAAAAAATTCATAAATTCTAACAATGCTTGCTTTGTACCAGGTTTGTGTCCTCCTCCAAGACCTAAATAGTCAATACGGACGGAGTGTTCGTTTTTCTGCTACTCTTGGTATCCTGCAACAATAAAAAGTTGGAAAGTTTTATGATCAGTGTTTACTTCCTGCTGTGAGGGTATTTTTATGTACTTTAAAAGTCCCGTACATTTTCTGGTTAATCAACATAAAGTAAAAGTCATTCTGTTGTTTAACACTGAACCCTAGGCAAACAGCTAAATACACATTAAAATACATTTTGCAGTGCATTTGTATCTGTTGAATGAATAATTTATTAATGTGTTAATAAATACATCAATTTGTGCCTTTTAATTCTGCCCTTAGTTCAGCTTTAAATAAAACTTTCATGCTGCCTGCACCACCTAACAATGCTCAAAAAGAAGAACTCATCCCAATAATGTGCCAATACACCTTTAGCATAACCCACTATAAAACGTAAATACTCTGTTCTTTAAAATCTCTCAATAAACTCTTTAAAGATAATTTTAACTGGTAAATAGCACAATAAAAAGTAGAAAGAACCTGAGTATTCCGTTTGCATGTTCAGGATCAGTGACTTACAATGTATAGAAGTCAGATAAGCAAGAAATTGTATTTTTAGCATTTCAGTAACTTCGACCCCTATGTTTCATTCAATAGAAGTTACTTTGCTGTGAGAACCAATTCACTAAACCCATTATTTTTTAATTTGGTAGCAGAGCAAGACAGTACTGTGGCACCATCTAGTGTTAACTTTCAAAAGTCCTTAAATGTCAAAATAAACTGAACCTTCAGCAATGGTACTTTCAAATACATGGGACATTAAAATACTACATTTCCCTGAGGAATAATGTAAAATCAATCCAGATGTGACACAATGGGTCTGATTTAATAAAGCTCCCCAGGGGTGGAGAGGATACATTTTCTTCAGTGAAACTGGTTGATCCAGCAAACCTGGAATAGGTTTCTTAAAAGTTGTTTACTATTTGTTAGCAAATGTTTTCAGTCCGGGACCAGATCCATTCCAGGTTTGTTGGATCACACAGGTTCGCTGATGAAAGTGTATCTTCTCCAGTCTTGGAAAGCTTTATTATCTACGTATGACAAGTGCCCAATATCTAGATATGAAGATATCAAGATACAAGGCAAGCCATGTCTCTGTTATTCCACTTTTATCTACTTTCACCATGCTTCTTGTTAGCACAAATAATGCTCCTTGTGATACTTCTTCCTCTCGATACGATTTAGGTACATTTATTGATATATAAATAATTATACAGCTATATTAATTAGTGCTGTTTATATCTACCTAGTCTTATCCTAAAGCTTACAGGTATTTCTAATCCCATCTCATTAGAAGGATGGAACCATCTCTATTCATCATAGTAGCAAGGTAGAAGTGTTTTGGGGACTACAAGTGTCAGGAAGGGTTAAAGAATGACACAAAACACTCAGGCACTGATTAAATAAAAGTAAGTATTAAATTTAAAATATATTTTGTTTTGTATTACCAGCTGGCTTCTGTCTCATGACCCACCGGGTTATAACAGCCATAACTTTCTTCTTATCAGGTCACTCTCACCCCAACCGAGGTGGGAAGAAGGACACAAGATGATCACAAGGACACAGACTACACAAATCCACCTGTACACGCAAAAAACCTGTATTCATTATTCTATGTTCCTGTATTTAACTCGCTAGAAAAGATTAACTCTTATCTGGCTCTCTAGTGGTAGGATCAGAAAGTCTTAAGCTGCGTACACACTTCCAATTATTATCGTTGGTAAACGAACGACGAACTATCCTGCACGATATCTGCGAACGATCGTATAGCACCGATCCTGTACATACAGATAACGACACGATCGTTCACAGATATTGTACACACGATAGATGCGATCGTTTGAACGATACAGGAAGTGACGTGTACCACAGGAAGTGAGCGAACGTTCGTTCACCGCGCATGCTCAGACTATGGACGATCCATGAACGACCGTACACACGATAGATGGTCAACGATCGTCGTCCAATCCGATCCGCCGGTCCGGTCGTTCATTTCCAACGACTATCCTCGTTCGTCGGCGTCGTTGGTTACTTTTTTTACGAACGATTTTTGCCCAATCGATCGTTCGTCGTTCGTTCGTCGTTCATTTCCAACGATAAAAGTTGGAAGTGTGTACGCAGCTTTACCATTCCTGCGACAATCATGCTGGTTTAGACCCAACATCATCATGCAAATTATGGTTTCTTTGCAATTGTAGTTTGTTTATAAACTTCTCATGCAATCTCTTACTTTCTTGTTACAAAAGTCACATTGTTGCAGTATGTTGACATTAGGAAATGATACCACTTGGCTACAGTAGACTGATGACACAATCTGGGTCTAGGCAAATTTGTTTTATTAAACTTTAGGAGGGCTGGTTTGACAGGTACAGGTATATGTGACATGTCAAAAAGAGATTCGTGCAAACTTGTAAAGTTAGCGAGATTTACACTGTAAGTAATTGCTTAGCCTACTCAGATCTAAAAATGTCCCTGATACTTCGAGCAGAACGCATGTGGTATGTAGTCCTGAACTGAAAAGGTGAAGATGTGGGTGTATTACCTGCTCCAATTTGTTGCCTATTGTACTGACTAATGGACCCCTGAAAACAATAAAAAGATATTGGAGCAAGAATTATCATTATGGCTTTACACTTTCCTACCTCTCACTTTTTGTGAACGATATTTGCTGTCGCTAATTCCGTGGAGATTAGATTATTGTTACCTGTGTGGCCAGCATTAAAGCTAAAAAACTATGGCCTGTATAGCATAATTGTGTGTGTAATTATATGATGCCAAATTCAGGGGGTCAGTCAGGGGTGTAGTCATACAAAAAGAACAGGGACGGTAATATTATTCATGGTGAGTGTGCAGGGAGAGCCTATACCGGGGTCCCGAAAAAAGTGAGGGTACGGCATGCCCACCCCATTACACCCCTGCAGGGGGTATTTGGCATCATGCACCTTGGGTTTTCCTGGAAAAGGTATTAAAGGGCCTGGATAGGGCAATTATTAATTATATTGCTGGAGATTTGCAGGCCTTTATTTGGGATCCAGGCCCAGAGTGTCCTGGAAGGAATGGGTGGGCCAGGCACTCCTCCCTTTTCCAGGCCAGAAATTTAAAATGCTTACCTGCATCTGGCCTCTGATATTAAAAAGGCATGTGCCTTTGGAGACAAGGGGGGAAGTTGCAGCCTGAGGCCAGGCGGGATAGCTGCAAAGGCTGGGTGCAGCCTGTAAGCTGGGAGTAGCTCTCCCACAGTTAGGGCTGATAGACCAGAGCCAGGAGGATACATTTTGGGGTCTTTTTGCATGTAATGCTGTGATGACTTGGTTTCCCTGTGAGGGAAAACACTGGATATATTATACTCATGTCACCCTGTAATCACAACCACATTTTGGATGTCCCCTACACAGGTACTTGGTCTAGTCAAGTCTAATCTTAGCCAGATGACGATCAGTAATACAATGTTGTGCACAACCAATAATAACCCTATGATCTTTAATTGTGGGATCCATGGATTACTTGTGTGTCTTAACTGATGATTGAGCTAGATTTGGAGGTTCATGTGTCTCTCCCTTCTTTGTCCCCTCTGCACGTCTTACCAATTATATTTTCTCTCCCCAAATCTATTCTCTTCTCTGACACCTTCCCTCCCATGAGACTAATATATTCTCTATATCAGGCATGGGAAACTAAGGCCCCCGGGCCGTATACGGCCCAATGGGGATGTTTCTCCGGCCCTTTGAGTGTTCTGTGGCTCTGATGGGCGGGCTGTGTCAATCCCAATCAGGCTCAGATCTGCGATGGGAGAGTGAGCTGAGTTATGCCATCATATCATCACGTTCAGGGGTGTCATGATGGCATAACCCCGCCCACTCTACCATCGATTTGGCCCCTCTGGCAAATTTTTTTTCAGATTGTGGCTCCTGACTAAAAAAGTTTTCCCACCCCTGCTCTTTACCTTTATTCTTTTTCTATTCCTTTTTCTATACCTTCTACCTTCTTTTTCTGAATAAACCTAATGAGATTTCTTTTATTTACAACATACTGTTATTGGAAATCTCACCATTACACTGTTAGAATTACTGTTGGAAATAGAAGGGTGCAGAGAATCTTGTCTCTTGTGTTCGCACTTTATTATAGTTTTGTTCCTATAATTACTTTTACTCTCTGTTTCTGTTTATCCTAAACTCCCTATAGGATAAGCTGTGAAACATCTTCATCATAATAGAACAAGTTCAACTGGATCTATCTAAATATTAGTATCTATTTGCACTTTTGTATATTTCAAAGAAGCTTGAATGAAATATGTTACTGATGGGGGTATTTTCTATAGAGGAAACAACTGTTTTTATAGTCTCTCAAATCTTGGGAAAATCAGGCCATGTTGGTCTGCAGCAAGCCCGTGTAATGGGAACCCTATAAATACAAGTTATTATTTTGTGGAGCTGAACAACAGAGGTTCTGCTATTGAAGACCTTGAAGTGTATAGCAAGAACCAGATAGGTTTAAAATATATATTTTTTTCTGTGGAAAGATTTCCCAATCTATCTCATGCTAGAAACAAACAGTAAAACATGTTGTGACTGTTTGCAGCAAGAAGAAATGGTAAAATTAGGCTTCTATTATTCTAGACAGGATATTGTGCCTAAACCTTGTGAATATTTATTAGTCCTTAAACCTCTAAACTACACTCTGTGCTTTCAATTTATCCAAAAATACCTAACCTAGTTTTTTTTTGTAAAACATTTAGTATTTATTACGCTTTTAAACTTCGAGCAGACATTGCAGGATGCCTCTTATCACCATTAGTAGCCACAATACAGTAGTAGTAATGCTTAGCACAGAAGGTACCTCTACATGTTTCCTTGCATCACATATTCTAAAAATAGGGGTTTATTCTTCATTTTAGGATAGTAGGCAGAGCCATGAAAATGATTATTTTAGGCCCCAGCTAACTGTATACAAAGAATTGTTGTGTAGCATAGATATAGCTAAATTATTATTAATATTATTCACTTGTTATAAAGCACCAACTTAATATGCAAAGCTTTATAATATATATGTGTTATATAATAGGCACAAGAAACTATGCATATACTATACTATATAAATACAACTATATACATACTTTGTTCCTGGCTAAAACTTTCTTGACACCATGGCTTAGCTCCACCTCTGCTATTCCTCTTTCCAATCATAAAGCCTTTTCTGGTGTGTAGGGTAGTCCTATAATGATGATAACCAATGATCAGTTGGATTGACCTGCTCAAAAATTTAGGCCCTCAGAAAAAAAAAAGAAATTGCTTTTTTGAACAAGTATGCAGGTAATGTATATTTTAGGCTTGGACACTTGGTTCACTTCAACTGAACATATGCTGAAAGGTTCTATAAACCGCCACTGGTGTTCTGATACTCCTAGCGCGAGATCAACAGAAACCTGTAGAAGTAAAAATGGTTGCTGCAATTCTGATGTTGCACAATATTTGAGGAACTGTTTTTCAAACGTTAAATTACAAAAAACAAACATAATATAATTCATGTATATTTTTTTAAAACGCGACTCCATTGAGTAAATAGATCTCATAAATATGTAGTGTCCTAAAATTGTGTGGGCTTTTCAAGACTGAATAAGGCTTGGACCTAAGGTGGTAAAAGTGGGTCACATGGTTTAGGGCAAATCTGCTCTAAACCTAGCCACTTCTACAGTCTATTCTGGCTTTGCGTGAGAAGCCAGTTAGTCTTGTTTAATAACATTTGTTTTCCTGCACTTGACTTCCCCCCACCTACCCATTGCCTTGCTTACAAAAGAGGTACTTATACTATGTGCCAAGGTTCTCTGCATACCATGACCCATAGACTATCTTTCCTAGAGTACAGTAAAACTCCTCTGGCATTGGCACCTTGCCAGTTGGCTGTCTGCTTTCCCAAGTCAGTACCCCCCTACATATTCCAGAAGTCTAGGGGTTCAATGTAGGACAAATACCTAGCATACACATTGGTCACCATCATGGACAATACAGGGTCTCTGGTCCTTCATTCTTAATAATGACGACAGTGATTGGGCACCAACCACAGCCAATAGGTGCACATCCACCATTTAACTGTAACTGAACAAATGTGAATGTGTACAGTAGCCAATGTATATTCACCTCTTTCTGGCCCTTATTGTAAACAAACTCACTTTACTTGCACTTTCCCTTACTGCCCAGGTAATATACAATATAATATATTTGGATATTTCTTCAAATATAATAACATTTATAAATAAACAACATTTAAAGCAACGACAAACCCTGCCTGCTTCATCTATCTCTTACACTGTCGTCCACAAAAGTTGCTAACATATTTTCCAAAAAACAATATACAGGTAGTCCCCCAGTTAAGGACATCCGACATATGGACGACTCCTAGATACAAACAGGTCTACATAGAGGCTTGATGGGAGACGGGGAGGTTTGCCTGATTTGCAGAAGAAATCTTTTGCTCAACACAGCTGAGGTTGTGGATGACTTTAAGGACTGAGCTCTTATGCAAGCTCTTGTAACTCTTTAATGACCAAGATAAACGCTGCAGTTGTTTCTTTTTGCATGTCAAAGCACAGCTTGCTCCAGATTTTTTCTTTTTTTTGCTTTGTTTGGGATTAACAGTGAGGATGTTATACAATAACTGACACCACGCTGCCTAATAATATGTTGAGACAAACATCTGTCCTAATTGAAAAAAACCTGCCTGCCTGGTCTCCTGTTCAATAATTGCGGCCTACAAAGCTGCCAACCTACTGTCCAGACAAAATAAAATCTAATATAGTTTTCCATGAAGAAATACTTCTTGTACTCCTGTCTCTCTATCTTATAATGTGGCTTTTAAAAGCTGTTTATATTCTAGCTAACCAATTAACAATATACCTGGCTGTCTTCCTAAATATATTACAGCATAAATGTTTGGGTCTGAAAAAGCTGCCTAATTTATGTCCAGTGAAACAACAATATATTTGGCTATTTTCTTCATAAATCAATCATTGCAAAAAAAACAAAAACAAAGCTGCATGTATTGTCTCTTCCTCAGAATCTCTATATCGGGTTCTTACTGTTTGGCTAAACATCATTATATTTAGGTATTTTGTCAAATAAATTACTCCATTTTTTATTGAAAGAGAAGCTTGCTGACATAGCATCAACTCTCATATTGTGGTGGAAAAAAGCTGCTTACATTTTGTCCAGCCAAAAATGTACTTCCAAGAAACAAACAGCCTGGCTTCTTTCACTCTGTATCTCTACAATCTTATTCTTTATAACAAAAGCAAACCTGTCTTGTCTGTCTCTATTGGCAGCCTATTCAAGTAATGACTTACTGTCCTGACTCTGGCCAGTTTCATCTAAACAAGTACATGAAGTCTATGTTTTGATTATTGTGGGAATAATCGGAAACACGTGAATGGGAGGGGGTCTGAGGAACGTGTGGTTGTGGTTTTAAAGTCTTATTGTGCACATTGTGACTTTTTTCTTTTATTATTTTTAATAGGGAAAATTAGGAAAGCACATTTTGTAAAGCCAATAACAACATAGTAAAGACATAAATGCTATTACATCAATGTCAGCATATATTAAAAAGTACCCCTGTGGCAGGAAACCCACAAACTTAAAAATAGGTAAAAAATTGGTTAACCAACCCCTAAAAGCTCAAGGTTATTGCTAAAGTACCCAATGCACTCATAACAAGTAAGTTCAAATGTGTGGGGATAGCTATGAATTTCTACTGGCTAAAACTAGAAGAAATATTGACCATCCAAAACGTGAAAGCCTAGCTCGAGCAATGGTATTGAAATAGGGACAGGATTGGTAGATGAATACTTGCAGTTAGGGGAAAGAAAAAGTGGAACCAGGGAAGAAGAAGCAACATACTGTGACAATGTGCTCTCAACACCAGATATTTTTTCAAGGTTGAGTTTTGGAAAATAGTATCCCCTAAACTTGTTGTTCAGGGAATTGGTGTGTTTTTAATGTTGCCTTGCATTACAAAACCTTCTCTCTGCTAAACAGTATTTTTTCACCAGTAATGGGCAAAGGTTCCCAGCCCTCCATGCCTTTATTTTACAAAAGTTAGAACCCCCACAAAAAAAAATAATAAAATAAAGCACAGGAATTGCTTCTCGGTGGAACTACTCTCAGAATCTATTCTCTATATTAACTTTGCAGCACAAAGTCTATTGTTCTATATGCAGGGTAAAATTAGGGATGAGAAAATTCGGTCAACTCGGGGTGAATTCGGACGTTCTCGCTTACCGAAATTGTAAGCGAGGATGGTCGGTGTAAATAAAGCTCGAAAAAAAAAAGATTGCTGGCTGTCCTGATTAATGAATGCAGCACCGGCTGCATTCGTTGATCAGCTCAGTGTGCGATCCCCGACACTAGAGGTTAAATGTGGACAAGTTTCCCCATTCAAAACCTCTAGTGCTCTCCTCAGACAATCAGGGAGCACTAGAGGTTTTGAATGGAGAGACTTGTCCACATTTACCTCTAGTGCCGAGGATCGCAAAGAGGATTTCCAGAGCTGAAAGAATGATTGCAGATCTGAGAATCCACTGCGATCCGGGG
>NC_092861.1:22225756-22317542 GCF_032062135.1 Pyxicephalus adspersus
AAGCAAAATAAACAAGGTCATATAAATATATTTCATCTATAACTTGTGAAGAGTTATTTGTGTTTTTTTTAACTATACTTCAAATTATCTAAAATGAAGACTCCATAAACGGAAATAGGCTGTGTAAAGATGGATCATCAGCTATGAGGGAAGAAAGGGCTTTGCAGCACTGGAAGGGTTTGTTTTGGCAGGTAAGTCTGCTATAATGTCTAAATATATTATGCATACTTGTATATTATAGAAAAAAACTCATAGGGCCCAAAACTCAGCAAAAGTTTTTGTCCATATAGTTACACATTGGGCCTGAGTTATTGAAGCTCCAGCAAACATTGAATGGCTTTCTTAAAAATAATTTGCTATTTGTTGGCAAATGCCAACGGTGATGGATGACTGGTTTGGTCAAATGGTAAGTTTTTTTTACAAGGGAAGCTAAAGAGACGTGATCTGTGTAAAAAATGCATAAAACACCAAGTGCAGGTATCACAAGTATAAAATGTGCAGGGGTCGTGTGTATGTATGTACATTATGCAGTGGTTAGAAGTATACACAACATACATTGTATATTATTATTATATTGTATACTATTATTCATTTAAATACCATTCTTTAAATTAGTATTTCTCAAACTTTTTAACATGGGGGATCTCCTTAAAAAACATTCAGGTCTTCAGGGAACTCCTACTATAATTACTGTATCCATATCTCACAGTACATTAGTGTGGTGGTATCTACTAAACTGACCTTGGAGTTACAAACTGCTCATTTCTCAAGCAACCTCTGAAGGAACCCTGGTAGAGAAACACTGCTTTAAATATTGAAACACAACAGCACCCTCATTGTTAATGTTCACACATGTATTAACAAGTTAACATTTTACGGTACACTTTAATTTGCAATTATATTTATGCATTTATAACTTTTGTTATGTTTTAATATATTTATGAGAGATAAAGTTTTAGTTAAAAAATAGAAAACCCCATACCTGTTACAACCCTATGACAAGCCTATACCAGCAGGAGGCAGTGTTTATTCTTGTTCACTAACAAACACAAAGTTAGAACCTTATGTATTATACTTTGTAACAAAATGTTATTTCCGTTAAGAAAAACACATAAAATTCTGGGTTTACAAAATCCAGAGTTTATAGTCACACACACACACACACCAAATAACTATAAATAGGAAATTGAGTAGACCTATGCAGAGATGTCAACCTAGGCAGAAGCTAATTTCTTCAAAGAGACTTTTTTCTATATACTCCCTTGATTCCGCAGAGAGAGAATTTGAAATGTATACATTTTTTGTTGTAGCCAACATCTATCAAAAGAAAAATTTCATAGTAGGAATTTTTCAATTTTCAAGTTCGAAACAAAAACAGTAAAAATGTTTAGCAAAATAATATGAAAGTTCTTCAAGACAGTGTTATTACCCAAAAAGTTGGGGATGTCTGGGGGACCAGGGAATTTTCTAAGGTGGTCCATAATATAGGTGTCCATGTGTGTTTTTACAACATGTCCACATCCCTTCCTTTCTTCTTTTCTGGCCAGTCTGGTTCCAGTGGGCGTAGTGTAGCCGAAGTCAAATTGAATTGAAAATATCTAATATGATCTTAAAATATTTTGAAAAACAAATTTACACCAGCAACTACGCAATGAGTACCAAACAGACCCTGCACACATCTGCAGAGACGCAATCAGCAGAAAAAAATTTGGCATGTTTAACACTTCTGCTTATTTATTAAATAGCTCCTGATTTTAGTACAAGTTGCAAAAAATGTGAATGTCAAATTTCAATATTGGAATGGCTATTTTCAGTAAAAGTGTGGCTCATCTGATTAAAGAGACTCCCATTACTGTATAAACAGTCAGAACAAAGATATCCCCACGCAGACAATTTATGTATTAATCAACCACTCTGAAAGTACAGTGCTTGGAAAATCCTCTTATTCCTAAGATAAACACTCCAGCCTCAATAACCACACTAACCCTACCTAAAGAAGAGCATAACATAGTCAGGTGCAACCAACAACTGTTGAGAAAATGAACACTTTGAGTATGGAGTATGTAATTACAATATAGCATGCAGAGAGCAATGGCCGGAAAAAAGTCACGTACAGCTCAGAGTACAGAAAGTAGTGGTTAGGTGCATAAAAATGTACAGTGCAGTTAAGGGTAGGGGGCAAGCTCAATTCCACTGACCCAAAAAAAGTTATCCCTTTTCCTTCAATATAACTAACTCAATCAAAAACTTTCCATGCAGAAGCAAAATTCACCTTTGTACCCTTCTACCACTGCCCACCTTTGCAGGTTTGGGTCGCCACCACATATATTTGCAGCCTCCTATTATTTACCATTACCCCTCTGTGCACCATGTCACTGTGAATTAATCACATACAAAGCAAAAAAAAAAAAAAAAAACTTTATGGAGCCTAGACATTCATTACTTCTGGAGCAAGCTTTGCTTTGATATGCAAAAAGAAACAACTGCAGAATTTGTCTTGGTCATTAACGAGTTACAAGAGGCTGCAGAAAGAGCTCGCACCCCCTAAGATCACCCACAACCTCAGCTGTGTTTAGCAAAATGTTTTCTGCAAGTCATGCAAACCCCCTCCCTCCTTCAAGCCTCCATTCTGCACAGAGCAAGCAGGGAACCATGTTTGTATCTAGGAGGCGTCCGTAAGTCAGATGTTCTTAACTTGGGGACTACCTGTATATAGAAAGAGGTTCAATATTATTTATACATCCACAGGTCACCATTTAACCTAAGGCTGAGCTCTGTTTGTATTCAGATATTGTCCATTGTTCTTCCAGTGTCAATGAAATGACAGTAATTAAAAAGAAATGTCTCCTAAGTGTAGACATTTGCTTTTTTTTCCTTTCCTACTATATACAAACCTGTACTAGAACTAAGAAGAAAACATTTTGATTGGCATTTCACTTAGATCAATGGGGGCCTTCATATTATAGTTTGTGTTTAAAATTGCTAACAAAATAGTGTTTCATTATACTTTACAAAGTAATCCCCACCCTAATAAATATCTCTAAAGTCACATTCTTTTTCAGCTCTTCCAAGAATTGTATAGGTCTTTTTGGCACAGGTATTTGAGTTTTAAGGATTGGCTTAGGGCAGAAAGCTATTTATTTTGTACATGATTCAGGTGTAATTTTGGGGGTGGGGATCAAATAATAAAAGTAGGAGACAGATCATATTAAAATATCCTAACATTTCCAGAAGTAACTCTAGATACATTTTGTAATACTAAACAGAGGGAAACTGAAATATTATTCCCTGTTTTCCTTAATTAAACTTTTAAAAATGCCAACAGGAAATACCAGCTGAGTGTAAAAAAATTATTATGTGTAGCTTATATTTGCCCTTTTAGGTTCTTAAGATTACTCCAGTCACAAATTTAGATAATTCAACACTCAATAATCAAAAAAATCATAATTCTGGGTTAGCTTCAGTTAAATAGAATTCCATAATGATCAGTATATTTAGAGGTAAATTTGGAAAAGAGTACATGCAGTTCTTCTTCCCAGCTCCTTTTGCTTCCTGAGTTCTCTTCTTTTGATCGATAGGACCACCTATCTTATAAAAAAACTTGAAGGTGTAAAGTAAGATGGGTGGGACATAGATAGACTTTTGATGAAAAAGTCAACAATTGTCACAATCGGTCTGATTTATTAAATCTCTCCAAGGCTAGAGAGGATGCACTTCCATCAGTGAAGCTGGGTGATACAACAAACCTGGAAATGATCTGGTCCAGGATTCAAAACATCCATTCCATGTTTGCTGGATCACCCAGCCCCACTGATAAAGGTGTATCTGTAGCTTTAATAATGCAGGCTCAATAGGTCTGAGTAACTATAGCAATCCAAGAATGAAGAAGTTGGACGATCAAGTGATATAAATCTACTGTATATCCAGCACACTTGGAATGGATCTGGCCCAGGATTAAAAACGTTTTCCAACTAATAGCAAATGGGATCACCTGGATCACCCAGGTTCTCCGTCTATATTCTCCAGTCTCGAACCAGCTTTAAAAATGAGGACCAACGTCAGCTATGTTAACATCTACTAATTAACATATGTTTTTTTTATTGAAAGTAAACTCAGCCAATGCTTTATTTCATCATAAACATTCCAGAGTGGAGATGGGTTTAAGTGATTAATATAGTAAAAGAAGGAAGTTTTAAAGATGCAGTATGATGATGAGCCATTCCATAGATGATCCTAGCTATGCACAATATTATACAGCAATACAGTAAATCTCTAGACTGCCAAAAAAAAAAGTACTGACACCTGCTAACGAGCAAAAGAAAAATGTAACAGTATAACTCCCTACCTTGATAGGATGAAATGTAATCTTAATTGGTGATGCATTTATGTTATGCAGATTGTTAGTCTAATCACATAGTCAGTGCATCATTTTAGTCAGCCTTACAAAATGTGTAATTCATGTGTTTCTGAGATCAAAGAGGTGACTTGTCGCTCTGGCGAAGGAGAAAAATGCACAGTGAAAGGATCGTACATTTATTCCACAAAAAAAGCAGCAAGATTGGAGTTTACAGCATATTTCATTTATTTTCTAGTCATTCTGCACTCAGGATAAGTCTTCGGTGCATTATTATGTGTTTTTATTAATGTGACCCAAGATAAAGAAAGATTGGCATCTATTAATTATCTTATTTCAAGCCTTTAATGGAAAGACTCTCCATGCCTATGGCTATAGTGTTGGGGAGAATGTGGTGGGGAGTATTCATTAGTGAGTGTCTTTAATTCATTTACTAGTCTACTAATCTTTTTTATTGATCCTTCTCTGACATCACTGTGTTTCACAGCTAAATACAAATTAGAATACCTATACAATATGTGATCTGTCTTTCCTTCTAATTTTGTCTGCCAAAATATCCCTGATTGTAAGCAACCACTATTGTGATTTACAACATCCCTCTAAATCTATATGAGCAGAGGCCAATGGGTGACTTCCCTGTCCACAGACTTCTATCCGTGCACCTGTGCAATGTTCCCTGCGAAAAAATCCTTTGCAGGTTTCTTATATAATGGTAATCCTTGGTTCTCACAGCAGCTGTATTTAAACATATGCTTAACAAAATACAATTTTTTAATGGGAACCTTGTTCGCCTTCACCTCTGGCCAGTGAGATTGCTTATCACCATAATGGGCCAGTGGTAAGCTGCAGTAGTGCAAAGGGGCATCTGAACTCTAATATGTCAATCCAAAGTTGAGCTTGCACCTTATAGAGGTGATTTGGGAATCCCAGTGAACACAATGGCCTTGATTTAATAAAGCTCCCCAAGGCTTCGGTGCAGCTGGGTGATCCAGCCAACCTGGCATGGATTTCCTAAAGTAATTTGCTATTTGATAGCAAATGTTTTAATTCCTGGATCAAACCCATTCCAAGTTTTATGGATCACTTAGGTTCACTGAAGAAAGTGCATCCTATCCAGCCTTGGAGAGCTTTATTAAATTAGGCCCAATATTGGAATGGGCAACCTCACCAATAGCAGAATTCAATGCTATTTAAAAAAGAATGCTATTTCTGAATAACGGGTTTCTAGAGCACTCATTAGATTATATAAGTGTGTAAACTCCCTGTTATCTGGAAATCAAGCAACAGGTACACACAAAAAAAAAATTTCAATTTGGAGGACTGTGCTGTCAGGAAGCTGACTCTTCCTGTATCACTCCCAGCACCCCCAAACGTCCATCCTTAGGATCTCTACTGCTTTATTGGCTAGTCACAATTGGGTATGGACTTCCTTTCTACTGTCCTGTATTTTTGTAGGGCATTCTGATCATACAATACTGTACAGGTATTTTTATCTGCCTATATGTGGATTTGTAACTGTCCTACTTGGCATATACTGTAGTGCATCGTATTGTGCCTCTATCATTTTATATTTGATATTAAAATGAAGCAACTCTTTAAAGTCCCATTTTGGGCTTCCTGGATATTGACTATTTTCTTTTTGTATGGGAATCTAAAATAGTGGCCAGACAATAGGAGTTGGGGCGCTTGTGCAGACATTGAAGCATAATAGAGTTTATTGCAACAAATTGCCTGTGGCAGAACTACCCAAGTTCTTTGAGTCACTAAGGACAACATTTCCCTTAGTAATCTAAAGCTACATACACACGAGCAATAATTGTTGTTGGAAAGGATCTTTTACGATCCTTTCCAACGACTAAGAGCTGCACGATGCATGAACGAGTGCTGTACATACAGCACTGTTCTGCTCTATGGAGGGGGGGAGAATGATGGAGCGCACCCCACTGTGTGGTCTCCCCGTTCGCTTCCATTATGATCATTCGCTGTCCATCGTCTGTGGATCCGCCAGGACAGTCGTTTGTACGATGGACGATGGGCACTGTACATACACAGACGAGAACCATTGGACCTGTGTATGGAGCCTTACTCAGGTTCAAATTGTGAACATTGAGGTCTTGAATGGTTAAAAAGGATATGAAAAAAGTACTCGAAACTGTAAAACCATTATGCACCACAGTGTAACTCTCCCCACATACACCGTAGGCTCTACTTAAAAAAATGCAAAATTCACTTATGTTGTGCAGTCTGACCCTCCTGAACAGAGGCAGATATAGCCAACAGTGGGCTCCTAAGCAAAACTGACTTGGACCCTCTCACCAGCTGGCTGAGGAGGGTCTAGGGCCCTTGTGCAGTCTCACACTTTGTACCTCCCTAGGTCCGCCCTTGCTCTTGAAACATTGAAGTGTCAGGCAGTGTATTATGGGTCCTTTGGGATTTGGTTTAGATAAAAGCAAGTATTTTAAATGGCTTTTTAGAAAGGCACTTCTGTTATTCTTCAAAAATTTTCCTTTCTTTAGATTTCATAATTCAATTACAATTCGCTTTATACATATGACGCACCTCCTTTCAATAAACACACTGGTTACATAGACATATATAAACCTAGTCACTGATAAGGACATGGATTAAAGTCCAGAACTTGATTATACTGATCAGCTAACAAAAAGATGTTTTGTTGTTCAGATTAATATTGCTAACTGTGGGTTTTGGGTTCTGTTTAATGATTACTAGAAATTAGAGATGAACTCCATATTTGAAGTACATTTGCAGTGAATTTGAAGAGGAGTGGGGGGAACTTCATGGATATGGCAAAATTATGGCAAAATTTGCTGCAAACCCCCCATGGTTTTGTCAAGTCTTTATTGCTATATATGTTCTCATTGGGGAGTCCTTCTTTTACATCAAATCTCAATTATAATAGAACAAGAAATTGGAAAGCGAGCAAATCACTGGGGCAGAAAAAAAAGTCTGATAGATTTTCTAATCCTTACATGTGAATTAATAATTGTACTTTCTATGTTATCTATTTTCATAATATGTTCCATATGCCTAATACTCTCTCAGCATCACAGAAAGTGAGGACAAACCTCTCCAGATACACTGTTTATCCAGAGTTACTCTGAGAGTAGTATAAACTTAACCGAGGATCTAACTCCTCCCAACTTCCACCAATGAAGTTGGGTTTCAATAACATAGAAATAAAAAATATCATTAATCCCGTTAACCTTCTTGCTGTTTTCGGTATTTATTTTTTTATTTGAGCAGCAGAATTTTTTTTAAAGACTACTACTACTGTTTTCAATAATCAAAAGCAGACACAGTATAGTATATGCAAGTTTTGCAGAGATAACCCACTGTGCAGAAGAGTGGGCATAATATATCAGGAATGCAGGGTATATGGTTTGTACCATTGCCATTTCTGACCTGGTTCAAAAAATATTGCTTGTCTGGTTGTCTGAATCAGTGACTAAGAGTATGGAGCTCAGATGTTCAGCTAACTGCCATACAACTTATGCCAACGTTATCTACATGCTCGTTTTCTTGTGTGTGACTGAATGCAAAAGATCAGCTTTGCATCCAGGCAATTAGCAATCTTTAGATTGAGGCTAGAAATGGTATATCCTCTTTAATTTGTGTAAAGATAAATCATGAGCTGACAACTGGAACTAAAACATTATAGTAAAAATCTAAAACAAAAAGGGGAAAATGGTTCTTTTTCATGGACTTTGATTACATTCACAAGTGATCTTCCTATTTATAGCCATTGCGTTAGCTGTTCCTCAGATCTATAGGACAATGGATTTGCCCTGATAAATTTTCTCCTTGGTCCTTTCCAAATACATTTATTAGTTAATTACCTTTCATGTTCTTTTATAACCCCCAGTTTTCTCATCTACACCTAACTGCTTCACAACTAACCCTTCCCAACAATGCCTTTTGGGAGTTGCCTTGTATTAAATTTCATCTTCTTAGTCACTTAACATGCTGCCAACCGAACCTGCTTATCCCTGTCTTTGTACCACTTTTATTACCCAAAAGAGAACCAAACAGACTTCCAACATTTACCTGTGCCTGTTTGTATCCTGTCGGTACATTTACCTTGTGCTATACATTGGATGCGATTGTTTTGTGCAGTAACACATATCTTGTTCTGTACATTGGGTGTGTCTGTTAAAATCTGTTTTTATTCCACATGTATGGATGCTGCACATTATTAATTGTCTTGTCAGTTATGCAGAACGATTTTACAAATATCAGAGCTCTCAGGGAGAAAGCAGCCAAATTTCCTCCATATAGCCTGGCAAAAGATCATCAAATTTAGAGGGGTTAGTTGTTACTCAACACATATAGGGAGAGGGTAAGGGCAGCAAAGTGTCATTCAATTTATACAGGCAACACGGACAGATGATTTTTAGTATCTTCACTGAACTTTTAAATCCATGGCAAGCTGCAAGAGAAGTATTTCTCCCCTGGAGTCAGTCTCCCTTTTAAGTGACAGTCCCAAATTCAACACCAATGTGATCCTGTCCTAAAGCACTTATTTTCTGCATCCCTTACCCTCTGACTTCCCTTCACTGAAGATACATTTTTTTACCATTTGGTTAGAAGGCTCACCCCCCCAATGGTTGAATCTTCAGAACCTAGGGCTTTATGTCAACCTCACATCCCTTAGCCAATTTAAACATCCATGATGTTGGTTACCCTTTCCCACTAAAGCTCATTTCTTTACATATTTTTAACTTTCATCAGAACCCACCTAAAAAGACACAAAAACTAATGCACCAGTGCAATGGAATACCACGTTTTTATTTTATGTGGAAAAAAATGTATTTATTTCCAATGCCATATTATGGTAGTTTCCGAGCAGCTTGGTGCCCTAGGCAAACCCCAGCAGCCTCTCACCCCAACTTGACCTCCATGTATACCAAAGGCTCCCTCCATATGTAGAATAGTACAGAATAGTACAAGCATAGTGTAATAGCCAATAGTAACTTTTTCAGTACGCGATGCGCAGTCTTAGAGTTTGTAATGTGTCGTCATTATTTACAGGCTCCAAGATTTCATAAGTATATTTGCTGGGTGCTAGCACAGGTAGCTTCCCAATCTACATTTGGGAAGGAGAAGGGTCACTGATGCCTGCCATGTCTAAATTATATATATAATATACACATATATAATATATACATATGTAAGTGAAAACATTTGTAAATATTTTTGATAGTTCTTTAAATAGTTAAAACTACTCATAGTTTTTTTTCCTTTTGTCTCTTTGAGAGATTTCTTTCACTTCCCTTTTAAAGGCATTAAAGAATGGAGTAGGAAATGTCTCCAAAACTGAGGATAATCCCCTCATAGACAGTTGTCACTAGAACAAGCTCCAATATTAGATTTTCTTTTACTTTCAGTCCCAATGACAATGGTCACCAGGACACATAGGACTGCCAAATTCACCAATCGGGAATACAAACAGACAGGACCACCATCAGAATTTTCCGGGCTGTATGCTAGGTAAACTTGCTGGGCCCCTTCAATTTTAAAATTTTTTGCATTGCAAAACTTAAACTGTTTTACTTATTGATACAGAACTAACCCTCGTCCCCCTCTAATGGTGCCCTGCAAACACCATTAAAAATCTAAGAGAAGTTTTTAACATGTCCTACCCAAATTAAAAAATAGTTATGTTGTGTATGCTCTAAGCCAGATTTAGTGACTGGTTACACAGATCTGAAAAGTGAGTCTTTTTGGCCACAGAGATTGTAAGAGCAACCCCTCATATCCCGTGAAGTAGTGCTTTTAAGCCACCTCACACCGGGTCTGAATGTTGCCATGAGGAAGTGCTCCAGGAAGGAACTCCAGGTAACTCTGTAAGAGATGTGACAATGTTCACTTTAACAAAAAAACTGTCTTCTATATATATAAGTGTCATCCTTTATTGTTTAAGGCAGGGGTCCCCAACCCCCAGTCTGCAGCCCACTGACCGTCTGACAGCTGGGCCGTGAGAGGATGAAGACCGGCGGTGGTCTGCGGCTCTGGCCAGTGCACCTCCCAGCGGGTTCAGGAGCTGGGACCATGTCTCCCGTACGGATCGCAGGCTCAGGGTGGCGGGTGGCTTGTGTCTCTGAACACAACCCACCCATTTCGGGTGTGTTCTGCCATTATGATGTCACTCTTTGACTGACACACGCTCCCTGCGCATGTGTGGTCCGGGAGTCCATAGATTTAGTAGTGTGCGAGCTCCAAAAGGTTGGGGACCACTGGTTTAAGGCAACACTTTTATGTAAGGTAAAAATTATCTTCTTTTTTGGGGGGTTATATAACCCTTTTTTTTTTTTAAACATCCTTATCCCCGCGGCCGAATGGAAGTGCAGATTCTCGTGGGATACATATGTCAAGCATCCCAGGAGGCTTCTGGCTGCTTCTTCTGCACATGCCAGATCGCGGGTATGCACAGGAGAAGTTTTTTCTTCAATGGGGGAAAAAAATGCTGAACTAATACATGCGCAGTAAGATCGGCACTCTTTTTCCCCCCATTTACCACAGGCTATGTCACTCAATCTCTCACCTGTGTGTGAGATCTGGTGACTAGGCAAAAGACGGAAGAAGGGAAAAAAGATGGTGGTGCCCGATGCTTCATCTGCACTGGGACGAAGGAGGATTCCAGGATGACACCAGACACGATCCAGAAAGCCTCAGGAGGGATCGCCTCTTCCTCCAACACCACGACAAAGAAGAATTTAAGGGGCACGCAGAACCCAATCCAAAAAACCTCCGGAGGAATCAACAAATCTAAAAAGAAAAGTTTTTTTTAGTTTTTTTTGCTTTAACATATTGTAACTAACCAGGTTCCTTATTGCTAAAGGGACAGGCCAAAAGAATAAAATGTACTTGTGGTGTATTTGGGGCCAGGGTGGTAACGTTTCCCAAATAGAGATATTTTACAAGTTTTGGAAAAATGAATCAATGCAGAGTTTATCTTTCAAAAAAGAAGAGTTTAAAACTCACTTTTAATGTCAGCAATCTATTTAGGTACAGTATGATTTTTATTTACAGGCAGCTGAATCTATTTTTATACATCCTTCAGGTATGACGTGCATCTTTAATAAACTGGCTCTCCTAATAAAATGTTTTTTTTAGATGATGATGATGATGATGATGATGTGTGTTCCCTCCTGCTCTCCCTACTGGAGAGTTACAGTAAGAAGGTTTGCTTCTGTGATTTGCACAATGACATAGAATGTGCTGTCTGGGCTTCCATACATGAAGGTTTGCTTTTTCCCAGCCCAGTGCTGCTTTTTTTTTCTCCCTCCCTCCTCCTCCCTTTAATTCTGCATTCAGTACACTGAGCAGTGTGAGGAGGTGGAAGAACAGGCTGTGGCTTTGTCATTTCTCTGCATGGATAAACTGCTGCTGTTGCTGTTGCTGGAGCCTTTGCATTGCAGTGCCTACAGCTCTCCCTTTGCATTAATGATGTGAGATCAAGTGTCAGCACTTCAGAGATTTTTTTTTTTAATTTTTATTTTCTTTGAATTTGACATAGTGGGGGGTGCATCTCACTGCTTTACTGTTGGGGGACAGAGCCAGCTGCTTGCACATCTGTGGATTTGTTGTATTTTTTTGCAGTAGCAACCACCCAAGCGAAGGTCCTTACCGTCAACCTGTCTGGATTGCTGGGAGAGAATCCTAAGCATCATCTTCCTCATCCTTCATTTAGAGGAATTGCCATGGCTACAAGTACCACAGGCTCCACACTGCTGCTCCCCCTCAGCCATGCAGTGCAATTGCCTGTAGACCAGGTAAGTGGATGGGGTAAAAGGGCAAGGGGCATCGGTGAGGTCAGCGACTACCACAGCGTGGCCCTACCAGCGGTACATTTCACCAAGCTCCCTCAGCTTAACAAAGAATATATATCAATAAAAATATATATATTTAGTAGGTATAGCCATAGTGTAGCCAGTCAACCTTTGCTACGGTATAGGAGTTGATATTAAAAAACAAAAGTTAGAAATTGGAAAACTTTTTTTCTGTTCCTTTTTATCAAATTGCTAACATTATATTATAACAGTATAACATATTTTAATATTATTATTCTATGTAGTAATACAGATAACATTTCATATATGCAAAAAAAAAAAAAAAACAATGCACAACAATTGAAAATAAAAGTGAAAAAAAGAAAACAATGCAGGCTTATTGTTGCATAAACTTTGAAAACTTTTTATTGGTGCAGCAATCTACGTTGTTTGTAGCAGTTGAATCTATGAAATATGTGATAGTATATTATACAACTTTAAAAATAAATTCTGCTGTCCTTGTTAGACCTCTCAACATTCATTGTGCCTGTACCTGATTGTTGTATACTCTGTACTAAAAAGTTGTTGCTGTTGTTGTGTTATATACATAGTAACAGCATATGATACAACAGAACAGAAAATGGGTACAGCAAGTGGAAATTGGCTTTTGAGCAACTTTGTTGAACAACTTTAATTTAAAATTCTATATATTGATGTTATTGATGTAATTTCAGCAAATGACATTGTTATTCTTGCTAAGATTTGATTATGTTTATAGATATAGGAATAAAAGTAAGGTGGTTTTTATTAATGATTTGGGTTTATTTTCTGGGTAGTTATGGTCCACCGGTGATGCAGGACTTGAGGTTGTAATGAATGTATATTACCAGTTTTTGGTAATACTCTATGTTTTATGTAAAAAAAGTTTATTCCATATTGCTGGACCTTGTACATGAAGGTGCTTGGGTGTAGAAGCCAGCATTTCAACACTAAATGGGCCAGCAGTATCATTTTATTTGTGTATATTTTTGTGCCTTAAAGCAAAGGATTGCTGTGTACTTACTCTTAGTTATACACCTATAGTGAGCTGAACAAGACCATTGCCATGATAGAACCCTTTACCGGACAATTTGCAAGTTTTTTTATTTAATGCAGAGGAAACCATGGAAGAATAAACTTGTAAAAGTTATAGTTAATTATATTGGGGAAAATGGCCCATTCTTGGTAATGTACGTTTGCTGGGAATACCTGTCTTGCTGCAGTGTGGTTGCTAATAGACAAGGCTATATTTACTATAAAGACATTCATGGGTCATTTCTTAGACTAGAGAAGGAGCAGCACCAATCCTCATCAATACTAAATTGTAATTATTTTTTTTTCTGGACATATGTGGCAAAATTCAACCAGAGCACTGTACGAAAAGTGGGTGCAGAAGCATTTAAAAGTCACTTTATGGTTCAAACACATTAAAAATTATTTTGCATTTACTAATAAAATGTAGCTTTACATATAAAGCAGATCCCATGCTGCCTCCAATATTGCATTCATCCATGAGTGTATAATAAAAAAAATAAACATGACACAAGGAGCGGGGCTTCATAAAAGGGTAGCATGATATCTAATTATAGCCTGACTGCTAATAAAACCCTCAGAAATTCCTATGCAAATGGTGACTTTCTAAAAGTTGATATTTGCATAGATCAAGGCATACCTATGCTTGCCCACCAACATGCCTGTGTTTGGTGCTGGCACCTTACAGTGGCTACTGTTCACTAGCTATAGTAGCAACTAATCTCTTACTGTTAGTTCTATATTGGTCATATTATGTCAGTATCAATCATAATGAATCACGAGTTTGCAAGCATAACTATTTTTGGATGGCATTTGTTAGACATGAAGTGCTTACAGATAAAAAAAGTTTGTGTACTCCACCAGCTCCTCTGTATTTTAGTGGAACTTTAACTTCATTAGTTGTTGTTTTTGTCATGATACATATGACTGTCATTGACTGGAGACATTCTACCGGTAATGATGATTGTCAAAGTCTGGGGACATGCTCTAATTAATGATGGTCAGAGTGTGGGGACATGCTCTAATAAAGGTTGATCAGAGTTTGAGGACATGCTGTAATAAAGGATGGACAGAGTCTGGGGACATGCTAGAGTTAATTATGGTCAGAGTCTGGGAACATGATAGAATAAATGATGGTCAATGTCCAGGGACATGCTAGAGTAAATGATGGTCAGAGTCTAGGGACATGCTATAATAAATGATGGTCAGTGTCTGGGAAAAGGCTATAGTAAAGGATGGTCAGTGTCTGGGGACATGCTATAGTAAAGGATGGTCAGTGTCTGGGGATAAACTATAGTAAATGATGGTCAGTGTCCAGGGTTATACTAGAAAAAAATAATGGTCAGGGTCTGGGACATGCTAGAATAAATGATCAGAGTCTGGGGAGATACTAGAGTAAATGATGGTCAGAGTGTGGGGATTTGCTCTAATAAAGGAGGGTCAGAGTCTGGGGACATGTTTTAATAATGGATTGTCAGAGTCTGGGGAGATGCTACAATAAAGGAAGGTCAGAGTGTGGGGACATGCTCTAATAAGGGATGATCAGATTATTGGACATGCTAGAATAAAGGATGATCAGAGTCTGGGGACATGCTGACATGCTCTAATAAAGGACGGACAGAGTGTGGGAACATGCTCTAATTAATGATGGTCAGAGTGTGGGGACATGCTCTAATAAAGGATGATCAGAGTGTGAGGACATGCTCTAATAAAGGATGGTCAGAGTGTGGGAACATGCTCTAATTAATGATGGTCAGAGTGTGGGGACATGTTCTAATAAAGGTTGATCAGAGTGTAGGGACATGCTCTAATAAAGGTTGGTCAGAGTCTGAGTACATGCTCTAATAAAGGACGGTCAGAGTGTGGGGACATGCTCTAATTAATGATGGTTAGAGTGTGGGGACATGCTCTAATTAATGATGGTCAGAGTGTGGGGACATGCTCTAATTCAGAGTGTGGGGACATGCTCTAATAAAGGAAGGTCAGAGTCTGAGGACATGGTCTAATAAAGGAAGGTCAGAGTGTGGGGACATGCTCTAATAAAGGAAGGTCAGAGTCTGAGGACATGCTCTAATAAAGAAAGGTCAGAGTGTGGGGACAAGCTTTACCAAAGGAAGGTCAGCGTGTGAGGACAAGCTCTAATAAAGGAAGGTCAGAGTGTGAGGACATGCTCTAATAAAGGAAGGTCAGAGTCCGAGGACATGCTCTAATAAAGGATGGTCAGAGTCCAAGGACATGCTCTAATAAAGGAAGGTCAGAGTGTGGGGACAAGCTTTACCAAAGGAAGGTCAGAGTGTGAGGACATGCTCTAATAAAGGATGGTCAGAGTCCAAGGACATGCTCTAATAAAGGAAGGTCAGAATGTGGGGACATGTTCTAATAAAGGAAGGTAAGGGTGTGGGGACATGTTCTAATAAGGGATGATCGGAGTCTTGGACATGCTAGAATAAGAGATGGTCAGAGTCTGGGGATATGATAGAGAAAATGATGTTCAGAGACAGGGATCATTCTATAGGTTAGGTGAGTCTTGGACATGCTAGAATAAGAGATGGTCAGAGTCTGGGGATATGATAGAGAAAATGATGTTCAGAGACAGGGATCATTCTATAGGTTAGGTTGGAGAATAGAGACATAATGTAGAAAACAGTAAGAGACTGGGAGCATGTTATATGATGCTAGAAGACATGATTTCTATTACCCCTTCACAAACCAATGATTACACTTCAAATGGCTAGGGTCCAAGAACTGCACAACAAGCACTAAAGGGCCACAGGCTGGACACCATAGCAGTATATAAAGGCATAGGCAGTTGTTTTGGATGTCATGCTTTATGATTATGTTTTATAATTCCAATAATGATTCATAAAATACAGAGAAAATCTGAATATTATTTGTATTCATTTCACAGCCTTCTAATGGAAAATAAATGCTCATTGTCAGGTAGATACTGGCCTGCATATTTTAAAGCTGAAATCCAGACTAAACGAATATTGCCTAAATACAAGAACCTTGTGTATACCCGAACTGTATTGTCTTTTGTGTAATTTTTCTAGGTATGTGTGGTAATCAAACAGGAAACAACTGCTGCACTTAATGCAGTATATTCTTGTAATAAAGACCAGTCACTGCTATTATTTCCTAGTATAAGGTGACTGGTCTTGTATCTGCCCCTCTGTAGTATATTAGGGATGGAAATGATGTTGCAGTTTACACACTTGGTAATAAAATAAGCTAATGATCATGATTAAATCTATATGACAAGATAATTCTGGGAACATTAAATATGAGAGGCACACATATCAACATGAATAACACAAATAATGGTATTCAAAACTATTGATCTTCTCTCACTCAAAACAAAATACATTTTTTAAAAGGACAATGCCACTGTTGCTGATACCAGCTGAAAAGTTAAAAGGTGCAATAACCCAACTTCATGGTGGAAACTGGAGTTCCCAGACAAAACCCATGCGAATACTTGGAGAACATGTACACCCAAAGTAGAGAGCTGAGATTTGAACCTGGGACCCCTTGTGCTGCAATGCAAATGTTCTAACCACAAAAAAAGCATGCACAGCTATGTAAGTGTACACATACATAGGGCTTAGTCACAGACCACTGTGTAAGCTCGGTGGCACATAGAGCACTTTAACTAAACCCCAACTGGGGTGATATATAGGTGTTAAAAGGAGGAACTGGGGGTCTGGAAGATGGCTGTCTATGGGTCATCTAATAAAGCTTGTTGGAAAAACAAAAACCCAAGACAAGAGTGGCTCTTTCTTACTCATTTCTTGTTTTTTTTTTGGTGTTGTGGACAGACCCCGTAAGTCTGCAACCACAGCACCCTATGAGAAGCCATTAGTCCTTCTGGATCCGCATCAGTCCCTTTACTGTTGTTCTCCAAGCCCACCTGCAGATTATAAAATAATCATTTAAAGCTGAACCCCAAACAGAAGAAATAAATCTGACTTGGTGCCAGCCTCTTGTAATACTTTGGCAGTCATCCTACCAGGTTGGATGTGATGTTTGGCGGGACTATATAACTTGCAGAACTGGATGGACAGAAATACTTAAAAAAGTAAAACCGTTCCCATATATGTAAATACATATTTAATTACTTGGAATTACCTGTGGAGTAATCAATATTATCTGTGTTGTATTTATGATCTAGACTTAGTGACTGTTGGGATACATATCATTTTGTATATTGAAGGTCTTTGATTCCTTTTATGAATCCCTAAGAGAACCTGTGCTTGTAGAGTCTGCCACCCCGTCTTCGGCTGCTTATAACTACTTTAAACTTGTTCACCCACCATACCATTTGCTTGCTGCGGCTTTGAAAAAACAGAAGTTGGTCTGTACAGAGCTTACTTAGGCCTAGGTACTCCCTACACTTCTCACACTTAGACCTGGTAAATGGGGACACAGACGCACAGTGCTGCATCAATGGAGTAAGTAGAGAGGACCACATTCAACCTCACCCCTGAAAGTACTGATTTCACTTTACTAATGTGAGAAAGAGGAACAGGAAGGGAGCAAACAGGTGGTAAATATCAAGAGCAGGGATTAAGAAGAAAGGGTAGTAGTGCAGGCAGTAAAGTTAACCTTTTGGTTTGACCTGCATGGGTAAGGTACAGGCCCACTAACCAGCTAACAGATAATATATTTGTAACAGCCCCAATGAAGCCTTTCTGCCATTTTGCATCCCAAATATCCATTTTAAATACAGCAAAGAGCATTCTTTCTTTTTTTTGCAACACTAATCAAAGTCATTCCTCAGGACATCCCTGGCTGTCCTTAGGAACCCATAAATATGACTAAAATGCAAGACAGGTTGACGTTAATGGATGTAAAAAGTAGTGAAGAGTGTTGGGTGTGCATGCTGTGTATCTAGGTGTGTTAGGTGTCATCCTGCTCACCTATCAGGCTAATATGTTTGTTTAGCAGTTTGAGGTTGCTTGCTTTTGTTTGTGACTCATGATAGTAATCTGTTTAGCATCCGGTTATGTTTGCAGAAAAAACTGATCTTACATTAGGTATGTCAGGACATGTTATCACATTTTCATCAGTTTCATGTAGTCCACTGTTAGCAGGGAAATATGTGATATTACAGGTTTTATACAGTTAATTACACGTCTTCAACTATTTATTAGGCCTGCATTGGGACTCAGTGGACAGTACATTACATAGGTCTCTTTCAGAAGTAACATGTTTAGGATGGAACTTCTATAGGAGAACCACCTATGTATTGTTCATCTGAGTGGCCAAGGCGTTCTTTCTGTCTGTGTTTCAACTTCTTGTTAGATAGTTCTGTGCAACCTCCATCTCATATTTGTGTGCAGAGGGCCGGGAACCTAAAGTAGAGGTGCTTGGTTTGTGGCAGAGGGTCAGGAACTTAGTAGCACAGGAACATTTTGTAGTCTCAGTCTTTAGAACATAAGTACAGCAGCGTTATAAGTACACAAGCTTTATATGAAGGTCAAACTGCACATGTTGAATAGATGATAGTCAGTTTAAAATCATATGTCTGAGCAATATTTACCATAGCTGATATCACTTCTGATTGACTAATATTAGCGAATACCTGTTCATCTGGAAAGGCAACCTGCCATTATTATATTCTAGTAATTTTATGTTGCCGTTGAGCAGGCTTGGCAAGCTTGGTCAACAAGGTTTTCTCTTTGGCAAAACCATTAAGAGGAAAGTATACTCATGTGTTGTTCTTCCCCCTCCCCTGATTTCACACAAATTACACGTGTGGGTGTATAATACCATGACCTGTGAATTATTTATACATGTGAGCTAGAGGAAAAGTAAGTTCATTAGAGTCATTTCTATGGGCAGACTCCCTCTGAAATAGTATAACACATCAATGTATTTGATTGTGTTGACAGGACAATAAACCCCCTGTTGTTTCTTGTCTGCAGCTCAGCAGAAATATAGATCACACAAAGGATGGTGTGCCACAAATTAAAGTATGGTCTAAATAAAAAAACAGGCTATTAAGTTAAAGTGCTTACCCACCAAAGATTCCTCAATTTTGCTGACAAATTATTTTCTTGGTGTATGAAGCATATTTGCAGTCATGGTACACATATTAACCATTGGCAAATAAACAAAGTCAAAACAATCTCAGGGCTCTTAGGGTCATTCTGTAATACTTTAGACTATTTGGTGGTTAGAGAGAGTAAAAAACGCACTGCACCAGTAATTGTAAAACATGTACCTGGCATCAGTAGTCAGTGACAGTAAACTTACCCTTGCATCAGTGTCATCACCTATGATGGCAGCAGGAGGAATAAGGATCCATTGCTGGTGCCATTAAGAGGAATAGTTCCCAATGGCATTGGTGTCAGTGGAAGGAACAGTGTGCTATATTGTTGGTGCTTGTGGGATGAATAGTGCCCCATTATTGGTGCCAGTGGTAACAACAGTGTCCGATCGTTAATGTAAAGGGGAGGAATAGTGTGGCATCTTTAGTTTTAGTTTATTCATGGTGCCTAAATGTAGTGTCCATTGTATTAGTGAAGCACCCCTAGCATTGGTGTTCAGTGTTCACTTACCTCTGAATGTGTTTCATGTTTTCTGACTCTTCCCTACTGCAGGATAAAGTCACTATGTAGGCACTTTTGGACAGGAGATCATTTCATCCCACAGTATATTGCTACCTGCTGTAATGCTCTGTGTTCCAGAACCTTTTATCTACTGGAGTTCAATGGTGGGGCCCTGAATATTAAGCCTTCACATTGCAGGATCCAGGTAACAGCAAGCAGCAGGCTGTAGTTTTAAGATTCCTGCTCTAGCGGAATAGCTACGTAACAAGATCTGGCATATAACCTAAATAGAAGCTTTGTAATATGTCATATTTAACCTTTTCAGGGTTCTCATTTTGCCCCTTAGAGAACAGTAAGTGACTGGTAGCATTGATAATGATCTGTATGGTGGCTGATCTACACTTCCATGTGTTGGGCCTGCAGGACACACACTCATATATGCATGTTTGCACCTCAGCCCTAGATAGTCTCAGGCAGCCATAGTCCATCACACAGCTTCCTTGACCTCACCTGACCCTGTAACTTTTCAAACCCTGATTAGCCAACACTTCTACAAAACCTGCACTTAAACATAGACACATTGTTATAGCATAATGTACCAACTGCTAGTATGTGTTTGTTCCTAATTGCTGCTGGTCTTGATGTCTTTGGAAATCCCCTGCATTTCGAGACCTGCCTGCCTGACCTTTTGTATGACTTCTGGCTTGTTCCCTCCCAGTCTCCGACTCTTATGGATTATCCACTCAGATCACTGCATATCTATTATATTCTGCGTATGACCCTTAGCTTTGCTATGTGGACTCGCTTTTACCTTACCCTTGGCATCATCTCCGAACCCGGCATCTACCTCACCCAGAAGGTTATTTGGCATCCTGCCTGATGGGCCCCACCCAGCCCACATTTACTTCCTTAGGAACCGTCCTCTTCATACACAAATCTTGGGAGAGAACTGGGAGCCAGGATGACTAAACTATCCTCCCGAAGCTGAGCAGGGCTTGTCTAAAGGTGGAGACTACAGAGAGAGATTGAGGGATTGGTAAATGAGCAAAGAACTGGCACTTGATCAGAGACACTTAGACACTGGAATCCCACTGCAAGCAACAAATGCCACAAATTAAATCTATTGTGTAAAGTAAATTAGGCAGCTTCCCCTTGCAATGCTACTGTATTTACTGCCTTTAGTTAGGAAGTTTTCCTTTATAAAGTGGGTTGCAATTATCTATGTAATTTAACCCTAGCTGTCTAATACCCATCCTTCTACATATCTTTCTGCTTCTTTTGTTAGACTTGAAATATCTAAAATCTTTTTTGGTGTTGCTGCCTGTGCTCCATTTAAGGAGATTTTACATACCGACCCAAAGACGCCGATAAAAAGTGAGGGGAAATGTCATCAGTGGGTACACCTCCCTGAGATTCTCTCTAACAATAAGTATTTCCCTGTTGGAGAAAATATGTTATCAAACAACTGGAAAAAAGCTTTGGAACTGGGACACTGAAACAAGGCATACCTGATGTTATACCAATCTATACAAAGTCAGATACCAAAAAATACATTCCTTTAGCTAGCCATGGATCTTAAAGCTCCACCCCAGGCTTCTTTAGGTTTCATGCAATAGAAGCTTTTGTCCTGCCTTGCACATGATGATATCAAGGATCTTCAACCAATGGGGCAGTCATGAGGGGTGGATACAGGGGCGTCTGCTATCGGTCTATCTGTTATGCAAAGAAGAAGTAGAAGCTTGCAGTAAATAGGAAGAGGGGAATAGTCATTTTTATTTCTATTCCTTTAGACGCAGCAAGAATTTACCCCAGGCGGTGAGGGGGAGCCCCACTTCATGAACACATTTTACAGCAGGCCCGAATGGAGTCTCAAGCAGAATCTAATGCTTGTCAGGTATCAGAAATGTCTATGTTGCCCTTGGTGTTCTTAGCACCTAGTAACCTTAGATTTTTTATCTCTATTTTCAGTCCTTGAATAAGCAGTTACATACAGAAGGAAGAACCATTATTTCCAGGTGACAGTTGATGACAGTTTTTCAGAGTTATACTATGCAACTTCTGGCCTAGTATTTGTCTGGTTACCTAGTTACACGCTCATGGCTTAGTTGCAGCTGTCACTTGTAAAGTTTGATTTCTAAAAATGCCAAAATGACAGCAAGAACAGTAAGAAATAGTCCCTCTGTACTCAGCATTGTACATTGTTGTAAGGTACATTCGTACAAATGTCATAGTCAGTAGAACAAACCATTTTTAATGGACAAATATACCAAAAACTGCAAACGTTATTCAGTATATATAATACAAAACAACAACAATATAAAAAAAACAACAACCTTTATCCAAGCATGACCAGTGAGAAGGTGAAATGTTTTTATGGTGACTTATGAATGTGCAAAGCGAAAAAGGAAATGTTAAGCAGTCATAGGACGTTGTTGAGTGCACTTAGCAAAAAGTAACAAATGTCTATAATCACTTAAAGAATGGAAGTGTGGTATCCCTGAAAACATTGCAGCATATTCAGTGAAATACATTTGGTATACTCTACAAAAGATGCGGTACTCTGCAGAATAAGAACTGATTTTGCTATCCAGTCTTAATATAGTGCCGACATATTACGCAGCGCTTCACAAAATCCATAGTCATGCCACTAACTGTCCCTCAAAGGGGCTCACAATCTAATGCCACTACTATAGTTTTTTTTTTATAACATAGTCTAAGGCCATTTTGGGGGGAAGCCAATTAACCTAACTGCATGTTTTTGGAATGTGGGAGGGAACCGGAGTACCACGGGGAAAACCCACGCAATTACAGTGTAAACCTGCAAATTCCATGCAGATAGCACCCAGCTTGAGATTTAAACCTGGCACTTATTGCTGCAAAGGTGTTGCTAGAGTGCTAACATCTAAGCCATTTTATGAACTGATACTGAGCATTATACCCACAATGAGGGATATAAGTAGTGTTACTGAAATCTGCCCATGCAGAATATGAACATACACACAAAATACACGACAAGAGACATGTTACTGCATAGTATTGATACATGCAAAATCAAAACAGATACACCCACCATACAGAACAAAAGTAATCTGTGCGATTGACAAAGAATTGTGGTACATGCACATGTAAACTTTGCTGGGTAAAGGGCTGAGTCATGTCTCTGGCAATAAGGAATCAAAGAGAATTTAAACATCATGCATGGTGACAGGGTGAGATGACTGCTACATGCATATGTTAAAGTTTTTTCAACTATACAAAAACTAATGAGTTATTATCCAATGTCCCACACCTTAAGCCTGACAGCTGATGGGCTCATATGGGGGTTGCCCTGGCATGGCTATCTACACAGTTTCAGACCGCATGCCTAAAGGAAGCCTAGTCATACATCTTCTCCAGAGACAAGACTCCGAGAAAATGTGTATGGGTACAAACCTTTACTGAAATAATAGTTGTATTGTGAGGAATACAACAAAAAGTTACACTATTGTCATTCAGTTTTTCATGGACTACATAGCTTTAGTGTGTTCATTTTGCTTAGTTTCAGTTATAATGTGCAAACATAATCGAATATTGAGCTCCTGGTCCTGAAAGACGGGAATCAGCCAGGATGGGTCTCCTTTGGTACACTAGCTGAAGGTTTTACATGGAATCTCTTCCATGATATGTTACTTGTCTGCCCCTTGCTGGTCTCAGTAGAAGAAAAGAACAGAAACAAATTCATTTAAATGTACTGGAAAAGGAAATTGTATGGTGCCTGAAGGGAATTGTTTACCTGGCAGATCCGTGGAAAGAGTTCCCTTTATAATTTCACAGCAACCTGGCAGATTTCATCACCATTGAGACAAGGTTGTGCTTCATAAATTTCTCTCCCAGTAGGCAGGAAAAATTCATTGGGATGAGAACAGTATGACGCATTGAAATGTCTCTTTGCCAGCTATAATGTTCTTTTATATCATTGTAAATGTCAGGCATTTTGATTTTTAGATAAGCTTTTTTTGCATAAACTTCTGTATGAAACATTTTTCAGGAAAGTAACTGAAGGTAGACCTAAAATTGTAAACCTTCTCCTATAAAGCCTTGAAGTGGACCTTTCGGTAACTACAGCCCTGCCTGCATGAGTAAATACCTGAAGTTCCATCATGTGCAGCAAAAGTATATTTAAGAAGTTTCATTTTATATTGATAAAAATGAGTCCTTAAGCTCCAATCTAGTGATATTGCCTAGGCAGGACCAATCAGTGTGCTACAGACAGGAGAAAACATTCTTTCAGCCCTCTACCCCCTAAATTTTTATACTACATTACTGTGTTTAGCAAGTTACAAGGTGAAGGTTTGCAGCATGGAACATCAATCAAAAGCTTTAAAGGAACTAGTTATATCTGAGCCAGTATCTCAGTCCAAAAATTGATACTGCCTGATCAAAAATGGTGCTAGCTTTCCTGTGCGAAAATCTTATGAAAGCATTTTTAGGGGAGTACTGGTACATATGTAACTAAATCTATCCATACTTTACTTGAGTTTTGCACACTGTGATTAAATGTGAATCACTGATCTTTATTCTTCAGGATAGTAACATGTAGGAGGTAACTAGTGGTACTACAGAGTTCCACTAGAATCAACTGTAAAGTCTTTTTAATTTAATGTACTTGTAACTAGAGCTGTAGATGGAATCCAAAATGCTTGAAATGTGACTTTAAGATGGCAAAGTAAAGCAGAGAACTCTGGATGACCTGGGCCTAGGTAGTCCTACATTTCTTTAAAAAGTGGAAAATGCACCGGATCAGGTCTCAATGAAGATTATGTTTAATTTATTATCTTGAAAGTTGTATTGCTAACAACATTTGCAGTGCTCAACCCAGAACTATTGATAAACTGGGTGGGAAGAAATTGTAGGCGGGTGGAAGCCCCTGAATTGTGACCCAACTCATCAGTCCCCAGACAAAAACAGCCAGGTGGTTGCTGTTAAGTGTCGGATGGTGCGCCCAGCTAAATGGGCTTGGGGAGAACACTGATTTGGGTCTCCACAGGCTCTTTCTCCAGCGTGTCAGCACCATAGATAGTGGAAAATCCTTGACACCAGGGAAATGTGGCCTTAGGTCCCTGAATCACTCAGACTGAGATTTTAAAGTTAAAAATTAGACAGTTGGAGACTGTTCTGAGATGTCCAATACATGGCTTCTGGGATTTGTTTGCAATAAAACACATTGAAAAAGACAGGATAATAGTTGTAAAATGTTATTTTTGCAGGGTGATCCTAAAGAGAAACTAAACAGTAGAAGCTGTGCTTAAAACAAGGCAAACAGTAGGCAAAGTACTAGTCACCAAAATTGCCAATATTGTGGTCTCTATGTAGCTAACTTGAATCCATTACTGACTTACAAATCCTTGTTCTCACTATGTCCATAAAAAGAAAGTTCTATTGGATACTGCTTGGGTACAACATTTCTGTGTGTTCCAAATAATATAGCACATTTTTAATGTTTGTGTTCACGTCTAATTTAATCCCACTTTATTAAGCCCTTACATGGATTGCACCATTGACCAGCTAGGTTACGGATGAGTTTGGTGCCCATTAGGACCCATTCACACCACTGCCTTCTGGTTACAATACAGTGTCATTCATTTTAAAATTTGCTTTTCCACACAAGACACCTTTTTTGCAGCATGTTGTGGTGTTCTTGTTTTTGCTGTTAAGTGTATTTTATTGGATGGGCAACTTAAAGTTGCTGAATTTTTAAAATCTTGTATAACAGTTTTGTCAATGAAATCGAAAGCTAATTGTATATATTAAACCATAAAATCAGTGCTTATCTAACTCAGGGTTGAACCACATCTAACAAAAATGATTGTTCCATAAACAATGATTCACTATAGAAAAAACAAACAATGATACATTTGTAAAATGTGCATGCAATAGTGCCAGATAATACTGAAATGATGTTTCTGGGTTCTGTAAGCACACACATGCATTATGTATGAGCGATTGGACCTATGGCAAAAGATTGTTAGTCTGATGAAAGAAATATTACTTAAAGATCGATATTTCACCAGCTTCAAGAATTATTTATTAAAATGGAACAAGTTATCTTACAAAAAATATTATGTGCCTAGAACTCACACTTTTATTTACATCACTGTCTTATGTCTGGAGGTATGTCTGCTGCAATCTAAACACTTACTGTACCTTGCTGATTCCCAGCAGACATTTGGGATGTATAAAGAATTAGAGCAAGCATTAAAGTCAAACTATAAAAAAATCTGGAATAAAGCACTGCAAAAATGTTTACTTTTTTTATCACTTTGCACTTTTTAATGAAACCCTACAATAATGAACAACAAATACAAAAGTTAAATAAATAACAATAATTAAGCAAATGTTTCTCAACCAGGATTCCTCCAGGGGTTGCTCCTTGAACAATGTTTGTCCCTCTGAGGTCAGTTTAACTGACACTAATGATCTTTTTGGCTAATTGTAGGAGTGACATTCTTACCAATGGCCAGCAATGTAAGAGGTATTCTTCCTATTGATCACCACACTAATGTACTGTGAGCTGTGCATATAGTAATTATAGAAGGAGTTCCCTGAAGACCTAAAAGATTTCACAAGGGCTCATCCATGTTAAAAAGGCAGAACACAGATATTGCCTCTCGATGTAAAATAACCGATTGAACTGGGGGTGAGAATCCTAAATCATTCCTATCAGTATGTGAGAAATAGTTAAAGATAATCACCATCTGATCTTGGCAGACAGCATGCCACCTTATCGTTACCTTTGGCTTAAATGGCAACCTCATGCGGCTGGCCCTGCCATATGGCTCTGGCCCCAGGACTTTACAGGTGTTATTAAATATGAGGTAATATTACAGTTCAGGGAATCCCCAGCAACCTTTGGAGGAATCCTGGTTGAGAATGGCTGTCTTAATATCACTAGAATGAATATGTCATGATGTATGGTTTGTTTCATGTGAGAATTATCATGGATCATTGTTTTAAGGCATCGTTGGGTGCTTTTTTTTTATAAACAAACTTTTATCTAACTGTATGTCAGTAATTTGTTTGATTTAAACGAAAGTTATTTAGCCTGTATACTTAGTTTATGAGAGATAGTACATCGGTATTAAATAGATATTACATCAGTATGAGAGAGATGGTACATCAGTCTTTACATATTCCTACTTGTTTTTACTGGGTTTACTTTTTTCTGAACTTCTGCAGCCATTTGGCATTTAGAAAGTTATTAGTCAGTGAGCTGGAGATTCCAGGGCCCCACCAGTCAGCCCTTGGGATTTACTAAGGGCACAAAGGTAAACAGTAAGCAGTTTGTGAAAAGATGACAATATTGTACACTTCACTGCATAAAAATAGTTTTGGACATTTTCCCACATGCCTTAACCACTAGTCACTAGGTCCTAATTAATTAATGAGTTACTTGCTCTTGCTCTAGTAATGTCACTAATTCCTTGGCTAGACTTTATTCTCATGAATGGGTGCCAAGAGTCTACTTAAGTTACAGGTACACTTTACAAAGTTTGTCACGCTGTGCAAGATTGTTAAAGGCACAGGGTGCACCAATTACTTTATTAGGTAATGCTATTATTAATCTAGTGGTTGGCTGATGATTAGCTTCTGCCCAATCTGAAGCTGATATGTGCTTTGGAATGGAAGCAGCGACAACCTGGTCAGCTTAGCTTGGCAGACTTTGCATATGTCATGCTTGGCTGGTTAGTCTAGCACAAGCTGTGTAACGAGCTGAATGAATTTCATACTGGCTCTGAAACCTAAATAATAAAAAAAGAGATTCCCAAATTACCACCTCACTATATGCTTGGGGTTAATTATTATTAATAAAGAATATTTATATAGTGCCCACATATTAAGCAGCGCTGTACATTAAATCGGGGTTGCAGATGACAGACAGATACAGCCAGTGACACAGGAGGCACAGAGGACAAAAGGCTTACAATCTAAGAGGGGTTGTTCTTTTCTTTAAAGGGCCAGGGATCATTCCTACTAGTGCATTGCTACAATGCAATTTATTGTTAGTGTCACCCCAGTTAAACACCCCAATGACACCCCAGTTTGATGTGGTTGTATTAAGCAGCCCATTTGAATTTGGTCAAGTGTCACACCAACACAACATGCTGTGTTTTTCACAAGGCAGCACTTAGCTGTTGTGGGAAAGAGCCCTAAAGTGAAGCTAAGAGAAAATAAAAAATTATATATGTGATACAATCTGTCAGTAGAAATTAACACAGTAGTTTTCATTTTCAGGAGTCCCCTTTCTGTAACATTTTTTTATGTTTTATTATCTGTTGATCATTCAAGTTGCTATAAAATGTTTCTACTTCCTGTAATTCCTGTGCACAGAGTATCTTAGATAAACATTTTAAATGGACTTTAAGTAATGAACAAAGTAAAGACCAATTCCATCATTTTTGTAAGGAACTCCAGCATCGTATATACCGTGATGGCCTGTACTGACGTTTAAAATGTCTGGTCAAGAGAAGAGATATTTTTGAAGTTTAAAATAGTTATTCATCAATGTGTTGTATTTATGAAATTTAAAATGATGTATAGGTTCCATTATAATTTGGAAAAAAGAATTCTATGAAACGTTTTTGGGAACGGTGCCTTCTTCTTTTACCTGTTCTGGATGTTACTTGTATTTTTAGATCTATCATAAATTCACAATTCATCATAAAACATACTGAACTAGCAGGCTGACACGAACCAAGCCATTAAGTGCTCACCTATTAGAACAAGCATACTTTTTTACTTGATCTTTTGGAACAGTAGAAAGTAGTAGTAGGTGAAAGTGTGAGACCTAAAATTGTTAATTCAGTGAGCTCTGTGCAAAATTAATGGCTGAAACTCTATACTTTACTTTGATTACTATCACAGGAGCTGAAAGATCTTCAGGTGAACTGTGAATTGAACTATAGAGTTGTAATTCTACTGTATACTACTGAATGTTTTTAGGACTTTTAGTTCCACTTCAGTTTATGTATGTTGGCTTTTTTTTAAAGGGTTGGTCTACCCAAAGCTAGTATTGGAGTTTTTGGTGGATGCTATTGAGTTATGTGGTTGCTTGGTCTGTACACCTGCTGTGTTCCCTATCAGGAGCTCAAACTCTCTTTTCAAATTAAATTTAGGAATGTATTCTCCATTCATCCCCATGTCTCACAGGCTTCCCATGGAGACCACAAGTAGCTGTTAACGTGAAACTTTCATTTACAAAAAAGACACTTTCCTTTACTTCTGTGGAGCCCATGATCTCTCCAAAACGGGCTTCCACTCGGTCCTACACCGTCCTACATTCTTTTTTCAATCCCTTTGCACAGGAACCATTGAATGCCACCATCATCTTCTTTCTACATCCAGCTGCTGCCTATGCCACCCGATCTTGCACTGCGCAGGAACGAGATTAGGTGACTTTTCTGCCTACAAATAAAAAAAAAGTGCCAATCTCACTGCGCATGCATGCTTTTTTTACTTTGCAGAGAAAAGATTGCCCATGTGCAGCCTGAAGCCTCCTAGGATATGTGACATAGGTATCCCAGGGGCTTCCCATTTATTAAGTCTTTAGAATAAAAGAAAAACACATTTTTTACTTTATATAAAAGTGTTATCTAAGTAAAAAATGTAAAATGTAGTGGCAAGTCCACTTTAAACACTTATTGATCTATTGTTGTCATCAAACACACCCTTAAAAGTGGCATGCAGTTATTATCTTAGTGCATGTATGTGGACAGGACATGTTGCAAGAGGCTGTAAGAGATCAAGGATTAAAACAGATAAAAACAAGTATTTTTCATCTCTTTTTATCCCTTGATATCTTACAGCCTCCCCTTATAATTGAATTTTATTATTTAATAAACCTGCAGACTGCGGTGTTAGGTAAGAATTATACACATGCACAAATACATGAAGGGATTACCAGTAAAATACAGAATGTTGTTTGTGCGTGTCACTTTTGACAAGTCTTCTTTGATCATTTGGTAAATGGAACTGAATCCAAGGGAGAAATTAGACAGGCACATTTAGCATTTAAAGTGTAACATTAGCAGTTGTATTTGTTGTAGTTTAATGTGCTAGCATTCTGTCAGGTGAGCATGCTGAAAGCTCCCATGGCTTCTTTTAGCAGAGAATTTTGTATCCTGGTGAAATTTAGTTATATGCATTTTATACCAATGTTTTTGTTCATTTATGCGTTGGAGGTTAACATAGCTTACTTCTATGCTATGTTATAAAAAATTTGCAGACACCGTTCTGAAACTAATCAGACCTCATTTTTGGAAACAGAAGAACCATTCACACATTAGGCCGGATTTGCTTGGTATAGTGTATGCGCGTACAATCACACATCAATACCTTAAGGATAAGGAAAATTTATACTTATGAAGTTTTTATCTCCATCATGATATGCTTTATTGTTTATGTACAAATTACAAAGAACAAATGTATTGTTTACAAGCTCTTCTACAAGAGCTCTTCTATAGCAGTGGTCAACCTTTTGTACGTCACGGACCACTAAATTTATGGACTGCGGATCGCACATCCGCCGGGAGCCGTGTGTCACTCAAAGAGGAAGAGAGTTCCCTTAGAGTGATATCATGATGCCACAACCTGCCCACTCTCCTCTTTACACAATGGGTGGGTTGTGTCCAGAGACACACCGCCCACTGCCGTCACTCTCCTGACCCCACTGGTGGGTGCACTTGCCGAAGACCACCAACATTTTCTCGCGGACCACAGCTTGGGGGCCGCTGTTCTTTAGAATACATGCTTCACATCTAAACTTATAACAACAAAGCAGTGATGTTTTCAAATTAAGAAAATAATCTGTTTTGAGCCTATTTATGCACTGCTAATAATTTTACTGTCATGTAAAAAAAAGTATACACATATGGATTTTTTTGGGAAAGACAACCTTTAGATTTTTAGTTTAATATTGCCTAATGATAAAGGTGATATAGATAGATACAGTACCAAGTATATATATATATAGTATAAATAATGTGGCACCATATAGTTGGGGTTTTCTAAATATATTAATTATACGCCATAGCATTGAATAAAATTTCACAGTTTATTTCACACATAGCACAATTCAAACATATACATAAATATAGACATATAAAACAGGTTTAAAAGAATAGCATTTTATAGGCAGGTAAATATACAATTTCATATCATTATATAGATTGTTGTTACATAGGATATTGTAGTTTCATATGGTAACTCCTTGCACAGAGTGTTCTCTGCTTCCTCAGATCCAGAAACTATCATTCAATCCCCAAATTGCTATATCAGAGAATATCATACTTCAAGTCAAAATAGTTATCCTATAATAAAGTACATTAGATTATCTATTAGCCATATAGAAAGCGTTTTTTCACACAAGCAAACATGTAGCACTTAGTATATATCATCATATAAGAAAAAGATTCTGCCTTTGAAAGCTGCAAAAGTACTCCCATACGAATATGGTGGAATTTCTGTAATATGGTAGCCATACCGCATCCTAAGATGCCATAAAAAGATGTTACAATAGGGCTTCAGTTCTTCTTACAGATAATTAGTAATAATAGTAATAGTATAATTTGCCTTTTAATATTCAACAAAAATATGAACAGATCCTATGATATACTATGGTTGACGTAAGTTTACTCTTGGCCTCAGAAACAGGTATTACTCCTCCATCTGAAAGGACTTCTTGGTGGAGTTTTGAATACTTCCCAACAACACACTGATATATAAACCATAGCTCACCAAGGCTGGAGAAAAAGCACTTTCATCAGTGAAACTGGGTTATCCAGCAAACCTGGAATGGATCTGGTCCAGGATTCAAAACATTTGCTAGCAAGTAGCAAATTACTTTTAAAAAATCCATTCCAGGTTTGCTGGATCACCCAGCTTCACCAATGAAAGTGAAAGTGTTGACCATTCTTCTACACAAAATCCTTTCAGTTACGAGATGTTGGTGTTTCTATATATAAACTGCCTGTTTTAAACGCTCCTTTCCTTCAAAAAATGCCAATGGAATTCAAATCAGGGCTTTACAAAGGCCAGTTTGAAACCTTCAATTTCTCCATTCTAAGCCATTACATGGTGGATTTCCTCGTGTTCTTTGGATCTTTATTAAACCAAACAATTGTTTCCTTTTTCAACTTGCAGACAGATGGGCACACATTTATATCAAGCGTTAATACAATGCAGAATTTAGAACTGACACCACTATGTTTCACAATTGGTGTGAGCTTTTTTTTTTCTTAAATGTTATCTACATCTTGCACCCAACATGTCTATGGTGGTCAAACAACTTTATCTTTAATTTGTCAGTCCATAGCACTTTGCTCCAGAAGGCATTGTCTTTGACTGTATGTTGGAAGGCAAACTGCAGTCTTGCTGTAATGTAATTAAATTGGTGCAATATTTTTCTCATTATATAAGTATACACATTGACTCCAACTGTTGCAAAAGTTACCTGAGAATCTTCCAGAGTAATTATTGTTTTTTCGGAGGCTTTTATTTATCAAACATTCCGCTTTTTGGCTAAATTTGCTGGGTCCTCAACTCTTAATCATTTTAAAGGTTGTTTCAAATCTATGCCACTTGTAAATCATTTTTCTTAAATTAAACTAAACTCCAAGTTTCTATGTCTCAATTTAAAGAATATGGTAAAAAGTAGAACTGGTATAAATCTTTATTATATCATATGTGGAAGGGTATCATACTTTGAATCTGCAGACGCAAACTCATACGCCTGGAAATTTAAACAACAGTCAAAATGTGAAATTCCAAGTGCTGAGGTTTAAAATACATATCTCAATGACAAATACTCATAGATATGCTAAATTTTTAGATGTAAATAGCAGTAAATCTAATACTCATCATTGGTGAAAAATGGTGGATAGTCAATTATTGACATGGACCTGCAACAATCTTCACTAAGGAATGCTTGACAAATGTCAGATTCACTGTTTTATACATAAACTCCTGTGACTTTTTGAAATATCTTTTAGCTTGACTTGTAAATTTTCATTTCTTAGAAAGCCAGTCACATTTTTTTGGGTTTTTTTCAAACAAATGTGTGAGAAGTAGTGGATTATGGGGTGGAACTTGGGGGAATAGTAACTTTGGAATAGTAACTGGGGGAATAAAAGCAGCAGTATTTGAATGTTCACCATGTTTTCCAATCACGTACGTATGATTTATTTTGCTCTTGTTATCAATTTTAATAAATCACCCTCATTGTCTCCATAAACGTCTCAATCACTATAGGCCATAGAGTCAGCTTTTTATAGGTGATATTTGCATAATGGAAGCTAAAACTACCTACATTTGTGGGATACATTTTTATGGTTGTACACTTCATTATGGAAAAGAACATGAATGTGAGGTATAACCACTTGATATCACCTGGTTAAGCACCATTAGAGTTTTATTGCTGGTTCCTCCAGGTGATATTTGTTCCTGTTCAGTACCCTAGGATCACTGAATTCCCTGTTATGTTAATTTATTCTGGCAACCCAGGTTAAAAGTATGGTTCAGCCCAACTACAGGTCCTCTTTATTGGCCTGTAAGATAAAATCTTTCATTAATAATATAAGAACTTAACACTGATATAAAATCCCAGCCATGGCTGGTTCTCTTTACGTCATTGCAAATTACAGGTAAAGGAACACTTTTCCTCTCTTGACTTTAAGTCACTGACTCCATGAACATTAGCCCATTATGAGTACAGTATAACATGTTTGTTAAAAAAGCAACAAATACAGTACAGAGCATTTATATTGCACTATATTATATATTGCAATATATCATTTTCATTTTTGCATGAGATAAAGTTAAAATAAACATTATTCTATGAGTTTATTCATATATGTCTGTCCCTTAGGGGAATTCTTGTTTAGTCCCTGTTGCTGTGTGCCTGTGACAGATCATTAAGTCAGATCACTTTCCTGACAGTCTTGGTGTTTAGTATATTGTGTGTTATAGAGATTTCAATAGCTGATCTCATAGCTGAATAGAAATGATGACCTGAAGGCCTTGGTGATCCATCCAAATTCAGGGTGTGCCACTGTTCTCTGTGCCCTCCATAACAGTGCCAGTGGAATTCTCTGACCACTCCAGCAACCGGACTGCTAACATTTTCAAAACAATGCAAAATAGCTGTTACAAGATTACGTTAATAATTTGCTTTGTCTATTCAAACATTTAACATTTAAAAGACATTACAATTTTTAAAACAAATCAGTGAACCACATCCTTACTGCTGCCAACCAAGGGATTGCTTAAGTGTGGAATTCTCCTAATTTCCACTTCCAGGAATGACAGGTCTTCTGGTCATCAATAAATGAAAATCATATGACCAAAAACTGGACACAACAACCACGTTAGAGTCTATTCGGGCCCCATCAATCAGCACTCAATTTTGAATACCAACTTCTATGTATATGACTCTATTCCACTCTAACCACCATTTTTTCCCTGACTTTCCCCCATTCCTTCTCGCTTTTCCACATGCCTTTCTATTCATTTCTTTTAATTGGATACTATGGCCAAGCAGGATTTATCCTTTGTTCTGCACCATCCTACTGTACAAGCCTAGCACCTTTATTGATAGTCTGGTTGGTGTAGGCTGCTGCTAAACTTGTATATGCTTCTGTTGTGCCTCCTCTATATGTACTGTATTGGATTGCATTATAACCCCATAACCCAAATAAACTCTATTTTAAAGAAAACTCAACACAAATGTGAAAACACCATTTCACCAAGTTACACCATTTTTACATATAACTAGCTTAAGCACCTGAACATCCCACTTTAGAATATAGGAAAATGAATAAACATGCTCAGCTTGATGTCTGCTTTCATGGCTTGATATAAAGTATCTTATCATATGCAACATTAGAAGTTCTATGGCACTTGATATTAGAATTTAAAAATAGGATCATAAGAAGTTTGTTAATTGCCTTGCACTTAGTCTTAAAATCTGCAATAACACATATGCATGCAACTAAAGTTAATTAAAAATAACATTTACTTAACTATTAACACATGACTGTACTGCAGTTTAGATGGTTATTGGGGCTTTTCTCTCATGATAAAGCCCCTACTCCAGAATATTTTTGAGCCTTAGTATACATATTAAAAAAGTATCTCAGCAGTATTGTCAATTCCACGAGCTAGCTGGTAATTCTATTTTGCTGCTGTTGGCAAGGCTGTTGCCCAAATTGCAGCTTGATTTTGAAAACTTTATATATGATATATTTGGCCTCTATTGCCTGAATCTTCTGAGTGAACTGTCCCATAATGGATTTTTCACTCTTCTAATGATTATGAGAAACTTCCCGGCAAGTAAAAAGAAGCCTTTAATCCCACCTGCTGTATGAATAAAAGACTTCAGTTCCCTGATAATAAAAATACAATTTTCTGGTTCTGAAAAAAATTAATACCACTGTATCACTACAACTTCAATACTACTATAAATTCCCTGTACTTTTTTCTGTGGCTTCCCTTTCATTCCAGAGCCAACAATCGTAGTGGGCAAATTTATAGTCAAACTCCATAATATGAACCTGCACACCCAGCTAATCCCAAAGGAAGCAAGGTTGAAATGGCAGTAATTTGTTGTTGCTTTGTTCAGCTGTCTATGCTTGTCGGGAAAGTTTGTTAGAACATGATTTTCTGCATTGCTGTCAACGTGATATGATGTTTGCAATATTGACCTTCTGTGATACGGAGTTTGTTTGCTATAGCCGCTGTAGTCTCACGTGACATTTCCATACAGTAATACTGATAATTCAAGATTGTGAAAAAGCAGATGAAAAAAAGGCTTTTCATGAAATGAAAAAAGTAGAATGGAGAAAAAGAAAAAAACTAGAGCTGTCAGTTATAGGCACTGACATTCAGTTATAGGCACTGACAGTTATAGGCACTGACCATAGTCTGGTCAGCAGAATTACTTATATTGGCCTTTAGGATCTGTATTGATGGCACCATTTCAACCTCTCCAAGTCACATACCTCCAACTGCATTCTTCAAAATGTATGATACATTAAAATCTGATGGGGATGTTAGGACCTCTTTAATTTCAATAATTTGTTATTAATACTTTTCAAATAAAGTATTCAAACATTTTACATATTTAAACATACCAAAAGGAGACTAATCAATTTTATAACATGGTTCGACAAGTGAAACAATAAAGGAGGATCTTCTGTCATCCAAGTTACAACTTTAACATGTATATAAATGAGACCGTGAGCCAAAAACATAACTACTGATTGCAGAATTTAAAGAATACAGTACAGCACCCTGGCAATTTAGCCTAAACAACCAGGATGAGCAAGTTGATAACTAAAACTAACATAAACCAGATGACATAAGAAAGTCCGAACAGGGGAAGAGGGGGGATCAGCTTGGGGGTACAGTAAAAAAAACTTAAATGTCTGTGGAGCCGTGACATTTCTCCATGGGTATGTGCACCATTGTAGATTGGGGATGTAGGACCTCTTACAGTGATAGAAGCAGAAGAGGTGACCTGGAAAGTGGGTTTCAGAATAACAGATAAATGTGTAATTGTTTGGATTTTTTTATGATTTACTGCCATGTGTGCTAGAATGTCTTCTTTATCTGGACTTTTCTGACTTTTAATCAAGGTTCATCCCTTTCTCCATTGTATAATAGCCATTCATGCTTCTTTGCTTTGAGAGACCATTTAGAATGCCCACCTTCCACTCATACTTACCTTTGCACCACTCCCCATCTCCTACTTCACAGCTGACACCAAATATTTAGTACATTCAGGCATGGTGAAGCAAGGTGGTAAGAGTTTGGGGGTAGTTTTTTAGGTTAAGGTTGGAAATGTAGAAGTCTTATTAAAGCAAGAAGTGTTGTCAATGTGAATAAGTCTGTTTTTTCCCAAGTAAATGTGGCATCTGTAGCTGGGGGTGGGCTTTGAAGAGCCTCAAAATTTTGGCACATGCAACACTAATTAGCAGAATGCATAACTCTTCAACATGTGTAATGTAATATGAAGGGTCTGGTTTTGGTTCCTAAATGGGTAGTAGCACGGGCACCCACCAAATTAGAATATGACATGGCTTGTATTGAACCCTGATGTTGTGCTTTGATCTGAACTTATACCGTTTACACCCGATCCATGCAATATGAACTACATATACTACATATACTGATAGATATGAACTACATACACTACATATACTGATAGATATGAACTACATACACTATATATACTAATAGATATGAACTACATATACTGGGCTGGTTTTATCTGTCAAATTGTAAATATTTCCGTACAGCTGGTTTTAGGATTTACACAGCTCTGACATACAGCACTGGTTGATAGGGGCAACTGATTTTTCTCTTCTTCCATTTAGTAACACTTACAGGTGCTGTTCCTCTCACAACCTGTGAGTGGATAGTAAAGGAGAAGCAGCAAGCTGAGTTCTTCTTTTAAAAATCAAGCAAAAAAGAAAAGTTAAATTCATGGTCGGTCATGTGATATGAGATGGGTGTCCACTTTTTCTTTCTTTCTTTGGGTGTTATAATTACAGTCCAGGTGATGTGGATATACCGGCTTCAGATATCTGCATAGTGTTATCACGTCCAAAAGACAGAACTGGTTGACGTAGGTACAAACTGCAGCAAAGAGAGACACAACTGGCATACTAATTTGAATGAAGACATGTAACAAAAGTTTTTTGTTCTTTAAAGAAGTTGTGAATGTAAGTGTTTGTGTATGCCAGAGATAAGCTTAAATGATTCATTAATAATTACAGAGCTGCATTTATTTGTGTCAGGCATTTTCAACTTTATATATGATGCCAACCAGCAAGACCCCATTGTCACCCAGGGTGGTGCCAGCACTGCTTCGGAGTGCCAACTGTGAATCAGCATTCGTAATGTGTTAAAGCTGGGCTAACTAATGTCCGCTGTTCATTAAAGGGCATATAGTACAGATAAAAGGTGTCACACAAGGTCATATGAACCTGAAATGTTCACGTGACACACGAAATCACAAACTGAAATATTTGATTTAAATGGATCTGCTTCTTTACAACTAGATGTTTGGGAAAGGATGACTGAGAGTATCTGGTAAGATAAGTGAAAATAATGGAAGATGCCATCTACATGGCACTGCTGGGCCTGGATTGGAGTTTTTATTTATTACACTCTAGGGGCAAATTAAATAATTGTAAGCTGAATTACTTCTGAACTTCAACTCCACTTTATTACATTGAAAAGAAGCCACTGACCTGTCTCGCTGAGCTAATTATTGCTAATTTATTAGGAGTATAAACAAGAGTGTCTTCTAACTGCATGTAATAGGTTGGTATGCGTGGGAAGACAAGCTTAGTAACCATATCTGCTATAAAAAGCAATAAATATAGAATTACATCTCATTTGCTTTTTTTAAGAATAAAAACTAAAATATGACATATTCAAGTTAATATGATTTTTTTGCTGTGTATATTGATGGTAAAAAGGTGGTTTTATTGGCAGTTCTAACTGTTTTGTATTTTTTTTGTTTTGTCACAAAGAGCAAAGAAAATATATAAACCACAGGAGCCCATAGCATTTAATCCAAATGCATTTGTAACAATAAAAGATGATAATAAACATTGCCACAATATTATTTATTCCCAGTGGTTGACCTTCAAAAACTTCTGACCTTAACTACTTTATGACCTTTATTTCTGTACACGTACAGTATACCCAATATAAAACCATAATATGTTAATACTATTTTGGGTTGTTTTTTTAATATTTTTTTAGTCTGAAGCATTTTTTAAAAATATTACCTAATAATCGTGCCTTTTGGCAATTTGTGTTATGCATTGACATTGATCTCCCAGTTGTGCTCATGTGTTGTTATTTTATCACACTTGTAAAGTGCCCTTTTTGATGTGTCACAATCATTAAACTTACCCTGAGAAATTACATGCCATCGCTGAAGTCTGTGTTTAGTCAGGAAGTGGCTGCAGAGAGTTGGAAGATCATGACTAGGGTAGTTTGGATCTCCTACCCCCACCCCCAAATAAAAAACCCCAACAAAAGCTTTCCCAGCCAAAACCTTTCCCGCATTTCAACTTTTTTCTTTTGAACTTTTCCCGCACTTTCCCCTACTATTGCCTACCGGCCTCTAGTCCTCCCTCCAAAAACACATTGACACCTTCCTTGGATTTAAATTGGCTGGCAAGCAGCCGATTTATTAACAAAACAACTTAAATAACAATAAAAAACCATTAATTACAACAATATTTAAATAATATATAAATATTACCTCCATTAACATAACTTTACATATATTGGAACATATAACATTAATATACTCTTTATATATACTTTACAATCCTTACTAATATAAAACTTTTCCCCACCCAATCAAACTGTAAACACAATCCCATTTTCTCACTGTGCCCAATTGCACTATAACCAAAAACCAACTCCAGTTTACTCCACCAGGCTGCAGGTCTAGGAAAAGGTAAAGTCAGCTCCAACCAAAATTGTACCAATGGGTTGCCCTACCAGTGGGTTGCTCTTCCCAAATACCAATAGGACTCTTACCCTCCACACGAGAAGAACTCTCTGTACTCCATCCTGCAATCCCAGGAACCACATATCAATTCCTACCGCATTTAGATGCACCCCATCCTGACGTCAGAATTTGCTGGCGTCCTCCTCGAACTCTCAATGGCGAACCACCACCCCTCCATTCTGGGCCACAAACCTGCCCACCTCCTTATTAACTTTAATCCTCGCCTTATTCACTCTGACCACTGAGCACGCCCCCCGCCATGCGGTCCTGGCCACCATATCTGACCATACAATAACTAGCCCTAGGAACTCAACCTGTAACCTGAGACAATTAAGCTTAATATCCCTAATTAGCTCCAGCATGGACCTCCAGCCCAAATCATTACCCCCGGCATTTATACCTACCACATCCGACGGGCGGTCCCACAACGCGAATCTCCTCTCTACTCCCCAACATCCCTGGAATTCCCAGCCATCGCACCGTAGCCACTTCTCTGGAGAACCCCAGCTGCCGTCCTTCTGGCCGAACTTCCGCCCGCTTGGCGCCTCACCAGACAAAGGAATGTCACAATATCCAAACCAAACACGAACGTGCACCTATAATATAAAACAACCATTAAACAACCACCAACCTTACCCACCAGATTGGGGCCCCCTCCCCCCCCTGCATCCTCACAGCATGTGAGGCCGCACATATAACTGAAATTGCCTCGATTCCCAACGCCCAATCTGCCGAATTATCCTTTCCCCCAATCCCCATATAGCTGCTTCCGTGGCTGCCCCAATCCGAAAGAAGATGAGTAAACCCCAGGGTCTGACCCTATGAACCCCAAACATTTCCTAAAAACCGCTATAAATTGAAAACGGGACAAGCAGGCCCCGTCCTCATAACCTCACGTGCACACCCTTCCCAGAACAGTCAACAAACCCCTTAACAGCTCCACCGGTCTTCTAAGATCGGCCGTCTGCCTCCCCTTCCTGTAACCTTTAACCGCCTGCTGTACCACAAATGTTTTTGTAAAATCCTGCCCCCCTTTTAACTTACAATAAAAGGCCATCCCAGCTAATTTCTTATTAATGGATGCAACCGACACCCCTTTAGTAAAATCATGAGCCAACCAAAACAACAGCAAATGTACCGGCTCCACCCCTGTCCTCCAACCCCCCAACTGCGCCCACTTCGACCAAACTGCAGCATAAGCCCCCCAAGTCCGCTCACTCACCGACCTCTGAATCATATTACTAATCAATCCAGTGCAAGCCTCCACAACACCTCCGGACAAGGATCCCCGTGCTGCTCTGCTTCCGGCGCCAACATGCAAAACCTGTCCCACTGGAAACGAGATAAGGCATCAGCTATGACATTGCTCACCCCAGGAATATGACTCGCATACAAATAAATATCATGCTGCAGACACTTCAGCACCAAACGCCGCAACAGCTGCACTGCTGGTGCTGACGAAACAGACAGGCTATTAATAGCCTGCACCACACCCAGGATATCGCAGTGAAACCTGACCTTCCTGTCCGCCAGTGCCTCTCCTCACAATTCCACGGACACTACAATAGGAAACAGTTCCAACACCACTAAGTTCTTAACCAACTCTGCCTGTACTCTTCTGCCGCCATACCCCCACATACCATCTACCCTGAAAATACGCTCCAGAACCCGTAGAACCTGCCTTATTGATAAACTGCCCCAGATCCATGGTCGACACTAGCCCTTCTAGCCACATAGCCTTACCATTGAAGGATTCCAGGAAAACCTTCCACACCTGCAAGTCAGCCCTCACGTCTTTTGTCAAGCGCACAAAATGTCCTGGCAGTCGAACCCCCACTGTGGCAGCCTTCAACCTTCTGCAAAACATTCCACCTATCCTAACCACTCTACATGCAAATTTAACTTACCCAACAAAGACTGCACCTCCCTCAACTTCATCTTCCTGCGCCCACAAGCGGACACCACCTCCTCCCGCAGCGCTACCAGTTTGTCCTGAGGCAACCTACTTTCCATAGCTTGAGAATCCAATTCTATCCCCAAAAAGGTAATGGTAGACCCTGGACCCTCTGTTTTGTCCTCCGCTAGCGGCACTCCAAATCTCTCAACCACATACGTTCACAACAAAACCTTGCAAACTGAGCTACCCGCCAGCCCAATCAACAAAAAGTCATCCAAATAGTGAATGATCGAATCCACAACTGCTACCGTTCTAACCACCCACTTCAAGAACATGCTAAACGTTTCAAATAATGAGCAGGAGATAGAACACACCCAGAACATTCATGGCTTGCAGGAACCCTCAATATACATCCAACAAAGCCCTTTTTTCTTTCTGGCCGGCGACGCGCCACCTTGTGGTCCATCGGCCCCCCCTCTGAAAAAAAATAAAGCTTGTACACTTCCCTGATGGTATCAAGGTAGCAAAACAAACTTGCTCACAGCCCAGGTTCCCATTCCCCCAGAACACTCCACCATTCAAAATACTGAGTGCTTGCAACCAACTAAAAAAGGTGCGCGGAATCAAACGGTATCTGCGCTGATGGCTCTCTTCCTTGCCCCCCTCCCCCAAGGGCCTATCTACGTTAAACCGCTCTAAAGGTAACAAGGAGAAAACGTCGACATATTCCTCCTTTAAAATGCGCTTGCGCACTTCTTCCTTCAGGTGAGCTCTCGGGTCCCTCGAAGCAGACCTCTCCTCTAACCACATCTCCCAAGCCGTCCGCCGCCCGCTCCGTGGCATCCAGTCCCACCTTACCTCCCCCCGTTACCCCCTACTCAACACACAGACCCTCCTTGCAACCCCTCCGCACCCCCATCCTGATTCCCACATACCAGCAGCAACTTGGCTGCGCTCCCTGGTAGCCACAGCCCCCCTCCTAGACATTCTTGGTCGGGTCTCTGCCGAACTCAGGGGACCTCAGGTGAGGCCTCCCCTCTCAAGGACTCACCTGCTGGGAAGAGAGGGCTGCGCTCCCTGGGAGCTGCAGCCCCCTCACTAGAGCTCCGCCAAGGAAGGGGATTCCTTCCTACCCTCTGCCCGGCCTGGACCAAGCGTTGCCCAGCCTTCATGGTAGGAGGATCCCTCTGGGGGCTCTCACTGTGGCGCTGAGCTCTAGTAAAGGGCTCTGGGCTCAGTCGCATCGGAGGCCTATGCCTCTGAGGCGGCAGCCACCCTAACCTAGCTACCTGGGGCCCACTAGCAGCCCCCCCAATTGCTTCTGCCATCCTCTCTTGCAACCAGGCCTCACCACGTGAGGCCGCTGCAGCGCTAAGCTGTGCAATCAAGGCGTCACAAGACTCCATGATGTGGATCTACCTCGAATTTTCCTTCCCAGAAAAAACTGTCCCGACAGACCCTCTTACTTAAACCCTTCTATTCTCCTCCCCTCTACTTCCGACCCATCCTCTAGCTAATGCCACCCCTTAACTTCTCTCCCTCACATTAACCCATACTGAACCTGCAAAAAGAGGGGGCGGCTGCCCAAACACCCAGTCATGCCGGACCTATGCTTAGTCCCTTGCTGCAGGCCTCCCTGTAGTACTGGGATATGTCACAAAAGGCAAAATCAAGTATTTCATTTTAAAACAATTGCATTGGTTTATGATACACAGGGCTTTATCTACGAAATGCCATACAGTTAGTGTTCAGGGTTCATATCTACCTAATGCTGAACTCAGTAAAATAATTAATTGGTCTTGCAATTGGTTCCCCTCCCCACTGCAAGAGTTGATTTGTTAAGGGTAGATCATTTAGGGGAAACACTTACCTTCTCCATCACCCCTGCAGCTGATACCCTCTTCTCTACTAGTCTGGTCAGCTGAAAAAGGTCAAGGTCTAACTGATGACTGCCTTGCATTGTATGGAATTGGGCCCCGTTCAGAATTGGGAGCACTGGACAGCATAGGTGAGAGCCTTCTAGAGCAGTAGTCGCCAAGATTTTTAGCCCTACGGACCACTAAATGCATAGACTCCACACCGCGTATGCGTGGGGAGCCGTGTTTCACTCAAAGGGGAAGAAACTTCCCCCAGAGTGACGTTATAATGCCAGAACCCGCCCACTCCCCCATCGCTGGCACTGGCCAGAGCCACAGATCACCAAAATTTTCTCACGGAACACCGGTTGGCGACCTCTGTTATAGAGACTCCTAATCTATCAACCCCTAGACAAAAAGTGGTTTTCCTCTTGCAGCGGGTGGGGGGGGGGGGGAAGCCCACTGCATGGGTAAACAATAGTTTTATTTGCTTTACCTATGTTAAGGTGATGTAGTGTGTATAGAGGACAGATATTTATACTCTTGATAGAAGGTCTGGGCTCCCATTTCAGTATATATCCTAATGAGTGGATTGATGTTAGTAACCGTTATTAATCCTTGTTGCAGCACCTTAAAAGCCTGATGTGTCATTATGATACGCCCCTCGTTATTTCACCCCACTATGTTTGTGATCATCAACAGAACAGAGAATGTTGAAGGTAATTTCCAAGACAAGAAGTTCCTCCCGATTGGTAAAAGAGGTACATAACCTACCACATTGTCCAACACGTTTTTCCAAAACAAACAATGCACACCTTATATGGGACTTTTAAGGCATTAAAGATGAACTTAACACTTAAAATCAAAGCAATACAAGTACTTTTTTTATTATTTATATTAAAGACATTTTAAAACAGATCACAATCTTGAATGTACAATTGGTTCTAATGGTTAATCATGCGTGATCTTTAGATAATACATTTCTCTACGTGTTTCGTGGAAATCAAGTCCGCTTCATCAGGAGATCCAGAGATCTTACATACAACAAAACCATTATAAACTTGATAATTACCATCAAATCAATTACATTTTTTAAAGAATAATAAACATTTTAATACTTTGATTTTAATTGGATTTTAATTTTTGCTTTGATTTTAATTGGAGTGTTAAGTTAATCTCTACTGCCTTAAAAGTCCTATTTATAGTGTGAATTGTTTGTTTTGGTAATTTTCAAGATCCTAATAGCAGAGATATTATCAATCACAGTTCTTTGAAATTTATATAATTTGGTTGCATACCAATGGACACTGTGTTTCAGGGTGGTTCCTTTTATCAGGGTTGAATCCTCCGAAATAACCTTCTTTGTTGTCGAGTTTTCTGAGTCCACCATGATCCTCTTCAGCCATGGGGTGGCTGCTGATAATGTAACTCCATTGTTCCTGGCATCTAGGACTATATAAAGAAGTGCTGGGATTAAAGCTGGGCTGTACATTGAGTGTATTATGCACTATGTAGTGTAGGTGAAAAAAAACAAAAAGTCACCAGGGGCAGGGAAACTTTGTTTGGCAAAAGAAACAAAATAATTAATTGGTCTTGCAATTGGTTCCCCTCCCCACTGCAAGAGTTGATTTGTTAAGGGTAGATCATTTAGGGGAAACACTTACCTTCTCCATCACCCCTGCAGCTGATACCCTCTTCTCTACTAGTCTGGTCAGCTGAAAAAGGTCAAGGTCTAACTGATGACTGCCTTGCATTGTATGGAATTGGGCCCCGTTCAGAATTGGGAGCACTGGACAGCATAGGTGAGAGCCTTCTAGAGCAGTAGTCGCCAAGATTTTTAGCCCTACGGACCACTAAATGCATAGACTCCACACCGCGTATGCGTGGGGAGCCGTGTTTCACTCAAAGGGGAAGAAACTTCCCCCAGAGTGACGTTATAATGCCAGAACCCGCCCACTCCCCCATCGCTGGCACTGGCCAGAGCCACAGATCACCAAAATTTTCTCACGGAACACCGGTTGGCGACCTCTGTTATAGAGACTCCTAATCTATCAACCCCTAGACAAAAAGTGGTTTTCCTCTTGCAGCGGGAGGGGGGGGGGGGGAAGCCCACTGCATGGGTAAACAATAGTTTTCAGTAAAATAATTAATTGGTCTTGCAATTGGTTCCCCTCCCCACTGCAAGAGTTGATTTGTTAAGGGTAGATCATTTAGGGGAAACACTTACCTTATCCATCACCCCTGCAGCTGATACCCTCTTCTCTACTAGTCTGGTCAGCTGAAAAAGGTCAAGGTCTAAATGATGACTGCCTTGCATTGTATGGAAATGGGCCCCGTTCAGAATTGGGAGCACTGGACAGCATAGGTGAGAGCCTTCTAGAGCAGTAGTCGCCTAGACCACTAAATGGGGTGGCTGCTGATAATGTAACTCCATTGTTCCTGGCATCTAGGACCATATAAAGAAGTGCTGGGATTAAAGCTGGGCTGTACATTGAGTGTATTATGCACTATGTAGTGTAGGTGAAAAAAAACAAAAAGTCACCAGGGGCAGGGAAACTTTGTTTGGCAAAAGAAACTCACATCTTTGCTGCCAAAAATCTCTACCCCTGGGTGAATTTTTTTTGATTTTGTTCCACTTTAAACAGCAACCCTGTAAAAGCTTTCAAAGTTATAGAATTTTTATGGGTCAGCATCTGGGCTTATGTAATATTTCTTGGGAATGTTTCTGAAGAGTTTGATTAGATTATTTTATGAAGGTGTATTGTCCTGAGGTCATAAATGAAACCCATCCCAGTTCAGCTGTATTTATTATGTGATGTTTCCAGGATAGGTTGCAAAATGAACATTAAAAATTAAACACACCTAAACACAAACTTCTTTTTTCCATTGAAATGAACCCTGAATTTAGACCAACCCAACAATGTTCTAAGTGACTCATCATTGTGCCCGGCTGGAAGAGTTAATCTTTACAGGGCAGAAAGGCAGAGTCTGTAAGCATTGAGTCTGTGTGATGTTTTGTATGTAAATAATTTATTGTCTTGTCTCTGTCATTAGCAGCATGTTGTGTACCCAAAATTCAGACATGCCTCACAGATTTCCACTAGCCAGCATTTTTTATAAGTAGTAGAAGGATGGGACAGGGATTGTAGTATAGTGACTGAAACTGCAAAAAGAGCAGTGATGGCACTCAAAGTTTAGTAAGCAGTGTCAGCTGCAGTCTTGTTGGTAGGGGTTACTCTGCCTTCCAGTTCTATGGTGCTACTACGGCTTTCTTTATAGAGGTGGTTGGGGTTGGCATTAAGTCTACGTACACACATGCAATATTTGTTGTTGGAAAAGATCTTTCACAATCCTTTCCAACAACAAACGACTGCACGATGCATGAACGAGTGCTGTACATACAGCGCAGTTCTGCTATATGGAGAGCGGAGGGGGAGAACGTTGGATCGGCACCCCACTGCACACTGTCCCTTTCACTTGCATTATGATCGTTCGTTGTCCATCGTCCATGGATCCCACGAGCACTGATATTAACCCTGAACCAATTATTGAACAAGAACTATTGCATGTGTGTACGCAGTCGAAGATGTACCTGTTGCATTGCCCTACATAGATTTATTAAAGGGAACCAGCATTAAAGAGGAACTAAACTCAAAATAGGAAAAAAATACACTTACCTTCAGTCTAGCAGGGCAGTCCGATCCCTCCGGGGGTGTTCTGCATCAGGTCCTAGCATTTGTCCCAGAGCCGACATCTTCACTTCTTCTTTCTGTTCTTCTTCCTGTTTACATTTGACATTGGCAAATTTTTATCTTTGCGCAAAAAGGCTCCTTCTGCGCATGCCGAGATGCTTGGGCATGTGCAGAAGGAGCGCCCAAGAGCCTCTCGAGATGTCTGACATAGGTATCCCGGGAGGCTTTGCGCTCCCATTCAGGGTGTTGCACTTAAAAAACAAACAAACAGAATTTTTACTTTACATAAAAGGGTTGTCTACCCTTTTATGTGACCCTGTACACAGCATCATTTTCCTGGAGGTATTTTTTATTATTAATATTATTATTATTATTACCTTGCATTTATATAGTGCTGCTACAGGATTTTGGCTTGCTTGTGATTTACATCTACATTTCAGCCACATTGGGATTCACTTTGAAAGGTGAATATTCTCTTCTCTAGCGAATCGTCCATTTTATGCTTACTGAAACATTCCCACTTTATTCAAGAAAGCTTTCATACAAGTTGCTCTACCTGAATTACTTTTTTAGCAGTGAACCCAGCCATGATTTGCAAAGTCACATATATTTTTGCACTAGTTGTGTGCTTTTCATGAATTGTGTTATAATATAACTTTTCATTGTCAACTGTGTGTCACCTAAACACTTTAGCAATACCTTTTAAATGGTGGCATGGCAGCCTCATTCAGACTCCCTTCTAATGCAGCTGATTCATAACATCCCTCACACTACAGGATGTGCGCTGCATGCATCATATCACATGCTTAGATTGGCATCCATCATTTTCCTGCAGGTTTTTGGTATTATTACCTTGAATTTATATAGTGCTGACATATAACTTTACAAAGTCAATATTTGGTCACTAACTATCCCGCAGACGAGTTCACCATCTAATGTCCCTAGCTTCTGTCATATGTCACAGTCTAAGGCCAATTTTTGAAGGGAACCCACATACCCTACCTGCATGTGTTTAGGTTGTAGGAAGTAAGCCTTGCAAACATGGGGAGAACATACAAACTCCATCAAGATAGTGTCCAGGCTGAGCCAACTGTAAAACCTTGATCATCCTGTTCTTTTACTTAAAGTAATAATCATTTCATCCTAGGCATGTTTTATTTAGTTTTCTTCTTCCTCCTAACCTGATTGTTATTGGTTTTGGAGTCTGCTACAGCTTTATAACTTGTCATATCTTTTGTTATGGTGTGTTTTGCTAAATATAAGCATACGAAATCCATGCTATGTTGGAGAGTTTGGGCTGTGATGTTGCATAACTTTTTTGAAAATGATTTCCCTGGGGTATAGAATATAGGTGTAAGGGAATATTCAATGCTTAGCTTGCTGATCCAGCAAGTGGGCTCTACTGTTTCCTAATCTTCTTAGGGATGGTGGTTGTGGCAAACATGTGAGGCACCATGGAAGTGGCTTCACTGGGAAACAGTATACAGTCAGGGAAACCATAGGTAATGCTTCCAAAACATGCATGTTAGCAGCTGTCCAGAGTATTTGGAATACCCTCTACTTTCTGTTTTGTTAGGGCCACAGCAACAGTGCACTTATAAATAGCAGCAGTGTCTTTAGCATTGTAGAGACCTCCTGTGTACACAGAATTAAAACGTCATTGAATGTAGTTTAATTGTTCCCTGTGGTGAACACCTTAGGAAAAAAACATCATAACATTTACTGCAACTGTAACAAAGCTAAGTACATAATTTATTGCCAACCAAAAAGATCTAGCTACTATGGTGTGTATGTAGCCTTAAGGCTAGTTCCTAGATAATAATGACTAGCCTGAGGCAGGCACAGCTAGGTGTTTGCAAAAGGTCCACAACTCAGGAAACACAGAATGCTGGCTACACTGCAGACCCAATCTGTGACCCTTTAAACCCTATTGTGTGGCTTGTGGAGCCCCTGAAGCAGGCAGAGCCCTGGAGCAGGCTTCAATGACAAAATAAAAACAGAGCTCCTAAAGCAGTTCATCATGTAAACTTACAAATACACCCCTTCTATGCACATTGGCATACTTCTTAGGGCTTTCCCACTAGCTAAGTTATGCACGGAAAGCACAGCCGGAGTCCAAAAGTCTAAAAGAGGTCAATTTCCCCTAAAAATCCAAAGCCACAGTGTCAGCCAATGATAGAAGCATTCAACAAAGGGAAAGCACAATTTAAAGGCATATAAAAACTAACTATTTTGTGTTTTCAACTAGAATTTTGTTAATTGGTGATAGGATCTCTTTAAATCTGGCATTGTGAAATGTTGGCAGCCCATTTAATGTGTAATATGCATACAGAGAAAACAGGAGACAGTCACAGGGAAATGAAACTAGAATGAGTTGGTAAACTTTATTTCTTAACTTGTGATTCTTTGTCATCCTACTTCCTGAAGATCAAAGCAGTCCAAGTTGCTTAGGATATCATTCAGAGTTATATTATGTGGACACTAATGTAACATTTAACATGCCTCTCCTGTCCCCTGTGCCCAAGTCAGTGGAGGAAGTTTCCTGGCCTGGCGTGATTGTATAGACATATGACTGACAGCATGGAACGTTAAAAAGTCATAAAATAAAAGAGAAATGGAACAGGGTATAACTTCATTGTGACAAAGCCGTCTTTCAGATCATTGAATATACGTTCTGGTTTATGTGTAGATTTCTCCAGTCCTGTCTTGTCTCATGCTAATTAAAGCGATATAGTCTTTTCATTGATCTTTAAATTATATGTGTAGAGATCAGCTTGTAAAAAAGTTGAAATGTATGCTGTGTTTAAAAAAGGTTTCTATGTATAGCTTGTAATTATAGATGTATATATTGGTAATCATGGCTACACACAAACTTTGTCTCCAGCTGTACAGTTCTACATATATAGTTCCCTTTGCAATGCAAGTTTATAGCTGCCCATAAATTTCCAGATTCAATCAAGCTATCAAAGAAATATGATTTCTTAACTGCAAAGCAATTATACAGTATATATAAATATTGCTGGAGTTCTTCACCATATCTATTCTTATGATTTCAGTTCTATCACAGATTTCATCTCTAAGATTTTTCAATGTGGTGAAGGTAAACACAGATTCCCTTTAATGGTTAGATCACAATCTATAGAATTACATTCCTACCATACTTTCGCATGTCCTCCTCCAGCAATGACAGTTTTGCATGTACTGTAGCTTCTTCCTTGTTCCTGCCGCCATGTTTTTGGATTCTCCTGGACCAGTGTTTTTCTTACTTTTTCCCATACAATGAAAATTGTGTAATTTCCGTCCATGTATGCTTGAGTTACATTATCCCAGCAATGCTTGTAGCACATGTTAAACTTGTATACTGCAATGCACCTGTGCTACAAAAAGTGTACCATTGGAAAAAAGCGTTATCAAGTGAAGTAATTCTTTGCTAGAATATACACAGAAAGTCTGTTCTCTAAATATATTCTGTTTTCTTACATTTATTTCCACTTAAATTCCCCTTACGTTTTAGAACTATAGGATCATTGATACCTATTGTAAAGCAGGTAGACTCAGATTACTATGGTCAGGAAAAAGTAAAATATGATAGGTTGTGATGGCCTATTGCATGTTTGGATGGATAGAATGGGAAGAATTCTGATAAGTCTGTTTCATTATCGATGATTTAGTTTTATTTCCTGTTTTTTTATTTCAGTGAGGGGCAGTGTAATGATAGGAAAGCTCTCCAAATTGGTTGAGGACAGCAAGAAAACACATTTCAGTGTTTCCCCAGTCCCTACCCTGTTTCCCCGAATATACGACAGTGTCTTTTATTAATTTTTGCACTAGGGCTTATTTTTAGGGAATGCCTTATTTTTTCATGAGCAACAATCGACATTTATTATTTATTTTAATTACATATTATTATTTACTCAAATATAGTCATGTCATCGCATTCTGGAACATCATCACAAACCCTGAAATCCATCATGAAATTATTGTGATATTCAGGGTAAAAAAATCAACATTTATTCAAATACAGTCATGTGATCACATTCTGGATCATCATCATAACTCTGCAAACCCTGAATTCCATCTTTAATTTTTTGTGACTCCATTTTCTTTAAAATTGGCCCCAATTTCTCATGTCTAGCAATAGCACTTTCCTTAAATGAGCATCTCTTGTCTATGTATTTATATATATTGTAGCTTATTTTCCGGGTTGGGCTTATATTTAGAGCATCCTCAAAAATACAAAAAAATCTTGCTAGGGCTTATTTTTGGGATGGGTCTTATTTTTGGGGAAACGGGGTATTAGCCGGACACGGCAACCGGCACTTTTCAGTAACCACCCAGGTGTTTTTGGGTGGTTACTGAAGAGTTGGTTCACAATACAGGGGCTGCCATCCACCTACAATTTCTTCCCACCCGGCTTAAAAATCACTGCATTTTCTACTACAATGAGGACCATTAGAACCAATTTACAGTTTTTATTGCTGTCTTAATGTTTCTGTTATCCCCTCTTTCCCTTAGGAATGAAATACAGCTCTTAAATCCTAACAGACGATCTGTCACTTTCTTTCTCACTCTACCACTACAAACATTTCAGAAATATAGCCATTTAATAAACCTGAAAGTCTGTTTGTATCTGTAGCTATATGTTTATTTATAGATATCTGTACATTTATCCCTAATCCTGTCCCTTTGTCTTTGAGTAATGTGTTAGTCATGTAAAGGCTGATGATATTTTTTTAGCTGGACAAAGTGCTTAGCTATTCTTGGCAGCATTTTTTATGAAGTGTTATTTTTTTCTGTTCTCTCCACAGGTCAACTTTGTAGCGTGCCAACTATTTGCCTTGCTTGCTGCTATTTGGTTTCGTACCTACCTACATTCAAGCAAAACTAGTTCTTTAATCAGACATGTAGTTGCAACCCTTCTGGGCCTGTATCTTGCACTTTTTTGCTTTGGATGGTAAGTGGACTCTGATTACTTGCACTCCTTTCTTAAAGTCTATTGTATGGTACAGGGTAAAAGGAAATCATTTCGAGAATAAACATCATGTACAGGTACAGAATCTATTATTGGGAATACTTTCCATAACTTTTTACCTTTTTGAAGCATATACTACATGGCCACATTTTTTAGGTTATTTAAGGTTAGCCTGCTGATTGGTCCATAAAACAGCACATCTATCATGTGATCTTTGTACTCCTTTATTATTATTTTTTTTACAGTATTTATATAGCACCGACATATTACGCAGCGCTTTACAAAGTCCATAGTCATGTCACTAGCTAATCCATCAAAGGGGCTCACAATCTAATGTCCCTAACATAGTCATAGGTCTTTATCATAGTCTAAGAACAGTTTTAGGGGGAAGCCAGTTAACCCAACTGCATGTAATTTTTGTAATGTGGAAGGAAACCGGAGTACTCAGAAGAAACCCATGCAGACACGAGGATTCCCAGATATTCCAAATGATTACAAATGCCAAGATCATCTTCCATTTGGAAAGAAAAATAACACATGTCAAGAACAATATTTTTATCCGAGGCTAGTATTTTTTTCCCAGGAGTCTGATCTTTGTACAGGACTTCATGAAATAATTCATTGGAAGTAGTTGGATCCCCAGTCGTAGGGGGAATCATGCAATGTTGGGGGTCACAGGCAAAAGGTCAGTCTAGGCAACATTCACTCAAACTCAACAGGCAACATCAGCAACAGTAAATAAATAAAAAAAGAGCAGCAGGAGCTCGCTCCAGCTTAACGCTACAACAGGCACTAGTGACTGGGAGCAGAGAGTCTATAAAGTCCCGTCAGCCAATGTGCTGGGGATGCCGGAAAATACATCTCAGGCCGCACGGCCAAAGGGAAGTAGGAGATGCTGCTATTTGCTTTCTCTCCTTGCTGCTACAAGGGCCACGGCTAGACAGAATGAACATGGTTTGATAGCGCATCAGCACACAGCACAGGATTGGCAGCCAGATAAGAATCTCCTAACACCTATCATATTGTTCTCTTAACATTGCTATGTGATTCTACTTGCATTGTCTGGTGTCATTATGTGCCTGTTTTTTGAGGAAACATGAATGTCAGTAAAGACATAGTAAATGGAATATTTTACAACGGAAGTTGGAAATGGAAGGACTGACTTTGTGGCTTACCTAAAATAACCAGACCTGGTGATATACAATTATCCACCAATTAGACTAATTGTGTCTGGGCTATGTAACAATCACTTGTCTCTCTGCTCACCTCACATCAGATACATCATTGCAGACCTTCTTACTCCTGTATGTGCTGATAAACTTGTTCTACTCTCTAAGATGCAAGTGCTTGTCACACAGCAAAATTGCTATTGATGTCATAGTAATTTTTTGTTGACGTTATCAGGTGGTTTGCTAAACAATGACTTCCCATGCAGGTTATATTGTACAGCCATTATTAGAAGAGGCAAGAATGATTTACCATGTTGCCAGTCCACCAAAATCTTACAGTAAATGAATCACCCTTTTATCTCTAAAACTTCAGGAACAATTTCTCTTCGTCTGAGTTCTAATCACTTATTGTATTTTTTCTTTCTGTAGCATTTTTCATTGATTGTTGTTCAACTGTATTTATAAAGTGCCAACCTATTATGCAGTGCTGTACATTAAATAGGGGTTGGGTTAAATGACAGACAGATACAGACAGTGACACAGGAGGAGAGGACCCTGCACAAAAGAGCCTAGATTTTTTCTCTTTTTGTTATGGAAGATATCTCAGGAGCAAGGCCACCATTAGAAACTTCTGGACCCCCTCCCTGATTTTTTAAAGTTCCAGCATTGCTAAAGTCAAGCGCTTTTGATTTGGGCCTGGTACAAAAAAAACACTTTTGCCACCCCACCCCCCATCCCAATGGTGGCTCTTTTCAGGAGCATTGATTTTTCACCTGCCAAGGTGTGAAGAGGACCCAATAATAAATGTGGGCGGTGGTACAAATTCGTGCAGAATTCACTACTGGAGATTCTATGATTATAGGGATCCAGGGAGCGATTTTGGCATCATAGAATACCTAAAGTTTAAGGTTTGGCTTTTCAAAAAAAAAATCTAAATACAAGAGCCATATGTACATTTATTTGCATCTCTGTGTATTTTGCATTTTTTTTCAGGTCTGTGCAGTACACTCTGCATAAAACAATAAACGCCCTAAACCTATACCACACAGCTGCTGTCCCTACTAGTACAGGGTGGCTGGTTTTGTATCCACCGCTGTAGTTTTCTGTAGGTGGCCTGTAGTGGGAGGGCCCCCAGGGCCCCACCAACAGCTCTGATTTCTTAGGTCAAGGACATCACAGTCTGGCGGTGAGCATCTTGGCTGCCCCTATTATTTGTACAAGGCAATCTCTGGCTCTGGTATTTGGTGTACGCAAAAAAAGTGGATTGATATTCTATGCATTAAGGAATACGGTATATTCAAATAAAAGTTTTTGGGACCACGACCATACATTTCTAAACAAGTTAAGAAGACCTCATTCCGTACTGTTGCAATTTGCAAACTATATTTTACAACATCTACAACCCCTGAAATTGCCATTCATATTTGTACATTTGTAAGAAAGGTGAACACTGTGCTGGGCTGCTTGTATTGACTATTCACGAAATTCACCAATCCATCTTACAAATGCTCCAAGCTGCAAGACCTGGAGGATACAAAGGGCCTGATTTATTAAAGTTCTCCAAGGCTGGAGAGGATACACTTTTATCAGTGAAGCTGGGTGATTCAGCAAACCTGGAACGTATCCGGTCCAGGATTGAAAACATTTGCTAACAAATAGCAAATGACCTTTAGGAAATCAATTCCAGGTTTGCTGAATCACCCAGCTTCACTGATGAAAGTGTATCCTCTCCAGCCTTGGGGAACTTTAAGAAATCATGCCCTAAAGTCTGTAAGCCATGGTGTGAGCTCCTTATGTCATAGTTCAGGATTAAGGGTTAAGCTTCATTTTTGACTGGCCTATCTTAAATCATAGTTACCTCTGTTAGTGTTACAGGTACAGTTAGAATTTTATTGTACTTTTCTTTTTCCCAGCAAAACACTGATATATTTTTCTGTCTCCTCTTTTTAGGTATGCCTTACATTTTATTGTGCAATGCAGTATCTCCTATCTCATCATGATCACGGTAGGCATGGAACATATGCACAAGTAAGATATATGTTTGAATTATCATTTTTTACAATGCAGATGAACACATTTTTTTTATTTCTAAAAATGTCTTGGCAAGTTATTGTGAGTGACTAATTCTGCATTCCTTATATTTTACAATTGCTAATCATTAATAAAATAAATAACTGTGGATAATAGATAGGCTTTGCAGTAGCTTTCTTAAGATGGGTTCAGGTTATACACACACTTCATTTTTATTATATTTCATTTCTGGCTGTGAGAGTAGGCATTCCCAGGTATCTCCCGGTAGTAAGCTTCAGCCGTTCAGCCATCCCAACCATTTTGTTGGTTCTAGCTTAACATTTTACTGCGGGTGGCACTGACCCACTCACTGTTGCCTCTAGGAAATCCTCTATAGAACATTTAAAGACAAAACACATTGAGCAAAATTGTTACCTCTCCCTATATATATATATATATATATATATATATATATATATATAGGGCCTGATTTCCTAAAGCTCTCCAAGAACGGGGAAAATAAGACTATTATGGAGCAACAGTCAATATTCAATCTTCAAAACTGGCCCATAGTGTATATGCAGTAGAACTTGACTTTTTCACATCTCCTCTCCATACGACCTTCTGTCAATCACAACTTACCTACACACATTAAGGGCAGTTGGGGTGGAAGCCATTAAATCCTACCAACAAGTTTTTGGATTTTGGGACATCACCCACACAATTATTTGAAAACACATAATTGAAATATGGTCTTGTTGGACATAGCTGTAACGGCAGTATTGACAACTGTGGTCTACATCTTGGAATCATGGTGGCTTTATGGAGAAACTACTTTTTTGGTGTGGTAAACTTTGAGATAGTCAAGGTTTGCTTTCATCAATTTAGACCCTTGTATTAGATGGAACAATCAATTCATTCTTCTAAAAAAAAAAAATACTATGAGCTTTCTAAATTTTTGCCACTATAAAAGCTTTTTGCATCACAATCTCCTTTAAGCTAGCCTTATACTATGCAATATTTTGAATGCATGCTTATTTCAAAGTAAAAGGCAAACAAAATATTCAGGCAAAATTTTTTTTTAGTGTTTTTTTTTGATTAGTCAACCATTTAAATAAAATCCAAACCAATAAAAACACAATTGGTATTTCAATTAGATGTAATTATGAAAATGTGTATTATACTCATCAAAGGTTGAAGTGGATAGTAGATTAAATACTTGCAATTGTTAGGATCAATTTAATACTATCTTAATTTATTTTAGAATATCGATTGAAATTGCCATCCAGAGCCTTTTACTTCATAGAGTAATGGATCAATATGTTGTCCTAGGCAGTCTTCACAAACCAAGTGGTGTAATTTTCATTTTTTACAGAATATCTTTGTTAATTATTTAGACCTGTGTGATTGCAGTGGGAAGGACTTTGCTTAGGGCTATGTTTAGATCAGGAAATGCCTCTGCGGCAGTGCGGCCACCATGCAGTGCATTGGCACACACTGGTCACAGATGTTCACTCTGCAGACTGTGGATAAATGTATAAGAAAAATGAAACACAGGAAAAGGAATCCTTTCTAAACTACAGGGTAGCTAGAATCTAATGGGCTCCTTGGCTGTTGGAGGTGAAGCTCACATAGGTTGTGATCCTTGCATTGAATTAGTAGTTTACTTATCTCATGCAAGAATTATAATGAGTTTAAAAAGCATGAAATTACGTAGGCTCAGCAGTATTCATGAGAGGAGCCATTGTCATATGTGAGAGAATAATTCGGTTCTTGCTGTTAGCAGTAAGAGCCCATGTATAGTAAATGTGCCAAAATGAATGTCGCATACACTACACTTCATTAAGCAGCATGACAAGGCCCATTGAGGATCAGTGAACTCCATTATTTCACCTTGTTACTAAACCCCTACCTGCAGCCAAGTGAACTTTTCACCTTCCAGTTATGGATCTTTGCTCTCGAGAAGGTGGAAAACTCATTACTCTTCTGCTTCATTTGTCATTTTCAGTTTACATCAGGAAGTAATTGCTAACTTAGCAAAACCTATGATAGAGATATTCAAATATCATTTTCATGTTATCTGTGTGACTTACATACATAATATTTGAATGTGCGTAAATATGTATTGTATATACAGCCTGTATAAACAGATTTATCTCTGGCTTTCTCCCCATATGGTTTTGTAATCATCTATAGCAGGGGTGTCAAACTCAAATACACAGTGGGCCAAAATTAAAAACCTAGGCAAAGTCTAAATTGAGGAAGTTTTTCCTTCTCATTAGATATAAAACCTTTTCATATGGAAACAAAGAGCTTAACATTCAATCTGGAACAATCCTATAATAGAGAAATAGCATCGCTACTACAATTTCCTGCGTCAATAAAACAGTCCAATGCGGGGCCACGCATAGGCAGACAGGCTGCTGGTCTATAGACGCGAGTGATGCCGCTACTACAATTACCGGCATTACTTGCATCTATGAAACTGTCCAATGCGGGGCCACACATAGGCAGAGAGGCCGCTGGTCTATAGACGCACGTGATGCTGGGAATTGTAGTAGCGGCACTATTTAAATGCAGCAGTGGGCCAGCTGCAATTCATATTTAAAATTCCTTTGGGAGCCAAAAAAAAAAGAATGTTGCAGGCCAGAGTTTGACACCCCTGATCTAAAGCAATGTTTCTCAATCTTTTTAATGTAGGGTAAGCCTTGAAATAACTTTCAGGGAATTCCTTTAATATTACTACATCGATAGCTTACAGTACATTAGTGTGGTGGTCACTAGGAAGAATGCTTCTTAAATTGCTGTTTAGTGGGAAGTCAGATCATCGTCCAAAAAGGTCATTGGTGTCACCTAAACAGACCTGAGAGACAGGCTCATTGCTCTTGAAAGCCCTTGTTACTCTGCTAGTATGCTGTCTTTAGTAATTCATCAATCTGTTGGTCATTTTACCCCTCTGTCTGTCCTCTTTTTCCTGTTGCTGTTATTGATTTTCTTTTGTATCTCTTTCTGCCAATATGCTTGTCTATCTGATAGCCTTAATCTCTGCACAGCTTGTGGGTTTACTGTACCTTTTTGTTTTACATACTACTACTACTGTTCCCCTTGTTCTAACATCTGCTGGAACTTTTCACCATTTACGTGTTGGCCTATCAAACATCTTTACAGGTGGCCGTTTGACATATGTTGACACCGTACTCCTTGACATACTTCTGCACGATTTCACACTAGAAAACTCTGTGGGACAAAACTTGCCATACTTTCCTATGAGAAGTCCTTTTTCTTGAAAGCATTCCAGGCCTCTTTCAAAATGTAACGCTCTCTATAAATCCCCTGAGGAAGCCTGTATGCGAAACGCGTTGAAGTACGAGACGTTATACCTTTGTACTCATCGCCACTCATGGATTAAGGGATTCATTGTTTAGATACATGGTCATATCTCCCATGAAATTTTGAATGGGAGTGACCAAGGTATTTCACGTTTGTTTTTAAACATTGTGTACTATTTATTATATTTTGATATAATTCAATTAAGTTTGCTATGTAAAAAGACCCTGATTCTCTCTTTTTTTGTTTCATAACCTATGTTTGTATTGGGCACCTTTGTATAACAAAGGTCTTCAGGGAACCTTTACTATAATTACTATATCCACAACAGACAGTATGTTAGAGTGGTGGTCATGGGAAGAATTCATCTTACATTGCTGGCCCTTGGGAAGAATGTCACCTTTACAGATAGCCAAAAAGATCATTGGGGTCACTTGTTCTGAGCTGGGAGTCACAAATTGCTCATTGCAGAGCAACCTCTGATTTACCACTGGTATACCTACTTACATAACTATATTGCCATCAACACATCTATTGGTCTCACTGTCTATCAGACTGTTTATTTATTTGCAATGTTTGTACAACCAAAATCTGTGTAATATAAAGATTTAGGGCTAGGTACACACGAGCAATAGTTCTCATCCGATAATCCGCCTTGCGCTGATATCTTGCATATGTACAGTGCCCGTCGTCTATCGTCAGAATGACCGTCCTGGCGGATCCACGGACGATGGACAGTGAGCGATCGTAATGGAAGTGAATGGGGAGAGAGCACAGCGGGGTGCCGCCCTGTCCTTCTCCCCCTCCCCTCCTAATAGAGCAGAACAGTGCTCTATGTAGCACTCATTCATGCATGGTGCAGTCGTTTGTCGCTTTCATGATCCTTTCCAACGACAAATATTGCATGTGTGTACATAGCCTAAGCTATCCAGGCAACCTAGAGTTTATCCATTTGTCAAGGTCTCTTCACTACATAGATGTTGGTAGATCTAAATAACTTTGTACAAAAAAGTGTAAGGTTTGTGGTGTACTTTACACTTTGATTATTCATTCTCATTTGGATCTACAAACATCTGTGTTAGAGCCTGTTTAATTGGATATAAATTGGTTAGCTTAGGTAGCTTTTTATAATATAAATATTTCTATATTTTGGTGAAGATTGTGTGATAACCTGCTCCTAAAAACGTTTTCCAAGAGACATTTTAGAGCAGTGTATTAGATGGGTTAGAAAATATGTTAGTAGGGTAAGTAGACATTTAGAAAGGTCGGATAGGGGTGGAACTGTGAGTTCAGAAATTTTGGTAACTTTTTGTTCTCAGATTGACCTATAAATAGGGATTGCAAATGACAGACTAATACAGACAGTGATACAGGAGGAGAGGACCCTGCCCCTAATGATAGTAAAAATACTGGTAGAGAGGGGCATCAGATGAAGAAACATGGGGGTATAGGTAGGTCTTGCAGAAGAATTTATGATTGTATTTGTATATATCCATTTAACCACTCAATGAAAGAATACCCAAACCCCAGCTTTTTTGCTCATGCCCTGCTTCTTCCGTAAACTCTTGCATCTATTTTTTTAATTATACACCCCTTGAATCTAGACAACTTCTGACTTCATGTGTCCCTTTTCTTCTGGCCTAGTCGCAGTTGACTGGACTTGACTAATGATTTGTTGATGTTAACATACAACACTCTGAGCATCATTGATGCCCTGGGCTCACAAAAAACGAGTTGAATGTTGCTTGATCAATAGTTACGAAAGGGAGATAGTCTTGATATACAAAGCCAGGGCTGGTTAGGGATGAGCAAACCACAAAAGCCTATATATACCTGCAAAAACTCAAATATTACAGCCTACAACATTACTTTAGCTATCAGCAGTTTTTCTTGGCCTGGTCACTTATTTTTCTTTCATCTAATTTTCTTTTCTTTTTTGCCCCCAAATAATTACACTCTCCCTGCGCTCTTCTGTATAAATGGTATAACTTTCTGCTAGGTGTTCCGTGAAAATTGGAAATAGAAATTGCTACAATACATCTAAATGTTATTGCTTGATAATTATCGTTAGCGCATGGATGAATTGCCATGCTGCGATACAGCTGGATGAGTGAATGAGAAGGAGCCTTGCATTGGAATGAGATACTCGTTACTTGTGAATTATAGTTTAATTCTGAATCAATCTTGTGTTGTAGGTTCACCTTAATTCCAGGACTTTATAATGATACATTATATATATTCAGTGACAATCATTATCTCTTATACAAAATTGCATTCTGTAACAAAAATTCCCTCATATATAAATAGCTTGCTACATCTATTTAACCAATGTTTTTTAATTATTGTGAGTCCAATGCAAAATTATTTGTTTTATAAATTCTGTAAATGAGATATGATTTTGTTTAGTAAGGCTGAGCAAAGTGTAGATACTTGTAATAACTAATCAGATTTCAACTAAGTGTTTTCAGACCAATTACTAGACCTTAAAGTGGGACTCTATACACACAGGTTATTAAATTGTTAAAATACAATGATTTACCTGCCAAAGGATTTGTAATTTTGTCCAGCCAATAGTGTATTATTGTTTCCCTTGTTATAGAGGTTTCTCTACTTTGTTCTGATTTAGTGTTGGTGCTTTCTGGGTCAGTACCCTACATATCCAACAGCTGAAACAATATTGATTCATATTCTAGTAAGCAAGCGGAGAGGAGGTGAAAAAAGAAGCTACTTTGATGGTCAAGCAAGATGAATGGTTTGATTAAGAATATTATAGATAATGTGTTTGATCAGAAATAAACAGGTATATCTGTATTATATTTTGGGTTTCACTTCAATGTTTAGCTGTTTACATGGAGCATTTATTAGTGAATGTTGATATTAGTGGTGGGCAGATGGTTCTGGCTCAGATCAGTTATTCTGACCTTGGATTGGAACTCAGAATTTGAGAAAACAAAGTTCCTAACTGGTATAGGACATTGTTTTGTACCTGATATTGGCAGGTATTGTAGGGTTTCAGCTGTCATTATCTAGTGTCCTACTATACCAGTCAATGATAGCCGTAGCATGATTTAGACAATCTGTCTTCCCAATGATGACAATGGATATAGTCCAGTTGCCAGATTGGCTGGACAGCAGAGAAGCATTACCGATATACATTTTACCATATCAATTATTCATGATATACACATGCCATGGCATGCTTTCTATAAAATTATACTGTATAATGGTTGTGCTTTTCTGCTGCTCAGCCATTCCAACCACTGGAGATGTGTTCGTTGGGTGGCCAGATTGGCTAAGCCATACTATTGACAGGTAATCAAAGGTATTGCTGCATGTCCTCAGCCCGTGGCCAGATTGGTTATGCCTTACTATACAGCCATCATTGTTGGATGGCTGAATTGGCTGCGCTGTCATTGACAAGTATAGTAGACCTGGATAATGACAACCTTTGAATTGCCTGAGCCATACTATATTTATCATAAGCTGGTATAGTATGGCTCATGGATTGGGTTTCCTAAACAGTCCAACTTGATTCAATCCAACACAGGATGTTATCCTGGAACATGAAGGGTGTTAATGGCAGAATCGCTAATTAAATATATAAATGAATGAAAAAACACACCTAAGAACAGATAAGCTTCAATACTTTAAAACAAAACATGTTTATTGGGTTTACATACGCTTCAAGGAAAACATTCCAGTATTAACTTGTTTTACCCTTTAAGATTTCATTGCTTGAATTTCCGCAGGAAGGTGAAAAAATGGCTATGACTGCCATTAGTGGTGAAAAACTTGTGAATTCCTTCAATCACGGACACTGTGTGTTCGTGATTGCATTAATTGGTGGAAAGTAGGAGGATGTGTTGATCTTCCTTAATCAGCTAAATTGTTTTGACATCATCATATTCTGCTTAATTAGTGAATGAAAATGACAAGACATGCGAGACTGAAATTTGCTTACATGTTATATTGTAGATATGTTAAAACAGAACAGGACCTACAAACACATGCAAAATTTCTATTCAATTAAAAATGGCAACTCAATTACTTCATTATATCAAATTTTCCATGTCAGAAACACTATCATTCTTGCTGAAGAGTTATCATGTGTTCCACTGGATGAGCTGTCCTTGTTTACCCCATCATTGCAGACACTGCAAACAGGTAGATTGGAAATGTTTTATTGGTGAAACTAGGTGGGTGTCAGTGCCATTGGAATCTGATGCTTTTACCATGGGTGACAGATTGGATAGTAAAGTACATGACGCTTCTTTTAGAACTGAACATATTAGTGGTAGGGTACTTATTATAGATACGTAAGATTATGGTAATGAGCAGCTTCAGACTGTTGAAAAGGACAGATTGTCTGTGAAGCAAACATTATCCCTTTCTCCATTATTTGCCTAAAAACAAAAGTTGGTGTGACCCGAGAACTTCTGTGTATATCTTGCCCCCAAACACACCTACAAATGTTTGGATTAAGCCTTCATGTACAGACTTGTTTAGATCATTATAGGATCAAAATACACTTTTAGAAGATTTTTATTGTGCCTCCAGGTCCAACCTTCCTTAAATTATTATAGTGAGTTGGGCAAAAGACACCGGGAGTTGATGGGATTGTACTTCCAAATTTCATCTCCCTTAAACTAATATAGTGGGCCTGATTTATTAAAGCTCTCCAAGGCTGGGGATCAGTGATCCACTAAACCTGGAATGGATTTCCTAAAAGTTATTTGCTATTTGTTAGCAAATGTTTTCAAACATGGACCTGATCCATTTCAGGTTTGCTGGATCACCCAGCTTCACTGATTAAAGCGTATCCTCTCCAGCCTTGAAGGACTTTAATAAATCAGGCCCAGTGGGTGAGACCAAAGACAAATGATTGGATTTAGCGTCCACATTCAACCTTCCTTAGATGAATATAGAGTCAGGCCTTGTGTATTGGTACTTGTAATAACAGCTAACATTTTGTTATGGTATTGAACTGGAAAGACATTCTTCGGTGCAAGTGTCTATATCAGAAGTCTGGCTTTGTATTTGCTTACGGCAAGTAAAAGCAAGGTGCCCATTTCCTTTTAATGGCACCAAATTATTTTTTAGAATATTTTGGTCAGCCTTTATATACTATGTAGCAATAAACAATCAATAAATGAAATTAATAATAATCTAGGAGACTAAATCTATATTTTAAAGAAAGATCTATACACCAGTGGTGTAGAGACAGAGAAATTGAAGCCAGCATTTGTTACAACAGCAACACTTTAATCCAGCACTGCCATTACCCGCAGAGATGTAAATTCATGAGTAGATTAAATATTTGCAATATCAGGTATAGTGGTATGCCTGCCTGGAAACCAGCACTGCTACTGTAAGTCCGACAGCGGCCCCTTCAGCACTGGACAGTAGCCCTGGATGTAAAAGAAAACATCTATCCTGACAAGTTCCATTTACAAACAAATCAGCAATTTGCAACAATCCCTAGTTTACAGCAACATTCTGACTTTTGGGAATATTTCCTTGGGAAGATTTTTGCCCCCAAGATCTGTCTGATTAAGATAAACATAAGAATGAAGTCTCTTTGCTTGATGGCTACATTCAGTTCACCTTCAGGCTTATATGGGAAAGTACCAGGTCTTGCTCCTATGCGGAAGCCCCTGGCTACCGAAGTGGAGCTGAAATCTTCAGCACACATAAAATGCCAAGTGACATTTAATTTATGTTCTGAAAGCTAGCTATTCCCATGATGCCCCCTAAACCAAAGTGTGGGTCAGATTAGCTGTGGACATTTGTATTGCTTGTTTTGAGTACATACAACATTTCAGATAGAAACATTTAAACTGCTAAATCTTTAATCTGTAAATCTGATTAGTAAATGTACCATGATATGCTGGCAGCATGCTGTGTTCCTCCAGAACTTGTGAGGAACCTTCTTAGGTTGACTGCATCAACAAACTGTGTATGAATATAATTTTAAAAGATTGCCAGCTATGTTGGGGTTTATCAAAGAACACTAAACATGCTAATGGTTACACTATGTGTTATTCTTTGTGTCATTTTATTATATTCTCAAGGGAAATTAAGTTATATGTAAATTATAAAGGAAGAATGCACAATACAGATTCTGCCTTTTAATCAATTTTCCTAATAAAATAGATTTATAATTAGGATGACCAAACTAGAATTTATTCTGCTTTGATCCACTTTTGTTAGCCTCTGGCACACTTTGCATCGAAATATGCGTCAAAACACACCATGGTGTAATATATTCACACTGGAAGCATGCCCTAAGCTGGACAGAAAGGTTTATCAAACTGAAATTTAAAAATGTAATATAATGCACATTAAACCTTTCCTTAGATGTACAGAGTGGCTATTTTCTGCCTCACTAGGTATTTGAGTGGCTCGGTTGATTTGATCTATTTGCTCAGGACTAGTATTTGACATGCAAGTCAAGAAATGGCTCCATCAGCGACTACCCACACAGACTGTACACTTTGCATCAATCAGGTCATGAAGTTATCCTGGTACTAATAGGTTGAATAAGACACCCTTCCTACAAGGGGGTGCTGGGAAGTTCCTGGTTTTGCCCAGAAAGAGAGCCAGAGTTATGAAATAACACATTTATTCCCCCCTGAGACTGATACACTTGGTACAGCGTAGTTGCAGCTTTTCTAGACTGTTCAAATAAAAGTCCTTTGGTTGGGCCACAAACCAGCTCTCAGCAGCATCTTTGACGTCAGAAATGTCCTTAAAACGTTGCCCCATCAGGTGTTTCTTCAAATTCGGGAACAGATAATAGTCCGAAGTGGCCAGGTCAGGTGACTAGGGGGGATGGTGGACCAATTGGAAACCCAGGGTGTTCAATTTGGCAGCCACAACGTTGAACGTGTGCACAGGTGCATTGTCCTGCAAAAAAAGGATCTCTTTGGTCAATTTTCCACGGTGTTTCATCCTAATTGCCTCCTTCACCTGGTCCAGGAGGTTAGCATAATACTGTCCGGTGATACTAGAGCCCTGAGGTAGGTAGTCCACCAACAGAATACTGTCTTTGTCCCTGAAAATGGATGCCATGACTTATTTGGCAGATTTCTGCGATTTGGAACTTCTTCCGCCGCGGGGACCTGCTGTGGCGCCACTCCTTTGACTGTTCCTTGCTTTCAGGATCATGGATGTGGAGACAGGTTTCATCCTCAGTCACTAACCTAGCCAAAAAGTCCTGTGCAGCTTCAAAATGGACCAAAACAGCTTTGGATGCTTCAACTTTTTCATTCTTCTGATCACTGGTAAACATTTCGACACCAACTTCGCTGAAAGCTTGCCCATTTCTAGGATAGTGGTGATAACAAACCGAACATGCTCCCGTGAGATGTCAAGTATCTGGGCTATCTTTTTTGCAGATATTTGCTGGTCCTCAATAATCATCTCATGGACAGCATCGCAGGTTGCGGGGCCAGTTGAGGCTGGGGGGTCGCCCACTGCTGGCCTCATCCTCAACGGTGTAATGGCCAGTCTTGAAACCAGATATCGAGGTTTTGACAGTGCTGTAGGAAGGACAGTTCTCCCCCAGTGTATGTGACATCTCAGTGTGAATGTCCTTTGCTGACTTTCCCCGGAGAAACAGAAACTTCATGACGGCCCGTAACTCCAACGACGTGAAACATCACCGCTTCTCACTAAAAGAATAAAAAACAGTTTTAGGAATTGCAAAGACCTGATATTTGCACAGTTACATACTAAGGTATTAGGCTGTCATATGCCCCTCACTCATTTTTCTATTTCATCTGGAAGGGGGCAAAGCCAGGAACTTCTCAGCACCCCCTCATATTACTTTATTCAAATATGATAAGCTCCACTGGCCGTGTTCACTGTAAACTGTAAATTTGCACATGATGTCAATGGTTTATGTCAACCTTTCTTTTTTGTTAACTGATTATATATTTAATATATATATAATAATATAATATGTATGGTTATCCACCAAAAGCTAAAAGCTGTATAACATTAATTTGTCCTAAAAATGCATATACATTCAATACAAATGTATACAAACTTCTGTATTGATAAGGATGGCAGCTCTGAAGATTACTTCAAAAGCAAGGCCATGAGGTCATTTTCTTATGCTGGCAGTCTGAAAGATGTTAAACCGCCAGACATCAAAAAGGAAGGCAAACTGAGGGCTCAGAAATTGGACTAAAAATGGTACCAACCTTAGATATCAGGCATTTCAACAAATGTTGGTAATATAAATATGAAACACTGTCATCAACATCAACCCTGCCAAACGCTGAGCCTTGCCATGATCAGCACCCTGGAGTTGACATTCACAATCATGTTATTGTGAAATATTAGTTTTTAATGATATCTGTACCCTGATATATGTTCATAATGATACAACACACATCATTACACAACCAGGTCACTTACAAGTTCAATTTTTTTATATCCTTTGGAGCAGTTTCTAGCGTGTGCACTATGATCTATCATTCTTCTGTTTGTTTAATCATAAGTGATAAAAAGAGAGATAACACAATCAGTCCTGCCAGATGACAAAGCAACACAAATCTGGTCTGAACATTTCTATTTCTGTGTTTTTAGTAGATATGTGAGACTGTAATCTATTTTTTTTTAATTTTATAAAGGAAACATAAGTTCACACATGTGATCAGAAGCGGGTGAAAGACTCTGCAGCAATCACCAAGTAGATTATCTATTGTAGTCTGTGGGTACATGGCCCTGTATTATGCCAAGTGTTACCAAGGAAGACAGTGACATTTGATTTGGATTCCCAAATTTGGCAGCATGTGGGCTCAGAGGATAGCACTCTAGCCTTTGCAGTGCTAGGTCCCAGGTTTGAATCTTGGCCAGGACACTATCTGCATCGAGTTTGCAGGTTCTCCCTGTGTTTCTGTGGGTTTCCTCCCACATTCCACAAACATGCAGTTAGGTTATGTAGCTTCCCCCTAAAATTTACCGTATCCTGTATTAAAGACATATGACTATGGTGGGGACATTAGATTGTGAGCTCCTTAGAGGGACAGTTAGTGACAATACTATGGACTTTGTATAGCGCAGTGTAATATGTCGATGCTATATAAATACTTTGTATTAATAATAATAATTCCGCTGTGTGACTACAAAGTACCCAAGCCATAACCACCGTGACATATTCAGAATATTTAACTTTCTACCTGTAATAGAGCATAATTATTTCAGAGCATCTATTAATTCTTTATAGGCAAACATTGCAGGACTGTTTTGCATGCGTCTCTGTATGGTCATGCTGACTCGTTTTGTGTTTATCTTCACCCTTTGTAAATGAATTAAATAAAATTCTTTTGTAACCAACTCCCTGGTGGCATCCAGATGAACAGGGACATGAACAATATTCTCAATATTCAGCTTTGATAGATACGTAATCCTCCAAAAACAACACATTGCTTTATTGTAACATTTGATAGAGAAATATGCAGAGCCGTTAGGGTTCCTGGTTTTATCTTCCAATCCTTTCTCTGTGTATCAGAATCAAGTTTTGTCATCTGTAACATGTGATGTGACATGGCCAGCTGATGTAGTCACATTGCATGTATTTATTATATCTTGGCACAGCTGCAGATATTTCCTTTGCCCTCTTTATTTAAACTCAGTTTTTAAGGTTGATGACATTTTAGCCTTGTATTTTACACACAGCCAGTGATACATTTTTTAATAACAATGAGGTATATGTGTTGTAGAGTTGTGTTGTATGTGTGGCTACATTTATTGAGTATTTGGCAACATCTTATTCTATAGTACTTGGAATAGAGGTAAAGGACCTGTTAAATGAATTTGGTTAATGCAGTTGTACTGATTGATTTTTGGGATCCAGGTATGGGGTGTATTGGATGGAATGGTTGCCAAACACTCCATTCCCCTTCCCAGGCTATAACTTGGACACGGCTGTCCTCACCTATCAAAACAAATCCCAATCAAAGGGAATTGACAGCACAGACTGGGAGGATGGAGTTGGAACCTGAGGCCAGATGACCCATGGTGTGTAGCCTTTATGCTGGGAAAAGGCTTGGAGGTCTCCCAAAGTTTAGATCTTTGGGACCAATAACTCTGAGGTATGTCGGAGAAAGAGCCAGGAGACTAAAATTTGTGTTTTTTTTTTTTTAATACTTCGATGACACTGATCCCCAGTATGGGAAACACCTGGATATTTATTTTGTTTTCATGATCTTGGAGTGAATAAATGTGGACAGACTTCCCTTAAATATGGATTTCCAGGGACTGTGTTAGATGCTAATCCCTCACAGTTTGTATTTAGTACATATTGATTGTCTGTATGTAAACTATCCTCAATTGTATCAGTTGATGGGAGGCCATTACATGTTTTGCAAGTTTTTTTAGGAGGAACTTTGTGAGAAATTGTTCCAATCGAAAATCCCCATACAAGCTCTTCATGTCCCAAGACTTCTTACCTTCTTGTTTAACAAGTGTGTACTTTAAAATTTGCATGCATAGATCAGTGTAAAATCCTAAAATCTGTTGGGTCCTAAATTTACTCCAGTATGCAGCTAAATTTATATCATGCCACACAGGCCATTTAAGATAAATAAACCTAAAAGGAGATCAGTTGAAGATATTTATGGTGATGAGTAAGGTTTTGTTCCAAGTGACAGGTTTAGGAGTTACGGCTGGGGGTTTAGAGTTAGGGGGATGTTAGGAATATGAATGAATCCAAGATAAAGTTTCTTTAATTTTATTTGAATCCCCAACGAAAATTCCCATGCAAAGTCTACCACACCTAAACTAGTATAAAATCTTTTGCTACCATTTGCTTAAGAATTGCTGTCAGAAAACATCCAACCTGGTCTACCGTCATCTCATGCCTATGGTTACTTAAATATATTATAGATCAGAAACAAAGAATAATATATTCACATTGAAGAAAATATACTAAATTGTTGTCTAGCTGGGGTTTTAAAAATAGCCACTGCAATAATGTATGCTTTATAAATATACAAATAAAATAGTTTATCAGAATAAAAAGCGCTGAAAGCCTGGGGAGTAATGAATAAAGATTACACTGCTCTTGGAAGCCCTTTGTACTTCTGAATAAACTGAGCATTCGATTGTGACACACAGGTCTAAAGTTCTTGCATTGTCATTTTACTGGCTCACTCCCTGCTGGCATTGATAGAGTTTTCTGAATTGCTGCTGGCATCATCCCAAGTCAGTAGGCACTGTGCCACAACTATATTGTCTGTCTTTATACCCTCTATTAAGCCATTAATTGGCCTTAAACCCATGTTACCGTTAACCGCTTTCTGCTGTACCAGCTTCTGGTTGCTTTTGACTGATACTCCTGTCTTGTATGTGGCTGTTTAAAGCTGATAGAATATTATGGATAAAAGTATTTGTCTTCTCATTTGTCAATTCATTTTGGGTAATGCCATTAAGAGCAAAATGTGTCAATGTGATACCATGAGAACAAAGCACAAAGACCACCTTAATGAAACCCAATGTTCGTACAAAGAATGGGTGAGAAAGGGGGGTACTAGATATCTAGTTGGGTTTCCCTTTGCTACTCCCTATCTTTTCAGAAGCTGATCTGCAGTGTAATAGTGTTTCTACAGCAGGTGCCATCAGAAGAAATAGTCCAAATGCATGTCTGTATTCCACTAGGATATGTTTCCCTTCTACTTTAAGCCACATCTCTCCTGGCTCTGACAATATAGACCAAGGATATAGTACAAACACATCTGCTGTTTCCGTAGGGCCAGATTAGAATACAGGTGGGGGCCATGAGACACATGAGGCAAAAATCCCACCTTGTCTCATGAATGGTGTCTGTTCCTTAAAAAACATACATGGAATTCCCTAATACAATAAAACAGCTTCTACATGAAACAAGCCACCACACATAAACAATCAGGGAATGTACCCAAAAAGCCAGTTGTATCTCTCTCCTCTAGGTGCCCTCCTCCTTGTTCTGGGTTGGGCTCGGTTGGGAGGGAGACCCAAGGCAAGGTAGGAATCAACAGACCATAGGGCTTTCATGAATTTGACAACAGTGGACCATGCCTCTGTGATCCATATTGCAACTAATGAAATAGCTTGGAAGACTTGGATCTCTTCAGCATTACAAGAACACGTTCAGTTGAATATGACTAAGGCTACGTACACAAGTGCAATATTTGTCCTTGGACAGGATCTTTCACGATCCTTTCCAGCGACGACTGCACGATGCATGAACAAGTGCTGTACATACAGCACCGTTCTGCTTCATGGAGAGGGCAGGGGGAAAGCGACGGAGCTACACCCCGCTACGCGATCTCCCCCTTCACTTCCATTATGATCGTCCATCGTCTGCCAGGATGGTCGTTCAGGACGGTGGATGACGAGTGCTGTACACATGCAAGATTCACGTCCGATATCAGCCCTGAGTGGATTATCAGACAACCATTGTACGTGTGTACCTAGCCCAAATACTAATAGATATAAAATGACCTGGACAATGAGAACCTTCACAGACATATTGGTGGTAGTGGAAAGCTGGTGGACTGGCTGAACCTCTGCTTTAGTGCATGTTATGGCATTCCCTCTTTTAAATGTATGAACTCTGTGATGTTGTGCTATGGTGGCTGTGCCCAGTTTATTTTTACAGAATAAATATTCTTTGGTAAATGAGCCAAATTCACAGTAAACAGTAAAGGTCGCATTCTATGAAAATTCTTTCTGTAGAATCAAGACTCCCTTTTTATTCTCATGTATCCATGTTGCACCCAGCACTGCACTTTGAATATGCTGCTACTTTCCTCATGTACCAAGGATAGTTTCTTGATAAGCCAATTACCCTAATGCTTTTGGGGGTATGGGGGAAAATAGATTGCCTAGAAGGAGGCCCACACAGTTGCAGATTCCTGGTCAGAATTCAAACCCAGGATGCAAAGCCTAAAGTTCTAGCCACTGAGCCAACCAGGGCGACTGATCTGAACCCTTTTAAATATATAGGAGCACCTTAATTTCAAATTTAATAATGTACAGAGGTTGTTATATCTGCTTGAATATATTTCTCTATCCCATTTAAGGCATTTCTTCAGGAGGTCATCCTACTTCTGCCTCTAAATGTCTTTAGTATCCCAGGGCTGTCTGCTGCCATTTACATTTTTCCCATTTAGATCAGATCAACATCATCTGTAATCCACTTGCTAGTTTCCACCTATTGTGATTGCCATTTAAAATATAGTAAAGATTTCCGGTTATTGGTCTTTTATGTGCTTAAATGCTATAGAACTAAATTTACTCTGTGGAGCTGTGGTCATAATGTGGTCCTAATAAGTCAGGTTTGCAAGATCTATATTGTGTTGTTGCTCTGTAGTGATGGAATACATTGAGCTTCCTTCTCAGAAGCAACTGTATTACTGGTAATGTGCTGTATATTACATTTGTGGTTCACATTGTTTATGTCTGGTAAGGTCAGCTGAAATTAGATTGCCATTGACTTTTTCTGGTTTTAAAAGTAGATGTCTTGTGTGATGTCTCTGTGTGCACTTGCAGTTTAATGTACTGTATATATTAATGATTCAATGCTTCCATTACATAGCCTTTCCCACTTTCACATTCAGATTTTCTGTTCACTTTTGGACGTGCCCAAAAAGTTTAATTGTGATTGGTAATAAAGGAAGCAGGTTTTCCTGTTTTGCCAGCAGACTGTTAGCAAGAGTGCCAACTGTAAAATTCAACATACAACACTAGGCAGAGAATCTGAAATCATAAATGTGAAATGTCTGTATAAAAATACCAGCAAAAGGCTAGTAAAATGTACAAGTCACAGTAATGAGAGATTCTGGTATAAAATCAAAGTTTTGATTATTCAAGGTAAATTATTGTTTCCCTTTAATGAATAACAATGTCCACGGCGATAACCAAAAAAAGATCATGTTCAGACAGACAGTATATTAGTACATCTGTCTGCAAATATGAGAGGTGAAAGGCCAGATTACCCAGAATATAATGACCTGGCTGCCAGCAGCTGTAGCAATCCTTTTGAATGTAGTCAGATAGCACGTGACCCCGGTAGATAGAATGCTCGCCACATACTTACCCAATCCTTCTCCTGCTCCTCTCTCTCACTCTCTCACCTTCTATCCCATCACACCATGACATAAAATCCATCCTTGTGATAAACAGGCCATTAGGCCACCCTATTGGCACAAATTACCTCTAAAACATTTACAACAACCAAATCTTTTGAAGTAATAACTGTAATCACATTACAATAAATAGCAATAACTATAAATAACAATAAATAACACTTTTGTAAACTTTTAACCTTTTACTTTTAAATGGACCCTTTTCCACAACTATTACTCATTCCCCGTTGCGAGCCCTCGGAGACACCGCTTACCACACTTTACCACCTGCAGGAGCTTCCCGATCCATCACTTTTGTTCTCAGCCACAAAGGCCACGAGCTCAGGAATGAGTACACTTCTCGCAGCCCTTCCTTCAAACCACCATAAAGGTAGTCCCAATTACCATTATCTTTTGTAGATCCCACACCTGTGATGGTTGTTCCTTCTGCCACACCTGTTAACAGATGCCCTTCGAGGACCCCAGCCGTCAACTATAACTATGGTGGGCGGGAGAAAAACTTGCACTCACTCTTTCCTAAGAATTCCCCTCACTTCTCCTCCCCTTTTGCCCTATTTCTCAATCTCTCTCTTTAACCTATCACAACCTCCCTTTTATTTTAACCTTCCCCTGGTCATGGCTGCCTTTCGCTCACCTCCCTTCACTGCGGCACCACGCTGTTCTATGGCACACTTTTTAAAGATTAATATTAATTGTATCTGAATTATTATATAAATGTGCACTTATAATTTAGGAAAAATACAGATCCACTTGTGCTCCAGGATAATTCAAAAGTGATGTTTGGGTGGTGAACAGCCCTGAAGCCTTGATCACTTTTACAACACAGCCCTTTATTTGTGATACACGTCAGTGGAAATGGAAGGTTAAAGTAAATGTTATGGGACAAATGTCCATGTGAACATGATAGTTGCTTGGCTGTTATCTTGAAGCACTGTTTCCATACTTTCTCAGTTACAGATGCAGACGTCAGTATGTAGATAAAAGGACTGAGAGAAAGAAATCATTATCTGCACCCATATTTCAGGTGATAGACTTAAAGCTGGATTCCAGCCTTACCTTGAACAGTTGTACAGACTGTTGTCATGTACTAAAACTGTACACTGTAAGCTTGCAATGTGCATTGGAAGCTTAGCAAGTAAGCCTCATTTTCTGGCTGGTAGAATTACTGTCCCTAACCCTCGTTTCTGTTCTTTCAATCATAAAACATGATTTATTAAAGCTCACCAAAGCTGGAGAAGATACACTTTAATCAGTGAAGCTGAGTGATCCATCTAACCTGGAATGGATCTGGTATAGGATTCAAATCATTTGCTACAAAGAAATATATTCCAGGTTTGTTGGATCACCCAGCTTCACTGATGAAAATGTATACTCTCCAGCTTAGGAGAGCTTTAATAAATCAGGCCCATGGAGAGGTTTATCATCACATCCTCCTGTTTTCGGGAAATTATTTATATGCAGCACCTTACCAGCCTTTCCCACCAGCCTTATCTTACTGCATTGAATAGGGAAGCACAAAGTCCTAATTATGATGTCATTGGGTCATAACGAATGTATGAAATGAATGGAGATGCTTACTGAGTTGCAAAAAGTTTGACTTCTGCATGCAAATTGCACTTACTTGTACCATGTGCCAATTAAACACAGCAGCAACAGTATCTGATTGGCTCAATTTTCAAGTCAGTGTTTTTTGCATACAAACATTGATTTCTTGCATCTCTAGTTATAAATGTAGATTAATAATGATTACATTAAATATTGTCATTAGCATGTTATGTGAAATAAGGAACCAGAATAGAATTGAAAATTATATTTAGGTTTTGAAGTATTAAAGTAGGATAGTTTCCTATCTTCTGAGTCCTGGCACCGTCCAATGACAGTGCAGGGGAAAGCAGTAGGAAACAAGGATAGCAATCAGATTTAGAATTATTTTTGCAAAACACTTTATCGTTTTGATGGCTTAATCACTAGGAGGGCAGGTTATGGCTTTATATTAAAATGACACAACTGCACTTTTAATTCTATATGTTATGATAATTGGGATCAGCTACAACCATTTCTTATAGTCAGGCAGACATACCAATAGATTGATATGTCAGGGTTGATATGTAAAAGGAATATAGGCTGTTCACTTAGCAAAGTTTTCCCATTCAAGGGATAATTCAGGTAGCTTAGCAAATGACATAGAGCTTTGCTGACTTTACCATCCAATCATGTGAAAGAAAAATCCAGTCTTTTTATTCTTTTTTGCTTGTGATTGGGTATTCTTTACAAAGTTACCTTTCACCCCATTCACTAAGCTAAGTGAACGATCATATATCAGCAAGGAAGTGCAATCCAATTAGAAGTGATCTTTCATGAGAGTCTAGTTGCTGGGGGTTACTGCACTTTGCTATTTTTGCTGCCTTTAGAGTAATCCTGTATACGTTGGTAGTCTTTTAAATTTTATTGAACCATAAAAAGTCTACATTAATAAGACAAGGAAATGTAAATCTCCCTGCTATAATCTGCATATTTCCATTTAAAATTCTGTGTTCATTTCACTGGGCAATCTTTTTTTCCACATTACTATTCTGTCTTTTGTACTTGGCTCAGGAGATCTGCAGTATTTACCGTTCGCAAACTATTTTGCAATAATCTGTTTTTATCCATTTTAAATTGATTTCTCTTTTTATTCTCACGTCGCCTCAAGAATTTTAATACCTCGCAGAAAATCTAGTTTATGTCTTTCTACAGCATCACTTTGTTATTAGTCCTCGCAGTTCACATTTGACTTCGAGCCACGTTCGTATGTCTTTGTCTGCACCAATTAGATTTATCTTGCAATTTCTCATTTTGTGTTCTTTTTATAATTTTACATTTCGACTCGATTTTTCAAGGACATTTGTAAATGTGGTAATAAGGCTTCATGTTTCTGTATTTAGTGGTTAAACATTTATATTCTGTTCATTTAATCAGTTGCACAATTGTGTTTGTTAGAAAAGGCTCTTTAAACAGTTACAACTTTTCCCTTGTACTAAAGAGTTTGAGTAAAAGGATGGCGGAGGCTAGGTTTAGGACCCTTTCAGTTCTGACCACAGTTTCATAATTACCTGGGCTGCCAAGGCATTGGTCATGTGAACTACTGCTAGGAATATCCGGCCACCTATCTCATGTGCATACATAAGGCTATGTACAAACCTAAGATTACTGTAGCTGAAACCGATCTTTTATGATTGTTTCCAATGACAGATGAATAAACGAGAGGGGACGGGTGAGGACAAGCGAGAAGCACCCTGCTGAGCTCCTCCATAGCAGTGAACACCGGTCGTTCCCAATCAATACTTTATTGATTTTCCAGGATGGATTGATGAACAATGTCACAGTACTGCTGTACACATGCCAGATTGTCGGCTGGGACGAGCACAACAGTTCGTCTTGGGTGACAATGTTTCTTGTACGTATATATGTACACAGCCTAGTACCTACTAGAGCCTAAAGTAGTCAAATACACCAAACTTGTGGAATCCCCCTCAATATCTTGTTAATTGGTGAATGTTTTATTTATTCAAAGAAAAAATCATGGTATACAGTTAGCATCATATAAATAAATAAATATAAATTTATACCCCTCTCTCCACATCCAGGAAACCAGAGGCCACACTCCCATGCTACTATAACATAATATTCATTTTTTTTCCAATTTTCCCAAAATGACCGCACAACTTGTTACCCACATATATAAACTGTGCTTTGTCACCTTTCATACCCAAATCACTGTAAAACAACCCTCCAAAAAAGTTACATACCCGAATATCCCTGCTGGATTCAGCTTGTTGGGTCTTTGTGTCCTGGATGACCTGTCTATGCATGCCACAGAGAAAAAACTTTTGGGAGCCATGCCCATATTTGTGGCTAATTTTAGGAGGCAGTCTCCCTGCCCGGCTAAGAGATGTTATGGCTGGCACTAACACCAAGCATTTTTTCCCATACTGACTACCAACACAAGGCATTTCTTCTCTCTTCTTTCTTTCCAGACTCCAGATATTTTCCCTCCTGCTGACCACTAATGGAAGGGCCATTTTCTCCAAATACACCTTGCACCAAGACCACCAACATTGACCATTGTTTTTTCTCCCATTGATCCCAGGGGATTTTTTTCTTCCCTGGAACCACTGACTCCAGGGCATCTCCCAGCTACCTCACTGAGTACATGTCATACAACTAACCCAGGACCTTTTTTACCTCTCGCGGTCAGATGTAAGGAGCTCTATAACACATACTTCCTGCTCCTCATTTCTATACGCTACGTTTTATGCTCCCTTAAACTATACCCTGCATTCAGTGTAATTTTTTCATATGCATTTTTATTGTGGCTCACAGAGTGATTGTCATATCTTTTCCATCCTAAAGTGTTCCTCTTTCCCAGTTCCAAAGCTAAAGGGTATGCTGGTATTGGCTGAATACTGTTTCACAATTGTATTTTAGAGTTGTCACCCTGTGGCGGCACATCTGGTAATACCTACACAAGGCTATGCCCACTGTGCCCGTAACTCTTGCAATCCCTCATGTTCACGGCTTTCCCGTCCTTGATCAGGGATCTTCAATATAGGGCACTAAAGACCGCACACAAAACTATCCTGGCTGGGGCATACATTAATTTGGGAAGGAATAGGGAATGTACTGTGCATACTGGAGAGGCTGCATGGCTTCCAGTGACCCCACATACATATTGGACATATTTGGGCAGTTACTGAAATTGGGGATGCAAAAAAGACGCACATTCATCCAGGTTTTTATTTATTGTTCAATCATTTTATTGCAACCAGGGTTACCTGCACTTTTTAGGTTTTAACCTTAGAATCTCCATGCTCTGGCAAATGGCAGGACTGTATAAATCCTAAGACTGGATACACATTCTATAGTAGGTCAAACAGCACCCTTATATGTATTTCATTGCATTGAGTAATTTTTGCATTGAGTTTGGCTTAAAATACAAAAATTCTTCCTCTGCACTTGCAGTATACTGAGGAATACATTTCATCCTATTGACAATACAGAACCTATAATTTAAAAGTAGAAAATGGCATTCAAGTTTTACAGGGCCCAGAAACATCCTCCCTACCTCACATTGTCAGCCAGGCAGGCGGATGACTTTGTGTAAAACTGACTGGTGCGCCACTGACCTGATAGTGCAGACTCTCATCAATGCCACTTTTCATCTTTTCTCTGCCTTTCACTGGGAGTGAGCTTTGATCTTTATGTCATTTATCTCTTGTTTTGATCCTGCCAAACAAAATATCGACACTGGGCCCGCTGAGCCTCTTTTGCAGTAACAATGCCATTTGTCATGTGTCACAATCTATTCCGTTCGTCTGTATAAAGCGGGATTTCTTTCTTTTTTTTTGGTTCTTGACACACTAATTCAGTTCAGTATAAAAGCAGAGTGTGCAGCAGTCAGTCATCTGACTTCAGGAATCGGGTGCTGAGAATTATTTTAGAACACTGGAAAATGACGTCAGTTGGGAATCGATGAGTATATAATTTTCTTGTGCTATTTTTTACCATTGGCCAGTCAATAGCAATCTGCAAGTCTCAAGATGAGATGCACTGCAATAGCCAGCATGCTCTGCAGAGCACAAAGAGATTTTTATTTATAATAAAGCTAAACTCCAACCAGAAAAAAAAATGAACACCAAATAATGCACCTATGTGTCTGATAAAATAAAAAATACGATTTGTGTATATATTGTGACACCAGTGCAGGATTGGTGGTGAAAGGGAGATATATTTGCCCAGGATTCCTCTTTTATGTGAGATTTATTTGCCCAAGATTCCTCTCCTGTGTGGAGTAGCAGGTGGAAGACTCTCACCTGTGAGATAATTAATGAAGATGCATTAAGGGTGGGGATATAACATAGAGCCAGGAGCTCAGTCGGGAGCTTAACTTGGAGGGACACAGACAGGGGTCTGTGCGGCTCAGCTTGGCTTGGAGAAACACAGACAGGGGTTTGTGTCAGTGCAGCTCTATTTGGAGCGACACAGCCAGGTGGACTGTGTGAGAGAGCTCTGTTGGAGACACAGACAGTCGATCTGTGAGGGAGCTCAACTGAGAAAGTCAGTCTGGGTGAGTGAGCTCAAAAGTGAGTAGAAGGTGGCTGAAAGCTTGGTTTTGAGCTGACAGGTAGAAGCCCTCCAGCTGATAGACAGGGATGTCTTGATGTATAGTAAGTGCCGGACAGGCAAGGTTTTCTTTTGCTGTTTTGTTATTTTATCTGCAACCTTCAATAAACCTGGCTGCAAGCCAGCTTAATGCTGATACCTCGGTGTGTGATCTGAGTTGGATGAACCAGACAAGTGTCCTTTGACCCTAGCAAAGGCAATCCTGATCGTAACCCCTCACAATATATATATATATATATATATATATATATAGTAATAATCATACACCTTGCTAAGTGAATAGCCTAAACTCCCCTAGTAAATCAACCCCAATGACAGAGGTACATCTCTTACTTACAATGTGTGTCTCTAAAAGGTTGTCTGGTATTTTCATCTCTGGAAGTACGGTGGTATGTTGTCATACCGGAATTCTGTGAATAGGACACCTATTTAGGAGACTGCTAAAGGAAATGAGGTGGAAGTAGCAGTGGGGCCTAAATGATGGGGTATGATCCCTATGACTCACACAGATACATGCTTATTATTCTTCATCCTTAATAATAAGTGTTTCTGCTCCCCCACATATGCGACTGTGATAATCTCTTGGAGAATAGTGATATGCAATCTGTGTTGGCTGTATAGCTCTCTTCAGGCGCCGATTACAAACAATGACATGCACTCTATCAGTAAAATGAGCATAGGCTTCAATCCCGTATTGGCTAGCATTGCGTAAAATCCAATAGTGCCCATTTAGTCTAGTATCCATCCAGGGTTTTCACTGATAGGCACCAATTAGTGCAGACATTCTCTTCCACTAATGGAGTCTGTGTATTGGCCGGAGCACTCACAGGCCCCCGGTACTCTTACCTGCAAGCCATTAGCGTCATTCAGATCCCATTTGATAGGAGTCCTATTTTTTTCCCACTAATCTCCAAGATGCTGTCTGTACCTGAATTATATCTGTAATTGAACCTGGAAAATGTCACATTATAGTGCTCTCAGGTTAATCAGGAATGGTGTGTCCAAGGTACTGATGTTCCAGTTATAATAAAATACTTGAGTCTGTCTAAAAAAACAAGAGATGAGGACAAAATCTGCATCAGATTCTATATTTCCTATTCTCTATGATTGATTTGGATAACATGGACACTTTTCTATGATCATTTTTGTATTATAAAGTAGCCATTTATATATACAATAGTCAAACATATTGCACATATTAATTTCAACGCTTTATTTTATGTCTAATTTGCCATAAATTACTATTTTGCTCTTGCAAATTATAGAGAAACTATAAACTGTTTTACAAATACAAGGAGCTTGGGGTGGTGATGTGACATTTTTAAAACTAAATACTAAGTGGAGGCTATTGGAAAGCAGCTCAAGATTTTTTTTTTGGAGTACACAAAAGTTTTCTTACTGTTTTTACTGATTCAAAGGAATTTTCTTATAAAGGAGAACTGAAGCTTTTTTTTAAATAGTAAATGTTGCTTTCATCTGTGAAAATAAATATTCTTTCTTTATCTGACCTGTTCTCTCTGCAGGACACAGGCATACCAAAGGGTTATCTGATTGTTAATAAATGATCATTTTTCCCTATGTATATTTTCAAAAAAGGCCTAAGTATATAAAAGTTGCCTTTTACATAATAGTATTAGATTGGTAGAGCTATACAAGGGTCATTACTGGCTTATTTGTGGCATATGAGTATACCTATGTATACATGTCAGTCTTCAGTTTTTCGATATGTATCCAGCTGCACAGCTACCCTGTACGCCTCCCAAAAAAGGTTCACCTTGCATCCACATAAAAGGTTATGATTGCAGAAGTAAAAATAAAGCAACCTAAATTTCACCTTTTATAACAGTCAGTCTTACAATATGGGGAATTTGTCTTGCTGGGATGCATTGTATAAAACCTCAGCTCTAATGAAGTTAGTTACCATGGCATTCCAAACTCCCAAGTATGACGTGTGTACATTAAAATCATTGCGACTTTGTTCAAATTGAATTGTGCATGGTTTTGTTTGTTACCAAGCTAAAGCAAGGTTTGTTAATAAAAAAGAGATTGTTTTATCTTTACTAAAGAGTAAATGCTTGTGAACATGTTGGATATGACGTCTTGTATTTTCATGACCCCTGTGAATGCCAACACTTCTAAAAAATTTGTAGAGCATTGGCTATGGTGAGCAGGCTCTAGAACAGCGGTCACCAACCTTTTGGACCTCACGGACCACTAAATTCATCATTTTAAATCTTGCGGACCATAAATATGAATTTTTTCAAAAAGATAATTACATTTGTAAAATGATCTTCCTAATGGTGCCTTACGAGGACAGTGGAGACTCTGATTCATTGATCAGCTCACAGTTAAGTGAAGTATTACTATTGTTACTATTAGCATTAGTCGCATAATTTTTGGTAATACTAAAGAAATACAAAATATTAGTTTACTTTTTCTCTCTCTTTTTGGGCTTATTTAATTTGAATCTAAGACCAAACAAGAAATGATAGTTATCAAAGTCAAACTATTTGATGCCATTAAATATAACAGTTAAAGAAAATACACAGGTAAGGTCATACTTACCTAAAAGAGCATCTGAGAAATAAACAAAAAAAATAAAACAATCGGAGGAGAATCGGTATTGGCGGAGTGGGGGAATTGTTGGAAACAATGGTGGGAACAATACTGAAGCGTACGGCTCGACAATGGTTGCCTCATACAACTTAACACTACACTGACGTCACGCTGTGCCTCCCTTGTTTTTCCATCTCTAGTACAGTTTTTAAATGTAGTGCAATATAAAAAATTGAAAATTGTCATTCAGAATATAGGAATTTATTAAAATAATATTTTGGTTGTATTTTTGAAAAAAACATAAAAATTGCAAATAAAGTCCAAATTTTTCTGTGGACCACTCAAGTTTTTACTGGTTGGCGGCCATTGCTCTAGAAAGTCAGCTCATGTATGCTCTCTGTAGAGTGTCTGATCATTTGTGGAGTATATAGATTATCTGCTTCCTTGTATTGCCAAAACATGGGAATATACTCTAATAAAGTTTGTCCCAACTTGGTTCCCCCAGAGGTTGAGAGGGTTCCTTTGACTGTGGCCTCCCGTTTGATAATGCCTGCATAATTCTGGGGCCAAAGCCAGGTAGAAGGGCCAGCTCCATGACATTTAAGGGTCTATATAACTGGCATTCTTGCCACAACTGTAAAGTAGCATTCTTTCCACTGCCCTCCAATGTAAAAGGCTTTCTTCCCACCTAACTCCAGGAAATTGGTGGCATCAGGGATTTCCTGGGACCTGAACATTTTTTAAGGATCTCCCAGAGGATAGAAAGGTTGAGAAAGGAGGGAAGCCCATTAACCTAACTGCATGTTTTTGGGATGTGGGAGGAAACCCATGCCAACACAGGGAGAATTTAGAAACTCCTTGCAGACTGTATACTGCCAAGATTCAAACCTGGGACCCAAGTGCTGCAACAGCAAGAGTGCTAACCACTGAGCCAGTTGTACTGCCCAGCAATTATGTACGCACAACAGTGATGGAAACTTTAGGAGGAAGTCTTGCTCTTCCATGCTTACAATCTAAGGAGATAACAGGTACAAAACAGGAGGTAAAGGAGTCAGTAAGCTGCGTACAAGGTGGAGATGACAGGTTAATATCTGGTTGGGGGGATCAAGGTCAGATTTTTTGCTGCTTGAAGAGGCGAGTTTAGGTTCTGCCTAAATATTGCCAAACAGAATGTAAAGTGGAGTTCCAAAGGAGAGGAGAATCACCAAAATAATGCTGAATTCAATAATGATCAGGGTGGAAATGGTGTTTAGGATCATATTTGTAAATAAGTGCCATTATGTAGGGGGAGCCAAAATGTAGAGAGTTTTGTAAGTAATAGAATTATGAATTATATCTGTGTGATGGGCAACCAATGAAGGGAATGACTAAGTGGAGCAGCAATAGAGAAATAGGTGGATTAGTCATTCAGCGGTGTACAGGATAGATGTGAGTGCAGCCAGGTGGTTCAAGGATAAATCACAGAGAAGTGTTGTAGTAATCCAGTTATGATAATGAGGACATGCACAAAGAGTTTAGCTGTATCATGAAAAAAAGAGTGAATGCCAGAGATGTTTGTTTAGGTAGAGATTACAGTATGTGGTTAGTGTGTCAATATGAGATTTGAATGGGAGTGCTGAGTCAACAGTTCACCCAAAGGGCATGGCTTCACCATTTTTTTTTTTACAAAAAAAAGAAAAAAAAAATTTAATCAATTTTTAACCTTAATATTAATAATAATAAACAGGATTTATATAGTGCCAACATATTACTGAGCACATCTACTATTATGTGGTCTGTCTTAATTTTTATAATCAGAAACCCATCCAACTGCAAATTATATGGCTATTCCTCTCACCAATAATAAGAATGGGATGATTGTTGCATAGTTTGGCCAATTGTATATCTATTTCTCTGTGTTATAATGAAAACTTTAACACTTGTAACAAGTCTTAGTTCTTATCCTTGCAGAAATGAGTTTAGTATTTGCATGTCACTGCTCAAAACTCTACAGTTTGTGAGTGAGAAATTAATCTGGCCCAGAGATAATGTGCAGCTGCAGTAAACTGTTGTGTTACAATGTTCCTAACGGCTGTCTCTATAATCCAGAGATTCATACAATAGAAGCGGAACGCATTCTTCATCGCTGCTCTCACACAAGGCGCTTTGTGCAGAGGGCGACTTCAGCTGGATGAATAGAATCTTTGGCACACTGGTGCATTTTTATTTTCTGCCGTCTTAACTTAACCATTTCTTTTCATGGATACAAAAGCAATGCACTATTACAGCAAGCAAAATTAAAAGCTGTATACAGCCTTTCTATGCTATTTAATAAAGGTTCAGTGAACATGAACAATCATAACATTCTGGATACAGAAGCCATCAAAACTGGGAGATGTCTGTAGAAATAAATCTTTATCTGTAGATGAGCAAAAAATGAAAGTGATTGTTTCTTCATGGCACATTATTTTTTAAAATTCACCATACCAATTACAAACTGAACAATCTCCAATAACTATGTAGCACATGGCAGTGTTCTCCCCAGACCCTTTTAGCTGGGTGCACCACCCGGCATTTTTCAGTCGCAGCTTGGCTGTTTTTGGGTGGTTACTAAAGAGTTGAGTAGCAATACAGGGGCTGCCATCTGCCTACAATTTCATCCCACCTGGCTTAAAAAAACTGTCATGAACATTGCATGAGCATGCTTAAATACAGACTATGCTGTTTTTACAATGGATATTATTGTGATTACTCAATTATTCTGTTGTAAATATAAATCTACCTAACAATAGGCCATCCATCAATACCACACCTTGTTTTAGTTATACATTTTTAGCTCATTACAGTTGCTTCTGGACATAGAATATGACTTTAAAGTGACTTGCAGTCTGCCTGTTGCATGGCTTTAAATTTTCCCTGGCATATTTCCTTTAATATCTACCTGAACCACTTTCTAGAAGCCTATCACATCCTTATTTTCTGTTTTCCATCAAACCCCAGCCTGGGAAAATATAACACCGTTCCCTGGTTCTAACACTACCTTTTCTCTACACAATTAAATAGAAATTGCAGTACAGAACTATGTATCAGGAGCCCACTTCTGAATCCTCTGAAAATCCTGGCCAACTATAACTTTATAAAACTCAGATTAAGGTAAATTGGATGAACTTTTTGACTTTGGCACAGCTACAGGGTATTCTTTGGTGGAATTAGTCTTTTCTTAAATACTTTTACTTTTTGCCCAGAAAAGCTAATTAAAGTATTAGTTCACTCAAAACTAAATTCTTAATCTTAATCCCGCATGAATCCCATGGTTGATGTTTTCTACCTTTCTAAGAGCCTAAATCCCCCCCTCACCTCCGGCATGACTTCACATGTACATCAGAGATGTATTCTCTATCGCAATGTACGCAGCAACAACATAGACCATGTGTTGTCACAGCTCAGAGATTTCCCAGATATATTATAGCCGCTGACATCTAAACCTGACTGATGAGCTGTGGCTGTAAAGGTTATATTTGGAGAATTGTGAATCGGTCATCGTTGCATGGTCTGCTTCTAAAATTGTGCTTTAATTGCAGCACTGCTCATATTTGCATAGCTGAGGACAGCAATTCTTAACTGTAATCCTCACACATGCCATCTTTTGAGTCATGAAAGAAGGATTTTTCACAAAGAAGAACAATTAGTACTACTTGAAAAAGACCAGAATAAAAACCCTCCCTCAGAAATTATATCTTCACCCCCTATAGAATCTATTGGGGGTACAAAGGGCCCATGAGATTAGCGGTCCAACCATGACTGCTACTTTGTTCAGCAGCTGCTCACATAACATTCACTCCAGAATAAATCAGTGTTTTTTTTTTCTTTCATATCCTTTTAAGCTTTTTTTGTTGAAAAAAAGAAAACATTCCCAATTTTATTAGGAAATAGCAACCGAGGAACTTAACAGGACCATCAAAGTTGATTTATACTTTGGGGTCTGCCATTATTCATATCAACTTTAAAAATGTAATACTTAAGCTAATGTCCAGGCTGGCAGACAAATACGTTGGGCCTGATTTAATATATAAGTTCTCCAAGGCTGGAGAGAATAGACTTTCACCAGTAAATTTGGAATGAATCTGGTCCAAAATTGAAAACATTTGCTAACAAATACCTAATGACTTTTAGGAAATCCACTCCAGATTTTCTGTATCACCCAGCTTCACTGATGAAAGTGTATTCTCTCCAGCCTTGGAGAACTTTAAAAAATCAGGGCCATTTTGTCTGTGGGTAGCATGATGGCCCAGAAGTTAGCATTCTGGTCTTTGCAGCGCTCGGTCCCAGATTCAAATCTCTGCCAGGACACTCTCTGCATGGAGTTTGCATGTTTTCCCCCGTGTTTGTGTATGTTGCTACCGGGTACCCAGGTTTCCTCCCACATTCCAAAAACATGCAGTTAAGTATATTCGCTTCGCTCCAAAGTTGACCTTAGACTGCATTAAAGACATCTGACTATGGTAGGGACATTAGATTGAGGGACAGCTAGTAACATGACTATCGACTTTGTACAGCACTGCATATTATGTTGGTGCTAAATAAATGTTGTGTAAAAATAATATTAGTAAAATACACATATAGTTTTACCTGCCAAAAGATTTGTATTTCTGTCCACTTAGTCCTAAATTTTACAGAGCTTTGTCCTATAGCACATTAGAAAAAATGGCAGGACACGAGACATTTTTTTTCTCTTTTTCAGTTCAGTAACAATTTTAAGTCTTGTCCCTACCTCATCTTGAGAATGGACAGTGAAATGAGAAGCAGCAGACTTATGACCTCATCTCTGCTCCTAATAGCATGTCCCTTATTAGCACATAAGTACAGGAGCAAACCAGATTGTTCTTTTATATATCTGCTCAGACAGATTTAAAAAAGCCCAGAAATTGTTTTTAGAAAGGATTAGGGTGACAAATGAAGAAAGGACTTTAGAGATTCAGGAAATAAAATTAGAAAGGAGAGTGGGAGGTAAGTGTAATGCGATAATTATAGTCTTCTTTTTATGGTCCTTTATATAACGCCATAGAACCCTTATGGGAACATAAAAGTAATGTTAGGGGATCACTTCCAGGCGCGCTGCAAATCTTGAATTGAAGTAGTCATGTGTTTAGGCTTTTATTCCAGTTACTTTAATATGAATAGTGCACTGGGACCAGAAGTGGTCAGCTAGTTAATTCATAGAGGGCTTTTCACAGCTTTGTATTTCCAAAGGGGCATCACAGAGATATAAACTAAAAGCTTTAATTTTTTTTTTCTGTGGCTGTTTGTTGAATACATTCTTCATACTCTTAGGGCTCCTTCACACCCGTCGTGTGAATTCATGCAGTTGGCAACTCCTGGGTGTACAGAAAACTTTACACACTCCAACTTTAGCCCCTCCCTGTGCCATCTCTCTGCTCCATCACTGCGGGTGGACAGATTTGAACGCAGCTACAGTGCAAATCTTCAAGCAAAAAATGTGCAGCAATCTGCCGCAGCTCATTCACATAAATGCGAGAGGTTGGAACCACAGTTGAGCTCGCTGTAGAAGGCTGCAGATCACTGCTGGGCTGAAATGGCCCTTAATGTAGTGTTTTTCTAACTTTGTTTAACATAGGGGAACCCCTTGAAATAATTTTCAGGTCTTCAGGAAACTCCTGCTGCAATTGCTATATCTACAGATCGCAGTATATTAGTGTAGATTTCAGTGGAAAAAATGTCACCCTTACACATTTACAATAATGATCTTTAAGGCTATTATACTGACCTGAGAGGCACAAGAAATCTCTAGCAACCTCTGAAGGAACCTTAGGGTTCCATGGAACACTGGTTGAGAAACACCGGCTTAGTGTGTGTTACTATATCAAACACTTTTTCCTATTGAGTTTTGTTCAATATAGTAAAAAAATAACATTGACATTGATAACATTAAGATTGATATATTGGAACATGACTCAGTCTAACAGCTTCAACATTCAACATAACCCTTCCTAACCCAATTATACTATTACAATATTGAACTCTATTTTTGACATACTCATACTCAAAGTTATACTTTCTGTAAGGCCCTGGTAAGCACCAGTACTCACCGGACACCAGTCCCCCAATCTAACCCTGCTGTCTTCACCTTTAGCAAGCCCCCACTCAGCCTCGGGAGACTGGTTGCATCTCCAAGCACTCAGTCACCCCAAGAACTTGACCTCCCTGGGGGTATGAATATTTGGTAGTTTTAAATGTGAAATCAGTACATTTGATATTTAAAAATACTTCTAATTTTAAATTTCCCCCCGGTCCCACCCCCCAAAGCTCGCAGGCTACTCGCACACCCGTCGCATGGCCTGGCCACCATCAGCATCCCTTGCCCAGCATTTCCAATGTTCACATGCCAGGATGCGAGGCCAGGGACGCTGATGCAGGACGGACATCACAAAGTGGACACAGATGCCGGGCTGGCATTGCTGGAGGACGCCGTGGGCTCGTGAGGACCAGGTAAGCCCTCAATTACCACTTTCTGTAAAGAAATTTCACCCCCAGCCACACTCGGGAATACCGTCGGGGGTTAATGTGCAAGGGATGGTGTCTGGAGATGACTGGCAGAGCACCAGGGGCCCACAGATTAAGCAGTACAAGTATTTCAAGGCCAATTCGAGAGTACAAAGCCAAGGTTATACAGGGGCAATCAGTCCACCAGAAAAAGTACGGAAGGATAAGGCACAAGCAAAGTTGGGGGTCTCAGGCAGAGGTTGGTCTAGGGGGCATATAATTGATGGGTCAGGGAACAGGCAATGGTCAGCAACAGTAAATCACAAGAGAAACTCTCCAGCGCAAATTACCAGCTATACGCTAGAACAGAGAGGCTATAATGATCCAGCAGCCAATGGCAGCATGGGATTGATCGGGAACCATTCTGCTCATCAGCTGCAGCACAACTCTAAATCTCCCTCAGCTGTGCAGTCTCAAAGCAGGGGATGCTGATCACTGCTGATTCATTGCTTTATATTAAGAAAATCCTGCACTGGGAAAGTTACAAAAAAATATGACATTCCTTCTTTTAAAAATACTAACTGTCTGGCTATCATGCCAAACCAGTGTCATATTGTTCTGAGTTTGCAGGTTATAAATTCTAATTTCACTTGCCCAATACTACTTTTTGTTAAAGTTTTGACGACAATGTTTTTTTTTTTAATATGCATTTTTTTTAGTTGTTGCTATATGTTTGATTGATCATTTCGGGCTTTTCAGTTAATTACTTTTTTTATTAGTTCGGCCAATATATCTTTCAATATTTTTATTGAATTTTTACAGATACATGTACATTTAGGTCAACATAAAATACAAGATATTAACAGAATTATCTAAACAGGGCACGGTAAGGTACGAGCAAACGCATAATGACATTGATGATCAAATCAGGTAATGGCTAGGTCACACAATTGCTATTACCCTGGTCTATCATAGTGAGAAAACTTCGTGAGATCAGATAATTAGAACATATGCTATACCATCTAAAGTTGATGGTAAAGATAAAACTGTACCCAGCGAGGATTTTGAACAGTAGATTAAGCCAAACCTACGTCCCCATTATATAACAAAGACAAACATAAAACAAAGAAACTACTGGGAGGGGAGGGGAGGGGAGGGAAGGGAAGAGGAAGTTGAGCAGATCAGTAACATTAACGTAGTATATCTCATATTGATGGCCAAAAATATACATTACGTATTTTTAAATACAATCCAAGGTTCCCATATATCGTCAAATTTATTCAACGTGTTCTTTAGAGTGTGAGTCAATCTGTCATTGACCATTATCCAGTTCAATTTAGTGTATATAGGGTCCAAGGATATCGAGGGAGACTTCCACGCCTTGGCCAGAGAGATTCTGCCCGCCAGCAATATCAATCTAATCAACTTTTTTAAGGGACCAGGTAGGGATATATCAAGCCTGCTAAACAGCGCTGCTTCAACAGTGCTGCCAATCGTTAGATGGATAATGTTGGATATCAGATCAAACACATCGTCCCAATATCTTCTGGCTATAGGGCATGACCACCAGATATGTAGCATTGAACCTCTAGAGTCACAGCCCCGAAAACAAAGGGGAGAAGTAGAAGGGAACATTTTCGCTAGTCTGTCTGGAGTGAGATACCACCTAAGAGCTACCTTATAATTAGCTTCTATTATTGCAGAATTCAGGGAGATCCTTGAAATGGAATCCATCCTGTCCCACCATTCTTCCAAATCCCAGGTAATACCCAATTCAGATTCCCATTCTCGCATATAATGCAATTTATCAGTAGGGGCGACTAGGGCCGAGTAGATCACTGAAATTTGCCCTGTGGTTGCGGCTAAAGAGAGACACGTGCTTTCGAATACAGAGGAACACATTGGTCTCAGGGAAGCTTTAATTACTGTGTTAATGTATGAGGACAGTTGTCTATATCGAAAATGTTCCGTGTAAGGAATTTCAAAACTACTGACTAAATGTTCCCAGGAAAACACTGCCCGAACATCAATCAAATCCTTCACCCTCCTGAAACCTTTGGAGACCCACCAGTGGAAGTTAGATAAACTCAATCCCTGCGGGAATTCCGGGTTATTCCATAGTGGGGTTAGAGGTTTATGAGGTGAGGTTAATTGCTGATTGTGCTTGAATTTGTCCCAAACCTGTAAGGAGTGGGACAATGCAGGACCCAATATAGACCCTCGCCCACTTTTTTTCCGCCACATAAGAGATTCTATGGAACCCGAGAGTTTGTCCTGATTCTCTATTTCCACCCATTGGGGGCGAGCTCCATGTAAAGTGCTCAAGGAAGTCCGTGCGATCTGTGCCGCTACATAGTAATACTTCAGATTCGGGACCCCCAAAACCCCCCTTCGCTTAGGTGCAAAAAGAGTGTTCTTTTGTATTCTGGCCTTCTTCCCAGCCCAGATAAAATGCATTATTTTAGCCTGTAAAAATTCCAATTCTTTTACGGGGACCTGAAGAGGAAGCGTGCGAAACAAGTAAAGTAATCTGGGGAGTAGATTCATTTTGACAGCCGCTATCCGTCCCAGCCACGAAGGAGGGGCAGGAGACCACCTGCGAAGATCCGCATGGAGTTTTTTGAACAAACCTGTGTAGCCTTATAAAGACTATTGTACATAGGAGTCACATGTATGCCAAGATACTGGATGGACTCCCTTTGCCAACTAAAATCAAACCTCTTTTGCACACCCTCCAGCATGTCAAAAGGGATATTTACATTGATGGCCTGGGATTTAGATTTATTCACCTTCAGGCCAGAACACAAAGAGAAATCATCCAATAGTTTCATTAAGTTGGGCAAGGTGGTAATTGGGGAGGTAATAAACATCAATATATCGACACCAAAGAGGGCACATTTATGTTCCACCTGACCGCATTTTATCCCTTGAATATTAGGATCCATACGCATAGCAATAGCCAGAGGTTCTATTGCTAGGGCAAATAATAGTGGAGAGAGCGGACAACCCTGTCTGGTCCCTCTTTTAATTGGGATGGCCGAGGAAAAAAATCCCCCTAACGATATCCTCGCTTCAGGAGAGTCTTATAACGCCAGCAGTAAGTTGGTGAAGTGGGACCCAAAATCCATCCTAGCAAGAACCCGGAACAAGTATTTCCATTAAATACTGTCAAAAGCCTTTTGAAGGTCTAGGGAGAGCAGCATAGCTTTACGGGGGGGACCCCCATCCCAGTTGGAAGCCACCACTGAGATGAGGTCTATTGCCCTTTGTGTTTGATCCGTGGCCTGTCTATGTTGCAAAAAGCCCACCTGATCCGGATGGACATACACTCCCAGAAATGAGCCCAATCTCATTGAAAGAATCTTCGTCATAATTTTAAGATCACAGGTAATTAAGGAGATCGGCCTATAGTTGGACACCTCTGAGGCATCCTTACCGGGCTTAGGAATCACGCTAATGTATGCCCTATTGGCGTCCCTTAGCAAGGAGTGTCTGTCACGCAGATAATTAAAATAGCCCGTCAAATGAGGCGCCAGAATAGGGCAAAACGTTTTGTAGTATGAGTTAGAGAAACCATCCGGGCCAGGTGAGCTACCCAACTTAAGAAATTTCATCACCCCATGTATTTTCTCAGTCGTAAATGGTCTTTCCAAGATTGCCTTGTGTTTGGGGCGTAATTTAGGTAAGTCAAGCCTGCTAAGAAACCCTTCAATGTTGATTTCGGTGACCGAATCATCCGGGCTATATAAATTGCCATAGAAATCTTTAAAAGCCTTCAATATTTTTTCTGGATTTTGAGATAGCCTGCCATCTCTGACCTTAATTTTGGGGAACGCTTGTGATTTGGGTCTGGGATTGAGTTTATTAACCAAAAGACTCCCCGGTTTATCGCTCCACAGAAAAAATTTATGGGCTGACCAATGAATCGATTTTTCTGCCCTAGTAGTGTGAAGTAAATTAAGTTCAGTGCGTTTGGCCTCCAGTTGAGACTTTGACACGGCTCGAGGGGAAATCTTATGTTGTCGCTGCAACTGGTGATAATCATTAAGGCCAGTGTCAATCAATTTGTTGTGAGCTTTCTTAGTTCAGCCAGTATATACTGTACAATTTTCCATTTTTTCCAGCCACCATGTTCTGCCACCCAACACACCCCTCTCTAGCAGAAATGGGGACTTCCTCAGCTGTAAT
>NC_092861.1:22318461-22335922 GCF_032062135.1 Pyxicephalus adspersus
GCATGTGCAATGGTAATGGTTTTCTGTTGTGGTCTGCTGTGATAAATTTGAACCTGTTCTATTTTGTCATTCATTTCCGAGCTTTACCTCAACATAATGCTCAATACGTATCAAAAGACGAGTTGCATGCCCTTAATATTGTCAATGGTACTGCATGAAAAACGCACTAAAAAGGTGAAATGTGTTAGGTGCACTTTGTGTCACATGTCCATGATTACACTGAAATTAGGAATTCAGAAAAATGTGCTGTATAACCTGAACCCATAAATTTTATAATTATTAAATAAATCCCATAGTAAGCTTTTATATTGGTGCAAATGGCCACTTTGGATCTGATGAATGATGTACTTCACAACTTTCTGAAATATGTTGTCTGGTTTAACCTGATTTTTAAACAAACATATCTATTTCTACATTTCTAATATATTTGTGTGCACCCCTGTTTCCTTCTACCACTGAATTTTGCTTGGGGCATTTTTGTATTTTAGATCTGCCCAACCAGGGCAATTGCCCTCCATAACATGAATTTCACCCAGCACTGTATAGTTTAAGTGAATCCTGTGCTCCAGTGCCATATCCCATCAATATTTCAATGTTATATTTTTAATTTCTTTATTTAATTATTTCTGACCTAATGAAATGTTTTCTTTTTTTTCAGATTCTGCTTTGTGTTTGCTTTGGGATACCTCACCTTGTGCCAAATAGCAAGAGTTTATATTTTTGACTATGGGCAGTATTCTGCAGATTTTTCGGGGTAAGTACAGCACAGATATAATGTGCAGAATCATCACACTTTTATGATCTTCTTTTGTCTCACATTACACCCCTGGGTTATCATCACTCTGTCTCTGCACATATAAATAGAGGGGAACAATAGGGCACATTTAGGGGTCCTGTCCCATAGCACAGGGCTTTTGGTAGGAATTGTACCATTTAATCTTCTGTACAATTGATTAGATATATTTTTCTGTCAGCCTTCATCTCCCTAGCTAAAGCTTGGAAATCTATATCTGTAACCCTGGGCACCAATTGGATAATGGTCCATGTTAAGCTTACCTGCATTCCTAATAACATCCTTAATACCTTCAACAAAATGTGGGACCCATGGATTGCATATCTAACAACATACATTTGTTTGGAACATAAGAGGTTTAGTTCTCTAGTTTTTATCCCTTTCCCCTTTTATTTTCTATTCAATAGACCATTTATCCTTCACCTTTGTTCCTGCACTGTGCTGTTGCCTATTAGAAATTGTCTTCTGAAGTGCCCGCTCCTACATACTACTCCAAACAGCCACTGGTACCCTGATATGTCAGTGATCTTGTATTGTATTTTTGTTTTGTTTGCATAAAATACCACATTTGCTTTTCTGATTGTTTTCTGGTTTAGTTCTCCATTGTTCTATGTTTAATACATCTCTTGAAATAAACACACTGAAAAATGTAAAGTATGTGACATTAAACTATTTTATTGTGTTTAAATGCAGGCCAATGATGATTATTACACAGAAAATAACAAGCTTGGCTTTTGAAGTAAGAGATGGTAAGCTGTTTTTTGATATAATTATGTTAATGCAGTAAAATAAAAGTATTTTCCTGTTTGTCCTTTCCTGTTTTGTAACTGTGTTTGAAATGTGTACCTTCATTATGTTGTGCATTTGGAATATTCAAAACAAGAATTCGATGGTTTGCTAGGGATAGCAGCTCAATGATTTTTAAATCATAGATAGTATGTCCCTTGTCAATATCATGTCAGCATGATACATGAGGCCTTTGAAGACTCCTATAAACTCACACAGACCGGTATTATTCTGTGCAACATTTTTGGTGACATTTTCATTATGTGTAAAACATTTTTTTAATTTTCAAATTACCTTTGAAAATTTAATGTTCCCTGGTGTCTGATCCAAGTCTGATCAAAGATCATTTGTCTACAGCAATGTTTCTTGATCTTTTGCACATGGGGGACCCCTGAAATAACTTTTAGGTCTTCAGGGAACCCCTGCTATAACTACTATATCCAAAACTTGCAGTACCATTAGTGTGGTGACTAAGATCATTGGCTTCTATTAATCTGACCTTAGAGGAACAAATTACTCATTGATCAAGGAAACCCTAGAGGAACCCCTCTGGAACAACCCTATGGATTTAGGGAACCCTGGTTGAGAAACATTGGTCTAGGGTGAGATTTTCTGGTTTCACTGTTGCATGGTCCTGTTTTATGAGCATGAAGAATAGTCTACTGCCCTTGTATGCACTTTTCTAGAAATACATTTTTCCCCTTTTACATGGAAAATGTTTCGATACACAATAATAATACCAACTTCATGTCCTCGAACATGGTGACTTTTTTTCCAGCATAGCAGATATAGCAAACACCTTTGTGGATAATGTGAGCTCTACATTCATTTAACAGCTTGGCGTAACAGCTTCCATACTCCGGACCTGCAATTCTCAGGAGTATCTAGGAAGCACAGTGCAGGTTAAGCATGAACTCCACAGCAGCCATGAAATTGAATGCACATGGATACCTAATAATTGCGTCTGGCCTCTCTTGTTTGGCTTAGTACAGAAGGTTAAACCAGGATCCACTGAACAAAAAAAAACTGGTAGGACTGAATATTTTTTTTTTGCACATTTTTTTTGGTTTATGGTTTACAAAAATGTCTTATCTTCTTCTCTTCTTAAAACGATGCTCTTGATGCACCAGAACTGCCCTCCACTGATTAGAATATGAAGGATGCACAGTAATGCACTTTTTGCTTTAAGTGTTTGGCTAGCCATTTCTTAAATTTTAGTTTAGAGCAGGGTTGTAAAGAATCAGAACCCCTTTGAAATTATCAAATCTATCTAGGATTTCTTTGGATTGATTTCCATCACTTTTTGTTCAACAGTACAATCTCCAAAAGCAACAGGCAGAGGGCCAGAAGTAGTCAGCAGTATTCCCTGGGGTCTCAGTGCAGCTGATATCACAGTACTGTGTGGATGCAGCTATCTTGGTGATGGCAGGGCTTTGCTTCCCTATGTCAGAGCTTCCAGCAAGGAGAACTGAGACCAGTACAGTAGTTACATCACATTAAATCTTCTGATACTGGGCATTTCAGCTGGAAGTTTTGCTTTCCTCTTGAAAGCAACTTCAATTCATAATGCATTGGCCTACAGACACTCATACTTGCCATCCTAAACAAGAAAATACCATCCAAGTCACTGGTGTTGTAGCTTTTACAAGCACATAGCCTTCATAGATAGTCAGTGCTGTTATTTGATGTCATATTGTATAATATTGTCAGGGTCCCCTCATGCAGGTAGCATAGGATTACTTGAGCTATTGGTCAATTATTTTCAATTGTCATTTTTCTAAATGTTTTGTGTGAATTCATTTATCTATGTTCATCCACCATATATGCAGAGCTATTTGAGTTATATACATTAAATCCACATAGCTTTTCCCCAATACAGTCTTTATGTAGGTTACAGTTGTGCTGACACTCTTTCTCATTATGCTTCTTCCATGCTGTCCAAACAAATCTTCAATGTAAGATTTGTAAATCTTACAGTAAAGCAGCAAATGTGCTTTAAAACAAACCCTCACTTACCCCTGTAGCTGTAGGCATTGTGAAAAAGTTGAAGGCGCTTAAATCTCTATGAACAGCAATCTTGGCAGCCTGCTAACCCTGTAATGTGTTTAACCAGCAGGTATAAGAAAGCTGATATACTCTAGATTAATTGAAATTTGTATTAGGATTCCCTGTTATCCATAAACATTAATTACTTCACAGTACAAGCAGCTAAAAAGGTAATTTAGGGCTAATTTTACTGCTTCGGATGAATATGTAAATAGTGTAAGTTCATAGGCTAAATTTTATTGTCATTGAGACAAGCACATTATTGTGACAGACAGGTAGAGTTTTAGGGGGCACTCAGAGTACTTAGAATTAACTTTTAAATAGAGCATACCTTTCAAAAAAGTAATTGTGTCAGCCAACATTTTTCTGCCGCTACGGTTTTGTGTTGGGTTACAATTGTATTATTGTATTTGTGATAGTGACAGGTCGTGTTTACCTTTGGATGTCTCATTATTAGCATCTTCCTGCATCATTCATTGAATGCTCATAGAATTTCTACCTTCCGTTCTTTATTCATCTCCAGCAAAAGTAATTAGAAATGTAAATGTGTAGTTATTTTCTTGTCACTTAAAATGCTTTCCAGAGCATACTACTAATTACATACTGGCATGATTAACGAAGCACTGCAGCGCAGACTACTCTATATTCTACATAGGGCTTTCAGCTCCGTATGGATTTACTAAAGGTCATTTATGAATACATGAAAAAAAGAAAACAATGTGGGAATAGTTTTTTTGGTTGTTTATGCATACTTTTGTGTAGCTTGTATTCTATGGTAATTGAATGGGTTTTTTTTGGAGTTTCAGACTTGGATGTTGAATTTGTCATAGTGTGGTTCTAGGAGTGGGTGTAACATTTTTGCTTGATGGCGTTTTGGTTCTTCTTGGCTTGGATTTGAGATAATGGCATGATAGGAGTCTTGGTTGTGCCGCAAAATGGTAAGGATGGTTGGATGATATCATGATGAAGTCTATTAGCAGCCAGGAATTGGCCAAAGTAAAATTATATCATTATGGGAGTCTTGGGTCTGCTAAAAATGGATGTGAGGTTAAAGCATGATGGAATTTTTGGTTCGGCTAGGAATGAATATGAGATTATATCATGTTGGGGAATTTTGGTCTTTCCAAAGTAAAAAGCTTGGGGGTTTATACCCCAGTATATGGGGGGTTCTTGCCACCTTACTGGTGGCATTTGTCTTAAAATGCTTCTTTGTACTTCTGTGTGTATGAATTCCTGCTTCCCTGCCCTGTAATTTATTTCACCAACGTCATTACAGGTTCTACCCAAGGGGGAAGATATGTGACCGTTTTGAATAGGTTGAATACTTGCAGTAGCCCATTAACTGTGAAGCATTAATTTCAACACAATGGCTGCTGGATAGCTAATTTTATGTATATTAAAACTGAATGTCCAAATGAAAAACTCAGTGTTATAAGCTGCAATACATCTACATTAGCTACAGACTCGTCAATATAAAGAAAAACTGTTTGACAAGTTCCATTGAGACTTGGAAGTTTTAAATTAGCAGCACCCCACAGTGTGTGTTTTGTATTCTATTGATGTGGCTTAAATTAATTCAACTTCTAATGGGAGGTGGAACAACTAAACCAGTCAACAGGGCTTTGTGCCAAAGGGGGCCTGCGTGTACATATGCATTGTGTTAAATATTTATCTTTCCACTCTCCTTCCTCTTTTAGGAATATTTTGTAAAGAAGAAACGTTGACACCATCTCAAAGAAGGCTGGCTGTTAGGTAAGATGGATTGTTTTCTATAAAGAACAGTTTTATTGCAAGAATTCAAACAATATATTCACACAAGTACAGTGAATTATAGGATGGTACAAAAAGAGAACAGCAAAAATCAAGTCAAGAAATTGTTGCAAAAGACAGATTATTAACAGTAAAATACTTCTTCCCCGAAGATCCTTATAGTGTCATAACTCTATAGAAAAGCAAAGATTTCATAAACAGGCAGAGCCCCTTCTTTTATTGCTACCCAGCTATCCCTGGCTTCAAAACATGAATTACTGATACAGATTTGTCAAAAAGTGAAGTATTCCTAATCTGTAAAAGGTATTAAGGCCACTGACAGTAACATAAGAGTTAGGCATTTTCTGCAGAGGAGGTTACTAGCGGCAGCCTACCTACCTATTTATTTTTGCACAGATTATTTATTTCTGCTCATCCATCTGTCCCGCAGTCTCCTATAACTTTGTTCAGTTCTCAGTGCCATTGTTCGAGCTGCCTCATGCTACTGATCTGTACTGAGCAGCAACTGAAAAGCAGCTAATCTTACTGAATGAAAGTCAGAGAGCCAAGTGTGTGCCATGGTCACAGTGATCGGCTCTGGCTGATTGTGCATTTTGAACGATTGCTGCTAAAAGCTGCTGGGTGAATTCCTAACGGTGCCACAAGTTCACTCACTAAAAATGTGATCCTGAAACAGATCCATCCAGACACCGCAGGTTGCTTGTAAACCAACTACCTGCAATATGTTTCTCGGCATGACATCAAGTGAAATCTGGACATGGTCACTGCTTTTCTAGGTTGGGCTGATTTTACAGTAAATGTGCTTTAGAGAAAGGCAATAATGTAAACTCCTCAATCAGATGTCTTTTTTTTGTGGTAGGATTCTAAGGAACTGTTCCTAAATTGGTGCTCCTAGCAGATACAAAGTCATGATGGCACTATATAAAGACAAGATAATAATGATAACAATAATAATTTAAAGCTGAACTTCAGGCACATAAAAAAATACTGGGGAGGGGGTGTTCAACCTTTCTTCTTTTCCTGGTGACTAGGTCAAAAAAGATGGGAAATCCAAAATTTAGCATTTGTCTCCAGATGACTGGTAACCTTCCAATACATATATATATATATATATATATATATACACAACTCGCAAATCATCTGAGTTGGGTTTAGGTCAGGTGATCGTGGAAGCTTGGTCTTCTGAAGCAGCACTCAATCACTTTCCTTCTTGGTCAAATAGCCTATTGTCCTGTTGAAAAACTTGAAAACAAACGATGGTCCAAACAAGATTATATGGCATGTTGCTGCAAAATGCTGTGGTAGCCAAGGTATGTATGTCTTGAATTTTGAATAAATTACCAATAGGTAATTTAGGTAACCAAGAGGTATTACCAGCAAAGCACTCCCACACCATCACACCTCCTTCTCCATTCTTCATGGTCGGAACCATACATGTAGAAATGCAGGTTTGCTGGATCTTCCAGCTTCTCTGATGAAAGTGTATCCTCTCCAGTCTTGGAGAGCTTTCATAAATCAGGCCCAATGTTTCTTCTTTAGTGGAACAAATTACATGGACCAGAAGAGACAGAAAAAATTAGCTGTCCAATCACAACTTTATCTCAGGGTTTAGGTACACAAGCAATGAAATTAATGACGGGTCCAGAATTAGCATGGTAATATTTATATAATTGGTCCTAAGTGGATAAATAACACCTGCAACACACTAAAACACTAATTAAAAGATGTTACATATAATAGTGTATTTAACGTTATCCAGTCTGCCCTGTAAAGTGGAGAAAATTTGTAAAACCATTACCTATATAGGTTTACTTCCCCTTTGATGATGTAAAGTTTCAGATCTACAAGACTACACGAGTCTGCATTCCTGATATGGGTAGCACAGTGGCTTAGAAAAGTCACATTGTGAAAAGTCACAGTCAGATTGTGAGCCCCTTTGAGGGACAGCTAGTCACATGACTAAGGACTTTGTGCTGCGCTGTGTAATATGATGGTGCTATATAAATACTGTGTAATAATAAGATGACCATATAATGATATCAGCAACCTGCTTTCTCCTTAGCCAAGGGCTGTGCTAACCTCGCTTCTGGTTTTCCCTCCCAATCACAAATTGCTATGATACATTAATTTTTAAAATCCATCCAAAACAAAAAAACTATTATATATTGAAGCTTACAAGTGCTTAGATGAGATGGCTGAGTTAGTTTAAGACTTTTTTCCTAACATTTTCTCCTTGTAATCATGTGAATAACACTTTCCCTGTCCCTACTTACTCCGCTGTATCTATGGAGGCAGCCATGGTTGTCACGCTAGGATACAACTACAAGCGCAACCTTTTTTTTTCCATTGTAAAGTGGGATTAGTAATTTTTAGAAGAGAGCTTGGAAGGATAATACCATTGCTTATTATCAGTTTAGTTCCCAGAAAGTGACAAGGACAGATTTCGGAGAAGATCAACGGGTATTTTCTGAAAATTAATGCAGCTTATACATCTAAGTATTAGTAAGCTGCAAAATATTGGATTTTTGTTTGTAGGTTTTGATATAATTTATTTTAGCAATACTGATCTCATTGGCTTATATTAAGTCTGATGAAAATTCATCAAACTCTGGATTGCTTTATAAATGTTTCATTTCATATACAAAAATAATCATAAATATGAAATTAACATCTAACAATATTTGTTGCCAATATGACAGAATATCATTATCTATCAGTACAAAATATATTGCGACGTGGACAATGGGGTTGCATTGATATCTGTGTAAAGGTAAGCACACATATCAGATGATTGTCGCCCGTGATGAACCCTTGTACCCATCTGGGAGTGGTTTACCAGCATTCATCGTTCTGCCTTGGAAGATTGAAGAATGACTGATCAGAAACGGCTGCTGTGCTTTTCTATAAATGAAGACACAGTGGGGTGCCTCTCATTTCTTGTCCCCTCTCCTCTGAGAACAGAATGGTCTTCTGAGATCACAAGAAGTCTTTCTCAGGGACAGAAATCTGATGTCTGTATGTGGATTAAGTCTGCTCCACAGTGTAACATAGTAAGTCAGGTTCAAAAAAGACAAACATCTAGGGAAATAAACATATCCCAGATATAAAAGCCTATAGACATAGTTGATCCAGAGGAAGGCAAAAAAACCCTGGTACAATTTGCTCCAATGGGAAAAAAAATTCCTTCCTGATTCCATGAGGCAATTGGATGTTCCCTGGATCAACAGTCTCTGTTATCTTTACTATAAAGCCTTAATACCCAGTAATATTCTGTGCTTCTAGAAATCATCCACCTTTTTCTTAAAGCAGTCTATAGAACTTGCTGAAACTACTTCCTGAGGGAGTCGATTCTACATTTTTACAGACTTTACAGTGAAGAATCCCTTCCTTATCTGGAGCTTAAACTTCTTTTCCTCCAGATGCAAAGAGTGCCCTCTTGTTCTTTGTAATGATCTCAAAGTGAATAATTAGGAAGAGAGTTCTCTATATTCACCATTAGTATATGTATACAGGTTAATCATATCACCTATTACACATCTCTTCTCAAGGGAGAAAAGATTCAGTTCAGCTAATCTCTCCCCATGGCTGAGTGCCTCCATTCCTTTTATTAGTTTATTTACAGGACTTGAAGGATATACAGTTATCAGGAATTGTTGCATTTCTGAACATTGTATTCATTTACCTTGGGGTGGATGTATCATTGGTATCACTTCTGACCTCATTCAGAATTCACTATCAAGTGCATTTAACCCGCAGTTGACCTCCTTTTGGCCTGTATTTGCTCTGTATTTCCGTAAACATGTACAGAAATGCAAAACTCGCATATGAACATAAGCCCATCGGCACAGGCCCTGAATTTGCTAGTGTCAGAGCTGGGTTGTCTCTAGAAAGGAAGGTTAGATGATTTAATAAAGCTGTAAAAAAAACAGATTAAATTGAATGTAATTATTTACAGCACATTGGTAAATGCAGTGAATACTCCGCTTTGGAATGCACAAGAACATTTTCTGCTATGCTTTTGTTCAGAATGGCTGCTCAGGTTCACAAAAAACATCTCCAGGTGCAGAGGCAAACAGATTCTCATGGCTTGTAGTTTTCGCTTTTGTTCTCTGATAAGTCTTAAGAAGAATGTTTCCGTGATATTCGGCTAAACCCTGTGCGGGGCAGACACTGTTAGCGGTAAATCCTTGCGGCAGTCCTGAATAATACAGATACAAGATGGAAAGCAGACATCACACTGTCAGAGCACCTGAGATTTTCTTTCAAATGGACTGTATGAAAATCCTAAATGACTTACACAGCCAAATGTAGATCAGTTTGTAAAAAATAAAGGCTAAAATCATCCAAAAGATCAGGTCTGAGATAGCTATTGGATGGGAGTAAATCAACTTGTGATTGATGTTTCTTTTGGGGTTTTACAGTGCCAAGAATTTGAGTCTCCCCTAAAAAACAAAGTTTAATCTTCCTATTTTTTGTCTTTTCCTCATTTCCCAGCTTATCATAATGATTAAATAAAACCTTTCTGTTTGCATACAAATCCTGTTTTAGCTATGATGATGTAATCATCTGGTCCTTGTATTTCTTTACACAGGAAGCTAGCAGCTAGTGGGAAGGGCCTGCATGGTGCTGTACATAACTTTTTGGGAGCTTCATAGCACCCTGCCACATGCAGATCACTTTAAGTACTGCCCATTTATGATGCTGAGCCTCCACGATTAGCTAAATCCAATGAAATGGGTTAGGGAAGACAAGGAAAAAAGGGCTAGACAAGGCTGTATGTCCATCTGCTACAAAATAACTTTCTGCCACTTTTAATATACACTGTGAGAAGCTAAGGGGATTCAGTGAAATCAGAGGAACCTGTATATATGTGCAAGACAAGTAATGGCAGTGATGTCATCCTAATAGCACTGGAGCCATTAGTTTTAATCTATTCTGCATTATGGAGATTCAGATAGTGAACGGCAATACCATTATGTGTGTCTAAAATACTAATCAATGGATATACTCCAACATCTGAAAATGCCATTAGAAAAAAATCTGGATCTTTATATGTGGGCCACACCAGTAGATGGTGCTGTGTCCTCCTTAAAGTGCAAAGCACTGAGCCTTTATAAAAGTTTGTTACACAAGGGCAAAGTTTACATAAAGGCATAGTGCAATCTACTGGTGGCCCAACAATAATGCACAAAAGTTCATTTAGGGACTTAAATGCTTAAGTAGCCCATCTAAACCAACTTAAAAGTATAAAAAAGTTTAAACCATAAAATAGGAAAAAGATAAATAGAGCCCATGCAGTTTTATTCCCCTTTTAAATAAATGTTTTTTAAAATAGCATCCCATTATTATGTTTAAAATTAAACATTACATGTGTTGGCATTTCTATTGATTACTGTTTTTTAATGTTAGCAGTGACTTGATTTATATTTGAGTATATGGACCTGATTTAATAAAGGTCTTCAAGGCTGGAGAAGATACAATTTCATAAGTGAAGCTGGGTGATAAAGTAAATTTTTTCAATTTTCAACTTCAAATTCATCTGCTTTTTGTTAACAAATGTTCTCAATCCTGGACCTAATCCAGGTTCACTGATGCAAGTGTATCTTCTCCAGCCTTGGGGAGCTTTATGAAATCAGGCCCAATATGTTGTTTGATATAAATTGGCAATTTCAACTAATTCTCCACGATTCATCCCTGTGGCATAACAATCAGAAGATCCACAGATGTGTGCAGTTGTTATGCAAATCTCCCTTTAAATTCTAGCTCCTCTATCTCTCCCAGTCATCCTTATTAGTCCTTTATTATGAAGAGTTAAGGAGGTTCAATAGACAAGTCAGCCATATAATAAGCAAAGGATCTAGCTAAAGAATCCCATAGGCTTCAGAAATGGGTGCACAAGGTGTCACTGAAAAGTATACAAAGACTCCTCATCTCATATAGAGAACACCCAGGTTTGTCCCGGGGAGACCTGTCTATTCAGCTTTCGCAGCACTGTGCAGGTAATGACTTAGTGTATGATTACGGGCCTGGCATTCTCCCAAGTCACACAGCATTCACACCCAGTGATAATTCAGTCACCAATTTCTCAACCATATCCACTGATGTGATAACATGCCTGCCTGCGGAATTAACATTTTCTGTAGCTCAATTCCTTATTACAACCCCTGTATCTCAATGAGTTTGTGATATTATTTAAACATGCATGTACATTTTTTATTCTTATATATACTTATATATATAAGTAATTACAGGCATAGAATACATTTTGTGTTTTTTAAATTTTTCTCAAAGTGTATGTATAGTCAATTTTTTTTATAGGGAAAGGTTGGCACCCATCATTCTTTTATCGGTGTCCTTGCTGGGAAGATTTACTCCTCTTTGTACCGGTGGGTGGAATAGATGAAAAATCCAAACTTTTTTTGGTTGTCAAAGGAACACATTGTCAGGGTTTAGCTTCTAATAGGACAATTGATCTGGTAACAACTACCTTTGAAATTTGTAGAGAAATTCTCTTTTCCTGTTGGATCTTCGGAACAGTAAGTTAAATGAAGTCTGCAAAAATGAAACACTAAGAAAAAAAATTGAACTAAACGGAGTTTCCCCCTACTGTATCTAACACATGTTTTATTATAATAAATTGAATTATACATTAAACTTTTTTGGTTTTGCATAGAGTGAAGGGTAAACCCCTTTTGTTTATTTTGTTCTCAATGTCTAGTTGTAGGGGAACTTCATTCACTTTCTGTTCTAGACACAAAGTCAAATAAGAAGAAAAATTCTGTATTTTAGGGTTTCTCAACTAGGGTTGCTTGAGTAATGAGCAATTGGTGTCTCTTAGGTCCATTTAACTGATACCAATGATTTTTTTGGCTATCTGTAAGGGTGGCAGCTTTCCTACTGACCTGCATTGTAAAAAGCATTATTACTACTGCCAAACACACTAATGTACCTTGAGCTGTTGATATAGTATTTATAGCTGGGGACCCCTGAAGATTTGAATGACATTTCATGGGTCCCCCCAAGATCCATAAATGCTGGAATAGAGTTAATGGAATTGGACCACAATGGAAGATTTACCCTCATTTATTTTTGTTCCAGTGACAACTCTAAAACTTTGGATTTCCCCTTACTTTCCGCCTCTGTAAAAGTGGTCACCAGTGTGAGTAGAGGTATGATCTTCTAGGAAGGAACACAGACTGCAGTAAAAAATTGACAGAAGTTATGAGATGTTTAAAATCAAACACACAAATAATTATAAAAAGGATCTATCAAGGAAGGAGGTTTGATATATGGTCCCGATGTGGTAAAACTACTTACAGTATCTTTTGATTTATTTATGATTTTGGCCAGTGTGAAAAAAACAGTGCACTGTGGCACACTATGTATGATTGGAAGTTGGTCTGGTCCCTGTCCCTGCAGCCCCCAATAGATGGGCTCCCTGTAGCCACAAATAAGACATGTCAACCAGCAAAAATGTAAATGTTGGCGAGGCCAGTATGTATAAAAAGTAATTGAAAGGTCATAAGGTATAACTGATAAAATAAAAAACAGATGGTAAATTTATTTTATAGGTAGCAAATGTTATAAAAATCAACTTGCTCTTTATTGTACAACTGTCACTTTTAGAAACACAAAAAGGAGTTAAAAATATAAATATGAAAATGTAGTAGGCACAGTCATGAGACATCGTATCACGGGACAATGTTGCCATATTTCTGCTGACATAGCAGCACTTTGCGGCATTTATGCTGATCACCAGCTTTATATGTTCTCCATAGATCTAAACTAAACTGCTTAAACTTGAGTGCAAATATTATGGCCAGACTTCCAGAAAAAGTATTAAACAGAACTTTGGACTACAAACATAGTGGAAATACAGTGCAGGTCATAGGTGTCTCTGATAAAAGTATCAGAGTTTTACTGTTGAAAGGATAAGATAACTTCAACACACTGATACCCTAAAGTATGATATTTAAATTCCAGCTCAGGGTCGAGGTCACCAGGGCTGTTGTGAGTTTTTGCACTCCCATACCCATGTCTATAGAAATGCAATTTGCAGAAGATATGCAGGTAAGGAAGTATCTGCAGGACAAATGCACCATTTATTTCATTCTGATTGATCTCAGAAGCTTTTTAAACTCTTTTCTCTATACACCTCCTTACTTGCCAAGCTCTCATCCTCATTTGGTTTACAGTATTGTCCGTATGTAGATGACACACAAATCTATCTGTCCAGCCCGACTTGTCTGCCTCAGTCCCGGATAAGGTTTTATGCTGTCTATTGGCCATCTCGTCATGGATGACTGATAGGTTTCTTAGACTCAACTCGGATAAAACAGAACTCATCACTTCCCCTCGATACTGCCTTCAAAATCTTCCCCTGACATCTTTGACTTCCATTTCACCTCTGAATCAAATTTAGGCTCCTGTGCCTCCGATTCTCTCCATAGCATTCAGCTCCCACTTTCCTTTCCTTTTTGTTCCTCCAGTGACCTTCCAATGACTTCTTCACTCATAACCTCTTCCTATGCACAGCTCTAAAATGTCTTTAGGACAACCTCAACCCTTCGTTATCCTATTTGGCTTGGTCTTAAATTATGCTCCAAAGAGCTGCCCTTAATTTCTGTTTAGCAAGGTAATGCCAACCAGTGCAGTTTAAGAAGACAGATTCCATAGAAAAGCAATAAAGTTACTAAAAATAAAAAAGAGATAATACCAAGATGTGCAGTACAGATGGTGAGGTCAGAGCACAGTTTTGTGTAACTGCTTGAGCCTCATCTAAAAAAAGTCACCTTCTGTGTCTCCAGAAAGGTCAGATGCCTGTACGTATCATAGACATCTTTTTGGCTTGCCCTACCTACATACCCGCATTGTTGGAGATGCTGTCGGAAATTTCTGTTCCTTCTCCCATAATTGGAAACAATGTGACATTTGTTGTGTTTGAAGTCTCACATTACTTTATGGTGAAATTGTGTGACAGACAAAATTCTTATTCAGCCGTACACATTTCTGGGAACATCCTTTACATAATTAAGGGAGATCAGCAACCCGTAAATTAAACATGCTGAAGAATCTTTAGCTGCCAATATCTATCTGGTTGTGTTGGATGCCTGACCCCCTGTTGTGTGCTGTGGTTTCTTTTGCTGTCATATTTGTATAAATGTTCAATATCTCCTAGATTGTAAGCTCTTCGGGGCAGGGTCCTCTCCTCCTTCTGTGTCACTGTCTGTTTCTGTCTGTCATTTGCAACCCCTGTTTAATGTACAGCGTTGTGTAATATGTTGGCGCCATATAAATCCTGTTTATAAAAAGCAATGATAATAATAATATATATATATATATATATATAATATATATAATCTGATATATTTATTTTACAGTAAAACATTTTATATAAGGCAATTCTATGGCAAACAATTAGCAAAGCATGCTGGGCTTGCCAAAAAACCTGAAAAGAAAGAAAACAAATAAGAAACAAGGCTTGCATAGGTTTGGTGGCAAGTTTAAACTCCCATAGGTGTGTCTATCTGGTTACATTGCAAAACTGTTTAAATGATGGCTACAAATGTATTATAATGTGAAAAATGTATGCTTAAAGTGTCACAATTGCCTGGATGTACAGACATTTAATAATATCTAAATGCTCAACATATTTTTTTTTTATGGATACTGTAATGTTTTATGGTCGATGTTGTTTATTTTGATGCCCATCATTCTGCCCTTGGTACTACATTACCAACTGTAACTGATAAAATGCCTTTTATAATTTTTGTTGGTTACTGTGGACACTAGAGGTACTTTACACTTCTACAGATATATGTCAAACCTTTTGGTTATTACCCCTTAGAATAGAAGCTTTATACCTATACTGATGCCTTTAATGTTCACCGTGCCTTTTTCTTTGATTTGTTCTTTGTTCAGCAAATTGAAACCAATTTCCTTTGTTTGAATCACAGACACATGCCAAGTCTCCTGGAATTTTTAAGTTACTGCTGTAATTTCCTGGGCATCCTGGCAGGCCCATTATGCTCTTATAAAGACTATATTGCTTTCATTGAAGGCAGATCATTTCACTTGAAAGAGGCGGAGGTCAATGGGAAAGAAGACCTAAAATATGAGCATAAAGAACCATCTCCTAATGTAAGTGTCACCCAACTGTGCCCTTATATGAACTGTGTGGATTGGTATTACCTAGCAGACATAAAATAAACCTGTAAACTCCTCTTTGGTAGTGTGAAAGCCAACCCCATGAAAAAGTAATATTTATGTTTTATAAGGTTCCACTATGATAATGATGTGAGTTGTGTTTCTTTTTTAGGCTCCAGTGGTTTGCCCAATAGTAATTTGTTATTGAGCCTTTCATTTCATTTTCAAATGAATTCTTTTGTACACTTCTTTTGCCTGTATTGCATGCAAAAACCAAATGCATGCAAAAACCAAGCATTCTAGCATCTAGGAGCAGTAACACCCTGTTTTTTATACTGCAGGTCTGATCTCTTGGATAATTGCAAAAATAATATTTATAATAATAATATGTATTCAGGGTCCAGGGTTTACGACTAATGTAGACAATATACTCCACTCCGGATATTTAGAGGTACACAATCATTAGCCCTGAAACGGTTAACTGTTAATATTTATTGCGAACATTATGATTATAGAGAAATAATTTCAAACCTTTAAAATTTTATAAGCCACAGGGATTAGAAAATTGTCCGTAAATTGGCAGTTTTCTTTTGCTTGAAGCCATTGTACATATCCTGCTGTACAAAGACTTGGAAGCTGTACATAAGAGCCATTGTGGCTGGTTTTGTACTGGATTCTTACAGAAGACACAAAATGCTACATGCTGTCTTACTTTCAAGTTCACTTCTCTGTTTAGTGAAAACTATCATCAGAACTCTTCTGCGATATGAAATTTGGATGATAATAAACTGTACCATGATTATATGTATTATAAAACTAACAGTGCTTTACAATTTATTACCATTATTATATGCCTGTAGTTCACTTTATCTTTTAGGGGCTTTTGAATATCTCTTTATCATTTTTTTTTATAATCAGCAAGTTTAATGCAACAATAAATATCTACAATAAGTTCCTTTTGGAGTGCAGGGTCCAAAACGGACTTATCTAAAAGTTTTTTTAAATTGCTTTATTTTCTGATCAGTGAACCCCTTTGCTTTATGCCTGAAACCCACATGGCATATTTGTGTACCTTTTAATCACTGGTTACGCTCATTGATCTTCAATGATCTCACCTATACTTCCCATGTTCAGTGCTCATCTCTGCACCCCAATTTAACCTCTCAGTTCTTCTTCCTATGTTCAGTGCTCATCTCTGCACCCCAGGTCTTCTGCTCACCTCTTCATCCTATGTCTAACAATCTCCTATGCACCCTATGTCCAAAGCTCATCACTGTTCCTCATGTCTAATACTACTACTGAGCTCTGCATGCCAAGTCTACCGTTCCACTCCATCGCCGTATTCATATCTTACCTTTGCATCCCATATTTACCCCTTTTTCACCCCCCTTTCACATTTTTAGCTTACCTTGGCATCTTATGTTTACCTATTCAATCTCCAACCCATGTGCACCACAACTGCTTACCTTGTAGCTCTTTGCATCCCCTCACACTCGAGCTTACATGTCATGCTCAGCTGTTGGCTTTACTAAGCAGCCAACTCTATGGCCGGTAGGTACAGCTTAAAGCAAAACCCTGATTATACTCTACAGATCTGTCTTGACAGCAGATTAGACCAGCATGGCAGATGGAGCAGCCTTACCATCCAGGCCACCAGTTCAGGAGATGCTGGACACGTCCTTCAGCAGTGTGAACCATATAAAAATATTCTTGGACTTAATTGGGGTCAAGACCTAAACTTTAAATATCTCTGCTATACAGGGGACATGTACCTTTATTTCTACCTCTTATAGACAGGGGCCCACTCTGCCTTTTGGTAAATCAGCTCTGATGGTAAGTGACATTGGACTTTCCAAAAACTAAATTTACTGGAGCCAAGGGGCAAGGTTCGTTAACATATGAGGTGGGACTTTATTTAGA
>NC_092861.1:22336913-22340464 GCF_032062135.1 Pyxicephalus adspersus
ACTATGTTCTGTCTACTTCACTGTACAATAATGAATGGGATTTCATGCTTTTTAAATATGCATGCATGATTATTTTGTTGAATGATCATGACGTAAATATTCATCATCTATTTTTTAGCCAAGCGTGCATTTTTATGTACTGAGCTGAGCTCTCGGGTGCTTGCTTGATCTTGAAGTACACAAAAGAGATTCTGTAAAATAATTTATTTGGGCACCCTGTTAAGATAAAAAGGAAAACGGTACAAAAATATGAGGGTCAGTTCTGATCTCTGCTTCTACAAATAGTTACTTGGCTGCTCCAGTTCTCCAGCTCCTGGCAAATCCAACACCTACTTATTTGCTGACCCATAACAAATCTACAGATTAGCAAATTCAGACTTCACTATCTGCACTGTGCCAAATCATTGATGTATAAAGTAAAAATGCTAGAGATAGCCAAGGAAGTAGTATTTTCAGAAAAAGCACTGGTATTTTTATCACTACTAGTTTCTTTTATAGGAAACCAGTCTGTCCAGTATTGGTATTAAACAGGCTGCAGCTTGACAATGCATACACATAACTTTAAAAGCCTTCTTCAAGGTTTTCATTCACTGAATACAAGGGTGCTAAAACATGCACTCTTTGACATTTAACGGCTTTGCTTGAGTTGATTTGTCCTGTATTTTCCCAATGGATAGAAATACAATTCACCATAGGAATGGGGCAGTAGGAAGTTTTGAGATGTGAAGGGATTGAAGTTTGCATGTTGCATGTGGTATAACACCATAGTATTCACCAAGGATGATGGAGACATCATGTAAAGGTATGTGCAGTCATGGCTAAGCGTATGCATTGTAGAGCTACAGCCTGTTCATTACTTAGAGATTTAATTTAAACAATAATGACTTCTTCCTGACATATCTATCCTTGCAAGAAAGTGCAGGTAAATGTTCAGCTATGTGATTATAATTTAGCATCTAATCTCATCCAGCATGCCAGTACCAATTATTTGAGAATCCATTTTCCCAATAAAAAAATGCTACAAAAATCTGCTGTTTGTCATTGGGGAGCTTTAAACTACACTACAAGTCTATAAGATGCAGCTGTGTATATGGAATGATCTTGGAATAGCTCTCGGTAGACATAGTCACAGCTGTGCCTACAGTAATTAGTTTCATCCAACAAACCCTTTTCATAGGTATTCATAGAAACCACTATGATATAATACAGCATCTAGCTGTACAATTTTTTATGCTGATTTATAAAGGGGTCCACTGACAATGACAAGACTTCTAAATGCTGAGTCTGAGGAAGTACAGAACAGGTGCAGAACACCTGCAAAAAATATTCACGTACAAGAAAGTCTAAAAAACTGGACTTTTCCTTGCACGTGATTGGATGGTTGAAGTCAGCAGAACTCCTCTGCTTTTAAAGCTAACTGAAAAATCCCTAGCAATAGTAAAATTAATGTTCTTCATTCACATTTTGTTATGTGAACACCCAATATTCATTGTAAATCCCAAACAGTAATTTTACTGTCTCAGTAGTGGTGCTAGGAAATTTCATATTGGAGAGTCTACAGATCATTTGTTATAATGGAGCAGAGACTTTTGCACATTAGTGGTACAATGCTGCTCTTCAATTACACTACTTTATATCAATGTTAATATCAGACTGATAGGAATGGCTATCCACATATGGTAAAAAGTTTGTGGACATCTCTATGAGCTGGGCATCCTATATGAAAACCATCAATATTAATATAACTTTGGCACCCACTTATGCTTCATTTACAGCCTCCATTCTTCTAGAAAGTCTTTCCACAAAATGTTGGTGTTTGTATTGGGATCTACAGTAGTACCAATTCAGCTAAAACAGCATTTGTGAGGATAAGTACTGATCTTGAGCAAAAAGACCTGGTTTATAGTCAGCATCCCATTTTATCCCAGTGGTGTTTAGTAAGCCTCCGAGGTCAGTGCTCTGTGTAGGTGACACTCATCAAACCATGTCTTTATGGACTTGGATTTGTGCACCGGATCCTCAATCATGCAGAAAAAAAAGGAGCATTGCTAAACCATTGCTGCAGGTTCTATTTACATGCAATTTTCCAATGTAATGTTGTCAGTGGACAGATTTCTTTATCCCTCTCTGATTTCTCTATGAGCGTTGATGAGTTTATGCTAGACCAGATGTCTGGCTGATTTCCCTAACACAAATCCCAACAGCTCAGAAGTGAACTTCTTCACATCCATTTTGCAAAACTTAGCTGTTTTAGTATTTCGGTCAAACGCTGAGTATAATAAAAAAGTCCTTTGCTCTGCTACCAGCTGAAGCTGGGCTATTTACCTGGCAAGATATGGCAAAATTATTAAAGCTTAAAATCAGTCAACACAAAGAGACAATGCTGACTTAATAGTTACTGGAACTGAAGATGTTGTGCTTAGGCAGAGGTCTTGTTTTGCAAGGTCTTGCACACTCCTGGCACAGAATGTACCGACTCCTTAAAGGCTAGGGTGGTCTAGGAGACCTTAAATAGCTCTACGAGCAATGATGAACATTTAACTGTAAGAAGATAGTGTCCATTTAAAGAAGTACACTGATCAAAAAGAAGAAAACAGGATATTGGTTTGAAATTTGAAACACATAGAGTTAGTCCCTGGGTTAAGAACATCCGACATACAGATGCCTCCTAAATACAAACAGGCTTCCCTGCTCACTGTGTGCAGGACAGTGGCTTGAAGGTGGGAGGGGCACAGTGGCTAACACAGCTGAGGTTGTGGGTGAGCTCTTTCTGCAGCCTCCTGTAACTCTTTAATGACCAAGACAAATTATGCAGTAGTTTCTTTTTGTATATCAAAGCAAAGATTTATGAAAGTGCAGGCTCCATAAAGATTTTATTTTTTGCTTTGTGATTAACTTACAGTGAGGATTTTATACAGTAACTGACACAATGCTGCCTAATAATATGTTGAGACAAACATCTGTCCTAATTGCATTTATTAAAATTATGTAACTGCTCTGACTTAAATAAAAACTTAAGAACAAACCTACAGTCCTGAACTCGTATGTAACCCGGGGACTATATTGAAATTAATTACCAACCTCTAAAGAGGTTACCCTGGTCTCAGCTCTTTCTGATTCATTGACACAGTGCAATTGAAAACTTCTGACCCTAATACTGGTTCTGGTTCTGGCTCTGTGACTCCAAAATGATCAAAGCAAAAGGATCTGTTTGCCAGTCAAACAGCTACATTTTTCAGAAGGCAAGGTCAGCAATGGCATACATATTGCTTTCAGCAGAGAGTTCTTTAAATAAAAAAGGAAGGTTAGGAGCAAAGATGAAAGGCCTTACATATGTCTAAGTTCCTTTAAAACCACTTTGTGAGATGTATATCTATTTTTAGAGGTGATTGAATCATCAAGTGATTTGCTGCTTTTTCATCTTACAAAAAGCGATGCTCTGGAATGTAAATGAGGCATAAACCACAGAGATGGACCTTGCTCTAGATCAGAGGTAGGCAAACTCCGGCCTAACGCCCCCCTAGTTTTTTATTGTGACATGCGGCCCAATT
>NC_092861.1:22344344-22350115 GCF_032062135.1 Pyxicephalus adspersus
AAAGGATAGAGTAGGGATTGGGTCTTTTCACCTGGCTTCAATTTAACAAAAATACAATCCACCAAAAATTATTCGGTTATATATATTGAGATGTTGAATTTGACTATATGTAAAAGTTGGATGTATTACACTGTGCTGTTCCTGAGCCTATTTGTCTGTTCCATTTGTAAAATAATGCAAGCTTTTTTTTTTTTTAAACAATCTGGAGAATTCATGAACCTCAAACGTTCATTTATTGCCTGGGCCCAGGGCTGGAAATCACCAGAATTAATGTGTTGTAAACCTTTTGCTGCCATTGCTGAGTTCATCTAGAAGTCATACATGACCACCTTTCTTATATTTATTTTTGATTTGTATATCAAAGTGGTCTTAATGTCAAAACTTACATGATGTGTTTTCTTCTCTTTGCAGACAGTTGTGGTGCACAAGCTTGTGGTCTGTGCTGTGTCATTAGCGTTTTACATGACTGCCACGCGGATATTACCTGTAGAGTACAATATTAATGAACACTTCATACAGACTTCATCAGGGTCCACAAGAATAATATATCTTTACCTGTCCCTAATGGCTGCAAGACCAAAGTATTACTTTGCCTGGACCCTTGGTGAGTTTCCTGGAACATTAGCAGATGCTGACATCTTGTGGTGAAAGTGGAAACTGCACCAATATCTTTTTTCTGTATCATCTGATAAGTAAACAGTTTTGAATTTGTCCTTGTTTATAAATTATTCTAAAACTGCATGTGCTTTCTATCACAATTTTTTAAATTCAATTTTATTTAATTCAAATTAAAATATCTAATTTGCCTTTATGATAAATATGTTTATGCATGCTTTTTTGTCTTGTGTCCTGCAATAGCTGCTTCATTAGGCATCATGGTATGCTTTACAACTGTAAAATACAATACAAGTATGTTGACTGATTAATGGATGACAAAAGTTTACTTACAATCAGAGTTAAATGTTCATATTGCTTAGCAACTTCAATCCCTAAGAATACAGGGAAGGTAGGTTTCAGGCTTGAGCTAGGAAAAACAAATCGCTAGGGGCTATGTGACAGCTACATTGCAGTTGATAGCACACATGAGACTTTGTAAATTAACAATGGATTGAGTAAATTATTATGTTATAATTAAAAGTTTTTTAATAGACAAAGTTTAGATACCTAGGAACCTGGAAATTTAAATGCACTACATTCCCAAATGGTTTAGTATGACCTCCAGTCTACAAATCAAATAGATGATCATATGATACTGAATCTGCAATCAAGGTCTGATTTATACTTCTTGCCAACTTAGGTAAAGTGTTGTTATTATTATTAATATCATTAATATTAATAATAATAATAATAAACAGGATTCATATAGCGCCAACATATTATGCAGTGCTGTACATTAAATACGGGTTGCAAATGACAGACTATTACAGACAGTGAGACAGGAGGAGGAGAGGACCCTGCCCCAAGGAGATTACAATCTAAGAGGTGGGGGAAGCATCGCACAATAGGAGGGGAGGTATGTAGTGGTGGGAAGTAGTGAGGGTTTCAAAAGACAGAAGAAGACGGGTAGGCAAGTTTGAAAAAATGGGTTTTGAGTGCTTATTTAAATTAGCAGAAACTAGAAGTAAGCCGAAAAGAATGAGGATGGCCATTCCAGAGAGTTGACACAGCTCTAGAAAAGTCTTAGAGAAGTTCGCGTGATGAGGTTATGAGTAAGGAAGACAACATTAGGTCATTGGAGGAGTGAAGCCAGTTGACTAGTTAGCTTTAGTATTATATTAGCACACGCAAGACACACAAGGCTAAGGGCTATGCCAAAAGAGACATTTCACATTACTACACAATGGGTGGTATGATGAAACCTTCTTACATACAAACCAATGCATTGCTAACCTGATGTGTGAATTGTTGTGTGTTGCCCCTGGCAGATCTTCTAGCTTCGCCCAATGTAGTCCTTGCAGAAACTGGCTATGATTGTAGTGGTACATCTGCACTTTCCTGGATGATGCCACTGTTAATGTTGTTACTGAGGTTACTATGTTTCCTGTGATGAGTATACAAGGGAGTTATATCAAACATCTTGTGTAAAAAACAAGAGTAACACATTTTCGCCATATTGGCATGGCAGGAGGCTTGATTTTTTTTTACTGCAGTTAGGTAACACTTAGGCTGCATACACAATATTTGTCGTTGGAAAGGATCTTTCAGGATCTTTTCCAACAACTAACGACTGCACGATACATGAACGAGTGTTGTACATACAGCACCCTTCTGCTCTATAGAGAGGGGGAGAACAACCAAGCGGCACCCTGCTGCGTTCTCTCCCTTCACTTCCATTAAGATCATTCGTTGTCCATCGTCTGTGGATCCGCCAGGACGATGGGCTCTGTACACACCCCAGATTCTCGTCCGTTATCAGCCCTGTGCCGATTATCAGAGGAGAACCATTGCAAGTGTGTAGGTAGCCTTACAGGTCTTGATTTTTTCAAGCCAATGACTGGACAATGAAGGATGATGATGATTTAGGAGACTGATTATCTCTATGCCATTCTTTCTCCTGTATGCTTTGTCCTCCTATCAGCATGATACTATACAGCATTTCAGCATTATGGACTAAGGTACGATGAAGCTAATGTGAAGTAATTTGTATGGAATTAGACTTATACTGCTGAACCTTCTGGGTAGCAGCCACAGAGGACCTCGGAGAGCTAGGGGGAATTTCTCCCTCCAGCAGTCCCTCAATAGCTGTTGCTCCTGCAATTCTACCCCCATGCAGAGAAGTGAATACAAGTATATTTACCTTCTTCAGTGATGGGTCTTCCTTTTCCATGCAGCCACCTGCTTTCACTCATCTATATTCTGTGCCAGATGAATGAAGGTGAGTGACAACAGGTGGCTGTAGGGAAAAGGAAGATCTGACACTAGAAGAAGTAGTATACCTTTCAATCACCATTATGGTAACCTTTGTGGAGGTAAGCAAAAGAATTCATAGTGGCCGCACCGTTATGTGACCCCTTAGTGGATGGGCCTCTCTACCTGCAAGGGTTCACCGCAGGTAAAGAGAGTAGGAGAACGCAGAGAGAGGGGGATCAAACTGAAGTCTGTTAGGTAATTCCCTGATTGAAGAGAACAATAAAAAGGAGTTGATTTTTCATACAATATGCTATTACACTGAGCTTTTCAAAGTATGCATACAAATGTGAGTCAATGAGTTTTTTATTTCAAAACCTTATACTCAAAACATGGTACAAGTGTAAGCTAGTATCTAGTAAAGTGATAGATTGGTGCTCAGTAAAGATTATTATTATTAAAATTATGCAGTATTTATATAGCAGCGCTGTACAAAGTCTATAGTCATGTCATAAGTCATGAGCTGTCCCTCAAAGGGGCTCACAATCTTAAGTCCCTACTATAGTCAAATGTCATTAACACAGTCTAAAGGCAATTTTTGGGGGAAGCCAATTACCTAATTGCCTGTTTTTGGGATGTGGGAGGAAACCAGAGTACCCGAAGGAAATCCAGACAAACACAGGAAGAACATACAAACTCTATGCAGATAGTGTCCCGGACCAGATTTAAACCTAGAACCTAGCGCTGCAAAGGCCAGAGTGCTTTTTTTTCCAGGCTGTTCCTTGCAAGAGATATTTCATTTAGCTCAGTAAATGAGATGAAGCTCTTCTAATTTGTTCATTTCAAAATTCAAATTTTCTTGCATGTGGATTTTCTTGAAAAATGAACAATTGCCACATTCACTAAGGGATGTATTCCTAACGGGTTACCTCAGATTCATCAATAAACAGCATAAGTGCCTTTAGTAAATCAGCCCCCCCATATGTTTGAGGAAGTGGTTTAAATTCTCTTCTATCATGCTTCGGGGTTTATTTTTTATGCAATTGTTCTGACAATCTGCAGCCTTTTCCAGAAAAGAATCTTACACATCCATGCATTGTCAATGGCAGTAATTGATTCTCTACCAGAGAATGTTGCTGAATGTCAGATTCACTGCTTTATGAATAGAACCCCTTGTGTTTTTTAATTTCCATACAATATTACAACAATGAATTCTACATTTTCTTCTCTTCCAGCTGACACTATAAATAATGCTGCAGGGTTTGGATTCCAGGGCTATGACAAAAATGGAAAAGAAAACTGGGATCTAGTTTCAAATTTGAACATCAAACAGATAGAGGTGAGTGTGTGACATATATAATCTGTTGCTTATGAGGGGGCCAGATAACCTTCAAAATAAATACTAAGGGTAAACCCAAGGATAAAAATGTAATATACTGCAGCTTACCAGTCCTTGTGATTTTAGTGCAGAATAGGCACTGTGTTGTCAGCTTACTACAGCAAGTTAGGACTTCAGAGGTTTCTTGGCAGAATCAGTAAGAATAAGAATTTTCTGCAGCTATATAAACTATAACAAAAACATTTTATAAGGTATGTTAAACAGACTTAATAGTAATAAATAGTATTTTTTTTAGATTTTACATTAAGACACTTTAGGCCTTTAAATGCAAATACTTGTCTGCTAAGCCCCATCTGCTCTGGGCTGCATTTCTCATACCAGCACAACTGTCCTGCTCAAGTCCATGCCACCAACTTTCTTGGGTCCATACAGTATTAATATTGGAACTCCTTTAGCTTATCTAATTTAGATGAACCATTCCATATCCTGTTTGTATCTGTCATTTGCAACCCCTATTTAATGTATAGTACTGCCAAATATTTTGATGCTATAAAAATACAGTTTAATAATATTAATAATAATAATAAAAATATTAATAATGCAGAAATAATGTTGTCCGATACTCCACTGTAGCCTTCTGCTGTCTGTCATAAGATAGAAACCTCCTGTACAATATTAAACAGTCTTTCCCAACCATTTTACGCCTAAGGAACCCTTTAAATATTTTTAGGATTTTAAGTAAATCCTTCTAAAAACTATTCACAAAAATGCAACTTGCTCTGGTTGTCATTGTGGAGATGCCCTGTTTCAGAGGTGGTCTGAATGTCACCCCTGCAGACAACTAAACAGATCATTGATATTATGCCATCTGCTCCACCAAGTGGCATTGAACCCAGAACTATAAAGAAACCAAATTGATTTTGATTTTGGGAAATTGATTGGGTCCTTCCATAGCTCAAAGGACCCCTAGAAACTTCTGAAGGAACCATAAGGTTCCATAGAATCCTGGTTAAGAATGTCTGTATTAGGTTCAATGGACCCTTTTCATCACACACACACCAAGCACCTTCATACATGCCATGGAAGCTTGAATCTGATTGATGATCCATGAACAAATTATATTTATCTGCTATTTTGAGTTTTTTGGAGATTAGATTGAAATGTAAAGCTATTCATGCAGAAAGCCATTAGTGGGTCATATACCATGCCTATCCCTCTCTCTATCCTCAGATTCCATGTAATTTCTGTATTTAATAATGGGAATTACTTCAAAATTGTTTCCATGGGTCACTGCAACTCACAGTACTTTTGCTAAATGTTTAACCACAGCCATGGAACAAAGAGAACTGTAGGAGAAATATAACAGAACCTGTGAAGGGGCATCAGAGTCCTAGACCCTGATTCATCAAGCAGAATCGGATTATCGGTCGCACATTCGTATTCGCGATCCGGAATCGTACGCGATCGCGCTATTCAGCAACTGAAAAAGATCGCGGCCGGAGCCGCGCATATCCAGCAGCTTTACACTGGCGAGCGTGTATTAAAAGTCACTGTTCCCCTAAAAAATCATTCTTTCTAATGGCAC
>NC_092861.1:22353349-22365293 GCF_032062135.1 Pyxicephalus adspersus
CCCTATTGTGAAGGCTGGAATCCGGCTGGTAGTGAGGCGAGTGTACGCGCATACTCGAGTCCGGACCGCGGTAATCCGCGATCGATGGCCGCGCGTACTTTTGCGCTTCCAGCGAGCGCGGATTTTATTGATGAATCAGGGGCCATGTTTTTTAGTGGTATATACATAGATTGCCAATAAACTATCTGGACCCTGACAATGTCTGGCTCTTGCAGTGTATGGAAACTTCAGTTGTGCCAATCGATTTTGAACAGGCTATTATGATATGATTATGGTTCTCTGGAGTCATTCATACTTTTCCATTCTTACTTGGAACTTCAGTAAAATGGAATTACTTAGAACACATTCCTCAATCAATACACCAAAGGAACATATTTAGTGATTGCTATTTTCTATTTCAGTTTTCAACAAGCTTTAAGATGTTCATTGATAACTGGAACATACAGACTGCACTGTGGCTCAAGAGGTATGACAACTTCTTTCTTTTCTGTATCGCATTGCTACAGACATATATTTTCCTTTATACATACCAAGTATGTACAAAGAAGTCTGATTTAAAAATTACAACCATTTTTTTCATTTTCCAGGCTGCAATTAAACTACTTTTATAAATAAATCTAAAATCATTTTCAATTTTATCTGGTGTGAGGAATTATGATTTTTTTTTTCAATGTATAGAAATCATGCACAAGCAAAAGACTTATTCAACAAAGTGGTGTAGTATTGCTGCGCCAAGTATAGCATCCCTTAATAGCCAATCAGAAGCCTCTCTGACCTGGCAAACTAAATCTGATTGTTGGTTTGATGATTATTGCCCTCTGACCTGTTTGATTAAACAAGAACAAGTTTCTAGAAAAGTGTCCAGTGTTGTTAAACCATATAACTGTCATATGTATGGGAAAAGTGGCAGAATGTGTTTCTTATCCTATGAATTTGGAGTCTGCAGTACTGTATTGGCCTTTCGGTATACCATATTTCTAGCCAAAACATTTTTATAGCTTTGGATAAAAAGAAAAACTGTTTACTGCTACCTGGCGCTTATTTAGAGAGATTTTTCCCTGTACCCCGTCCATATGACACTGGTTTCACCAGACATGCAGAAATATATAAATTTGTAGCAGAGTAGGGAATTTATATATCTGATGCCAGCAATTCATCATTGAAAACCTTGATGCAGGTTTGAGTAGGTAACAGAAATCTTACATCACCTAAAATCACTTACTGTCTGGTACAAACATCATCAGCAGAACAGGAAGGGTAGGGAAATCTGTTACGGAGTCCCGAATAACAACTTTAACTGTTAGTCAATTGTCAGTCTGTATTTGAAATAGCTGTATGTCGTTTTGTTCCTCAGAGTATGTTATGAACGAGCCAACTACAGCCCTACAGCTCAGACCTTCCTGCTGTCAGCTGTTTGGCATGGTGTATATCCAGGGTATTACTTGACCTTCTTTACTGGCAGTCTGATGACACTAGCAGCCCGAAATGTAAGTACAACTGGCCTGCATACATTTTATTTTAGCCAGCATGCCTAGCCTTTAAATATACCTAATAACCTACATGTCTCATGGGTAAAAAACATAACTTTAACTTTCATATTCTGCTACCTCCTTTCTTCTACACATGCACTATATAGCCTGTATTCCTGACAGCTTATATGTGCTAATGAATAGGTGCCTAGGTTTAAAGTCATGGGGCTTGATCCATGTGTGCATGCATCGGATATGCAGAATTCTCTCAAAGGGCCTGATTTATTAAAGCTCTTCAAGGCTGGAGAAGATACACTTTTATCAGTGAAGCTGGGTGATCCAGCAAACCTGGAAAAGATCTGGTCCAGGACTCAGAACATTTGCTAGCCAATATTTCAATTTCAGGTTTACTGGATCACCCATCTTCACTAATGAAAGTGTATCCTCTCCAGCTTTGGCGAGGTTTAATAAATCAGGCCCTTAGACTTGGCCTATGGGTCCAGGGACAAGTTGTTAACATTGAGGCTGCCACTGATGAGTTCTTCTTCAGATACTAGTTGCCTGTCATCCTAACCCACTTGCTTTAGTTTTTTTGATCACTGAGCAAAAACAAATATGCAAATAATAACTTCTGGTTTGCTTACTTGCTTTGGGTCGATCATTCAAAATAGCAAAGCAGTAGGTGAGCAACACAACCTAGCAACTAGCGTTTTCAGAAGACCAACAATTACAGTGTCCAGAGATCTCCCAAGGTGGCTTGATATACCTATGCATTTTATGGACACCATTCCAAACTTTTCAAGTGCATTACCAGTGAAATTAATATTAATTCTACAGCAGATAAAGACATTTTTGAAAGGTATACACTTCCAACCTTCTGGTTGACACAAGTGGGGATAGTCATCTGCAACATTGTTCTTAGGTTTTGTAGCTGAATGATAGAGCATACATAATTTTATATATATATATATATATATATATTATTACCTCTGAGCTGTGTAAAGCTTTGAAATGGATGTACCTAAATACAAATACTTTGTCAGTTAAATTAGCTCACTTAAATGTATCTCATTTTTGTTAGTAGTCTTTCACGCAAAGTTCAAGTTTATGTCTTAATCTGATTATCATTTTATATGGCATAGTACATTTTTCAATTTTTTTTTTTAGATTAGAAGCAATGTTCGACATCATTTTCTACAGTCTCCTGAACTCAAGTTTGTATACGATGTCATAACATGGATAGCAACACAAGTGGCAATCAGCTACACTGTGGCACCATTTGTGCTCTTATCAGTAAAACCTTCTTTACAGTTTTACAGGTGAGTGTAACAATCAGCTACATATAGATGACTTTTAGTTGCCTCCATAATGTTAGATTTGGCAGCTCAGTGCTTCCCGATAATATTCAAGAAGAAAGAAGTTGCCATGTTATTATGTTACCTCATACAACTTGCACAGTGAAAACACTCAGCATCCCTCCTATCATTATAAACTAACAAAATAAAAGGCTCTGGCTGCTTATACTCCCCAATCTCTGATCCTGTCCCCCCCTAATTTACCGATCCAGAAATGTAGCAAAGCTCCATCAAGCATTATTCTAACCAGTTACTGTGAGCCCAGGATGTCAAGACTCAGTGAACCACGCTTTACCCCCTGGCCCTGGACCTACAGAGGGAATGCCGCAAAAAATGGCACCATTGTCTTCAACATTTAGCATTTAACCACAGCTGAAGGAAGAAGAGGATAAAGGCTGGCCCAGGCAAAGACACCTGGAAAAATGTATGTATACAGCCCAAAGTAAAGGTCCCAGACAAATCAGCCCACCCCACCTTTGAATATGTGTAAATCCATGACTACTGCAATCAAGTTCTACCCCTATTGGACTATTAAAAATAGAACTAAGTAAAGTTTTAGATCAGCCATTCTCAACCAGGATTTCTGTGGAACCCCAAAGGTTCCCCCAGAGGTTGCCAGGAGTTTTTTGAACTTTGGCTGATGGACCTCCAATCTCATAATGCCTGTAAAGTTTTGGGTAGAGCCAGCTGCATAATCTTTAATTTCTGCATAAACTCAAATGATTTTAGGTGTCTCCAAAGATGTTATTCTTCCAACATTGTAAGGGTCCCCTGGTCACCTGGTTTATGAGGCTATTTTATCCATTGTTCTCCATTGGTTTCTTGGGACTTTAAAATTATTTTGAGGATTCCTTGGGGGTGTTGGGTCTTAGATGGTAAGTAAGGTTACTTTAAAAAAAAAGGACTTTGCACCTTTTGGAGCACAAGATATTAATTGTATAGTTCCTATAAAAAGTAAATGTTGAATTGATATTATTTTAAAAATGTAATGTATCTTTTTTAAGCTCCTGGTACTACTGCCTCCACATTGTCTGCATTTTGGTGCTGCTAACTATGCCAGCCCGTGCCAGGAAAAAAAGAAGTTCGGAAAAGGAATCTATTGCTCCTCTTCTAGAAAAAACAAGCAACAGTGAACCCATCCCTGAACAGAACAGCCATGCCACAACAAACAACAATAGCAGTCAGCGAGAAGAAACAGCCTGGAGACGCCCCAGCGCCCCTCAATGACTGCCATATGACATTTTGTATGTTTTTAAAATTCCATTTTTAGAACCTCCAACTGGTTTGTGAATTGTGCACAGGAGAAGATGGTATTACAAAACATTCTGTATGAGGATAGCACTGCAAGGGAAGCTCGATAACCCCACATTGCCATGCCATGTGGGCCTAGCCTTACAATATCTCCATTATTTTATAATGGGCACTCAGGACTTGTAACATACGCTCTTAGGACCATGTTATGTGTGTATTCCTTTAACGAACGTATGACGTCTCCAGGCATTGCAGGGGTTACACAATTTAGGCACAAAACATACAGATCCAGAAAAATCTTTCAGAACCCTTTTGCCTTAATCCCTCTCTCTACTGAATGAAATTACTGACTTGTTGTTGGGTATAAGTAATCTTTGTACTAATGGTGCTGCCAAGAAGGGTAGTATATCCAATGAAGAAGCAGTATTTTAAATAATGCTAACGAATCATAGAGCTGGTTTAAACAAGATGACTAAAGAGGCTGACCACCTTGAGTTCATTAAATCAGAATATGGTCATGCTAAGACACGGACCTGTATTTAGAGCAATGATGTCAAATGACTGTTGTACTTTTAAGGATATATAGTTTCTCTGAGAAGCTAGGAGGTGAAAGGGAGGATGAATCATGTAGATGCAGACCGTCCAGTTTGGAAATTGTATGTTTCACAGCTAGTTAGATACTTTCTGTATTAGAGTGTATTTTTTTTTTCTTAATCCTAAAAGCAATGGTTGTCAAATGGCTAGGTCTCTGACCAGCTTTTGTCTGTCATCGTTTGGACAACAATCTGGCCTCCTGACATCAGTGGCAAGTTTGGCAGTATAGGCTGGGCATAGACATCTGTCATGTCTATATCACCGCCATTGGTACACGCAGCAGCAATACAAGACCAGAGCTAGTATTATGCTTCTCATGCACTGGCAGTGTCATACTGGCAACTTAAAGGGGGCAAGGGTCCTTACCCAGCTGTGTACACCAGGTAAAATTCAGGCTTGTGGGACTTAGACGGTCCCCTAGACAAGACCTTAAAGAAGGGACATCACACTTGATCATATACCTTGTTCTACTGTTTCAAGTTTCCAGGATATATGTGCAATTGCCCTACTCTTTCTTACAAAAAGGGCCAAGAAGTGGACTGATCTTTGATGTTGGAATATGATTGGGAAAGGCAGGTGTATGACACTGAATGCATTTTATTATTCTTCTACTTGATAATGTGGGCACGCACTATATGAAGGAGCAGAAAAGATTTCTATGTTTCTGTTTATGTGGCCACAAGGATTTTTGCAGACTTGTCTTACCACCGTTCATGTCTTTTGGAATATATATTATGTGATTTATGTTTATTATAACATTGAAGTCCTAGTTTATAGAACTTTGAATCTTTTGCAGCAGATTTGACAACAAACACAATAAATAGTTTTGTCTAGCTTTAGATGAAACTAGAATTTTACATGTAGGAAGAGTTTTAGGCTGATAAAGGAGAACTTATTTTTCCATAGTGGCCCACTTAAGAAAAAATATAGGTCTTATCTCCGTCCGTGTCCTGACGCCAGCAATGAAAAGGTTTCATACTTTGCACTTCTGTCTTTGTATCTATTGTCTGCTCTGGTTTCCATAAAGATCTGCATACTTTTGTAGGAAATGTGTATGACTCTGCTTTATGGTGGAGAAACTGTACCTTGGTGTACTCAAAGGAAAAGGGGCATCTCATTCCACACGCTACCTAACCTCTTACCTTACCCTTACTACTTGTGCACACAGGTAAAATAAAACCAAGCCGACAGCTTTAAAATGCACTTTGCAGTTCCCATATTTGATTGAAAGGTTTCTTTTTGAATATACAATTGTACTTCGGTTAAAACTCCTAAATTGTTAGGATTTAAGCTGCTTATTTCTATTGAGAAAGACACCAAAATCTGACACAGCTGTGTGCAGACAATCATTCTCAACTGCTCCCATTCACGTGAATAGTATAGATTGGGAACAAGTCTGAAATGAAGGGGTTGCATTCATGTATGATCAGATGTCTTTTGAGCACCCAAGGAGACCTAAACTCTGAGGTCTGCATTAGTTCAGCAAGTTAAAGTATATGTAAACCCCAATAATGGACTTCTCCTGTTTGGTATTTTTTGGTTTAATAAACATACCAAAAAGTATTTTGCTATAAATGTTAGATATGTTTAAAAAACTGACTTTTCTATATCTGTGCTGACTGTTATCAATTACATTATTACGGTTATTTTTGGGAATCAAAGATCTACCCCTCTCCATGTTATTGATAATAGGAGAGTGATAGGGTTCTGTAGCTATGTTTTATTTCTCTTGTCCTGATACTGAGCGATGTCATCCTAGGACAGAAAGTGTCCTACTGGTAGAAGAACCAGGTGATAATAATGGAAAAAAAGGTTTAAAAAAGAAAACCAATGCATTCACCACATCTAAGGAGTGGTAAGGTGCAAAATGATTACAGTTTTGTTTTTCACACTTGGTAAAGTCAGTGACCCGGTATTTATTTGCATTTGTATATTTAAAGGTGGTCAATTAAAGGAATCTCCAGGAATCTAGAAAAGAACCATAGGAGCTAAACTTTATGGCCATAATTTTGGGGACACCTGACCATCACATACAATATGGCCAACTATGTGGGCATTCATTTATAATAATTTTTTTTTAAGGAGTACTGTAAATGCCACAAGGACAATATTATGAATGTATGTTTGCATTTCCAACCCTGTTGAGGGAAGGCTTTTTTCTGTTACAGAAAATCTATGAAGCCATGGATTGATGATTTCATGTAAAGGCCTACGGAGCTCTCACCTTAGCTCTACCTTGGAAAGACTTTTAACACCAGGGTGTCAGGTCTTACACCAGAGCTATCCTCGTCACAGAGTGGTTTGGGGTCTCCGTATGGTTTTGAAATGGGATGTCAACCATATTATAGAGGAGTAAAGGTTGGTTGTCTGCAGATGTTTGGCCATATAGTGTTAGTGGATGTTCTTGTTAGTACTGACACAGCCACAGAATAATGTATTTAAACTTTAAACCTGATTACTAAAATCTCATTTAGGCTTTAACATGCAAATGTAATTTCATAAGTAACTTTTTATTCCATTTTCATTAAAGCTGAACTCCGGGAACTCCACTTATGTGCCCCCTGAAACCTCCTCACCTAGGGTTCACTCCAAGGATGTATTTTTTCTTGTAGTTCAGCTTTAAAATAATACCTGGTAATTCTACCATGAAGATCCCAGAACCAACATAAACCGGGTAAACCAATTTTCCCAACTGCATTGCTGCATTTTTTATCTGTCACACAGGCATCTGATAGATGTCATTTGGTGTTTACACATACAAAAGGTAAAGAGGTGAGTTACTGGGTGGTGAGGTACTAACCTTTAGGTTTATAGTAGAGAATTCACAAAAGTCTTGAAATTCAATTATAAAACTACTTACCTGTCTTTTCTTTTACTTCTATTGATGCGAAGATTATGGCCTGTTACTAGAAATAAAGCTTGCCTAAGACAACCTAGTACATCAGGGTTCCAGACAATGTAGCAACCATGACACTTAATGTAATTCAATGCAATATTGAATCCTCGCTATTCTGCATTATTTGGTTACAGGATGTTGCTCTCAGCTGCTATGAAGGAATATACATAATTTACTCTGTATGTACAGTCACAAAGAAAAAGATGAATGCAGGCAGTGTAATGTTATATAAAACAACTGGTGAATCATAACTTGACTAAAGTTCCCATTAAGGTACTTGTAGACCTTAGCTTCGAACAATCCATCAAAAGATCTTTTGTTCTCACTTGCAGTAGAAGAATGTGTGTTGTGAGTTAATGGATAGGCTGTAAATAGCACCGCTAGCATAGAGAAATGATGGGAAAATGTTTAACTTGCTTGATCGACGATGGTACATTCAAGTTATCTGTAGAGGTTCCTCATGCCCAACAGGTAGCCTGAACTTTACAGAGGTACCTCAAAATGGATTTCCAGTGAAAATGTAAATAACCTGTTTGCTTGTGACAATCTTACACAGTGACACAGAGGTGTCTCTTGCAGCTGGATTTAATTTGCAGCACCATCATCTGCTGACATCTACCACTGTGGTGGGACCATTGTATCTGCACAGTCAGACTTCACTTTGATGAGCACCATAGTTTGCTTTGCACTACATTAAAATGAAAATGAATGGCAGATCTGAATCATACTAACATTCTCATTTATCCAGTTTAATTTTACACCTGGCCATAGTCATCCATAAAAGCTTCAGGTAGGTAGATCATAGAGATCATTATCAGAAACTATATATATATATATATATATATATATATATATATATATATAACCTAGACAAGAGCAGGAATGAGGATTGGAGAAATACTCTTTAAAAGAAATCTGTCATAAGAGAAGTATAGAGGCCTTCTTTGCTGAGCTGTCCTTCTGAAAATTCTGGTTCCCTGGCTGTCATGAAGTTATTACTCACTTGGTTTAATTCTCCTAGTGGTCATGGCGGAGCAAGTATGTATAAGTTTTGATTTTCTCCTAAACAATTCTCCTGCTCTCCATATTTTTGTATAAGTAATTTTTTTTGACTTGGTATCAGCTTCTTGCAATACCATGCACAGCAGAGCTAAGGCTAAGTTAGGGGAAATCAGCAAGAACGACCAATTATGTCATGCTGAAATACTGATGTGCTAACTCAAAACATGCTCATAGTAGGAGAGAGCTGAATGAAGTTCCATCAGTAATCTGCTTCTCCCTTGCTGTACAATTAAAGCCTAGGGACATGAACAATACTATGTAAGTGAATTCCATGCACATATAAAAGAGACAAATCAATGTTGCTGCTTAATCATTATTCCACTCTTAAATGCAAGCAGTGTAAGTGCCTAAATATGATTTGATATCAGCCTTTGCAGTAAAAAGAGCCAACTACGTGTGCTGAACTGCTGCTCTAATTAAAGACCATCAAGACCGGAGAAGATAGACTATCATGGGAGAACCTGGGTGATCCAGGTCATTGAGGTGCGGTCTTCTCCAGCCTTGGAGAGCTTTAATAAATTGGGCCCAATGAGAGAGCGGAGTGACCAGGAAATCAGCTACTGTCCTGCTTCTCCTTTTATTCTCTTGTAATATAATTGGGGTGGGAAAGGCATGTAAATGGGAGAAAAGTGCAGTAGGCATGAATCAGGTCCCTCCCCCTAGGAACAAAGCAATGTAAATCTCAGGACTAACTGAACAGTAATACAAATCCTTTTGCAGGTAAAACGTCGCCTATATATGAATTTCATGTGTGTGTTCAGCTGTTGGCCTGGGCTCAATTTTAACTGCTGCATAGAAAGATCAGGATCCCTACAGGGCTGCAGAGCTGTATAAATCCCAGAACTGAAAAGACTGAAATGCAAAGACAGCTCCCATATGTATCTGCTTTTTCAGCTTCATGCTTGGATTTAACTTAAAAAGTAGTAGCTTCACATAACAGCCAGGCAATTAACATTTTCAAAAGGAGCATCAACAACTTCCTCAGTTCTGACATGACAGGTTTTCTTGATATTGGTTACCATTAGGCAATACATTTAATGATAGTAAATTAAAGAACATTCCAATATGAAGGTATCAGCGGACTATTAAAAGTCATTGCTGTTTCAGCATTTGCTATGTGTTGGTTAGGGACTGTACTGTTCAAATTTTGCACCTGCTGTATCATTAGTGCAGGAGGAAAAAGTTCATGTGTTGTCTATTCCAAATATAATCAGATTCTGCCTGGTAATTTCTGGGCAGGTTGGAATATTGAAGCTCAAATTGATTGATTTGACTAAATTGGATAACATAGGCAAAGCCAACATGTTCTTTTCCTCCACCATTTCTTGCACCATGTTCATTGTTACCTGGACCTTCTACATGCAGTCAAATTATCACCTGGGTGTGTGCCTCAGCGGCATGAAATCAGTGTTTCAGGATATTACCAGCAAACTTCTACAACCTGTAATCTTGTAATAATCCTGTCTATGATTATAGTTTTATTTTATGAGAAAACACAAATCATTTTAATATTTCCTTGTATCCATTAGATCACTGAAAATGCCCAGGATCAGCATTAAGACCTTATGTTCTGTGTTATGATATACTGTCCCTTCTTTTGGCCTATTGTAATGATAATTTTATAATCCTCATTGTAGATATATGTTGAATAAAGTTTTATCTACTGTTCTGTCTCAGTGAGTGATTTATATTGCCTTACAATGTGAATCTGTCATTTAATTTATTTATCAGGCTGATCTAAACCCTGTTGAAAAAACTTATATTATCCTTACTTTTTTGTGTCATTTTAAAGTCGTTTTTAAACTTTTTTTTTTACTACAGCCTTAATTAAAATAATACCTTGTTCAGGCATTTCTTTTGATGGGGTGGCAGCAATCTTTCCTGGTTTCCTACTTGCATTGTCACACTATCACATTTGATTCCAGTAAACACTATAAGTGACCCTGCTGATGCTAATTGCTCAGGCATAGTTCACCATGTCAAACTCAGTCATACACCAAGTCTTTATCAGGACATTGGTCCAAGCAACAGTGTGCAGACAATGCTAATGTCATGGTAGCCACAGGCGGGTGGTGGACCTTTTGTGTCCCCGACCTGCTAGGCAGCAATGTGTACAGGACACAGAACATAAGGCACTGGCCTCTGGCTTTGCCAGCGTACCCAGCAAAGGGTGATGAACTTAGTGAAGCAGCCTGTACACAAAGGGTATGGTGACTGCTGACTGGGTAGCACCAATGCACAGTACAAAAGTGGAAGGCAAAAGCGTAGTTGAATAATCTAAGGTCAGGACAGCCAGCAATTAGGAATTGTCAGGACAGAGCCTAGGTTGGTATACCAAAAGATCAGAATTAGGAAATGCAAACTGAGAAAAGGAACCAGAGCCTTGAAGAACTCCTTGTTCAGGCAGCATTCTGCTGGCAGTCAGTTCCTTATATAGGGGAAGTCATGTGACGAGCAGGTGACAGACCCCACCACCAGAAGGAGCACTAGAGTTGAGGCAGCTCAGGTGGTGTTCAAACTTCCGTCAGTAGATGGAGTTCATCTGTGGAATATCCTGGACCTTTAAAAAAATTGGCATCTCTCGGAATCACATGGTTCAGATTAAGAAGTAGACAGTGAATGGGATTCCTGGGTAGAGGTACTGCTGACTGGAGACGAGTGCAAGACGAGAGCACAGATCCCCTGGTTTTGCAGGGATCGGTGACAGCTAGAGTTGATCAAAGGCACTGGAGAAGATGGGTAATGTTGAGATACAAAAAAAGCAAAAAAATAAAAACACAGCATTTACTAAAAGAAAATTACTCAACAATTTTTTATGTGGTTTATAATTCTCTAGCAAACCTCACATTTAGCCACTTTATAAATGTATTTTATATTATCCTTAACTCAAATGATGTTTAGGAAATATTGTTTTCCTTTCCTAAAATACTAATATTTCATGACCACTTGCTTTCAGAATATGGCAAGCACTGGACAAAAACTGCTGGATCCATTGCTAACTTTCTAATTTAAATTTAAATAATAACGCCAGAGGAATATCTTATTGTGTTATTGTCTTAACAAAACTGAATAATGAGCACTGTAAGTATACTGTATATACTCAAATATAGACCACTCTAACTGCAAACCAAGATACCTTCTTTTAACTATCAAAACCCAGAAAACTGCATTGATTTAAATATAAACCGAGGGCACAAAATGTGTCTTTTACACAACATTCAAAATGGTAATCAACAGTAATGCAAATTAAAATAATATAAAAAAAACATCTATGGTGTTTTATATTTTTACATTTATTTAAAAGAGGAACAAAATTA